>NC_088690.1:65585793-65889364 GCF_028017835.1 Emys orbicularis | reverse complement strand
ACAAGGTTTCTGCCTCCAGCTTTGCATGTCTTTAGGCTCCCTCCTACAACTGGCTTCATGTGACCAGATGGCTGCTCCCACGCAGAGCCCCATTTATATAAAGGGTTCTGCATGGAAGCCACCCACACAGAGCCAGTTGCAAGATTAAAGAACAACCTTCGAGATGCTATGGCCTCTCCCCAATGAAGGTTCCATCGAAGATCCCATTCTAAGACTGATTTTCATTCATCTTGTAACAAAAGGCAAGCAAACAGTAAAGAAAACCAAGCTTGCAATATTGTACGGTTAAAAAGCTGACAATTATAATCTCTTGTAAAAATTCAGTAAATATTCCTTGACCTGAGGAAATTTAAATATGTCTCCTTTTTTAAAATGTTGGCAAAGTGGCTGTGGATCTGCCCCAAAAGTGACATTATACCACAAAACGTGAAACTTAGGTAGAGTTTGACACTGGCTTGTGCAACAGCCACTTTTCAAGAATAGGGAGAGTAAAGAAGTTGCCGTTATTTTAAACTAGAAATGAGTCTCTGGCAGTGAAATTTTCATCGCTGACCTCTGAATTGGCCCAGGTTACTTCTCAAATGTGAAAGGAATCTACAAGATATGGACAAATGACTCCTCCTGCTCCTCCATTATCCACGAAAACTCCCCCTGAGCTTAGGGAGACTGTGTGGGAATCCATTTTCCCAAAGGGGTGAACTTAAGTGACTTGCTGAAAGTTACAGGGAATTTGTGACAGCGCCAGAAACCGAAACTTGATCTCCAGGTAACAAACCCAGCCACATCTAATCTACTAGACCTGTGGTTCTCAATCTGTTTTGGTCTGTCACTGTGACCCACACAATGACCAAAAAATAGTCCCGTGGCCCAGCTCCCACACTCCTGAATCATAGGATAATTTTCGGCCCATGAGGCAGGCTTGTGGGGCGATTTTTCACCCATTTTGTGCATTGCAGAACTTGCAGACCAAAACAGGAGGAGCTGGGCCTAAGTGAGGCTTCTCCTTCCCCTTGCATGGTATTTAACTGCTGGGGTTGAGACTGAGAATCACTGCTCCTTAGGGGCTGCAAAGCCAGATCCATAACTCTTCAAACTCCAGCCCTAGGGCGGAGGAATTGCTCTCAGACTGGATAATGGATAGACCGGACAAAGCAGAAGTGGGACAGGAGTAGATTAGATTAGGGAGAGGGTGTAGGAAAAGGTTCAAGGAAAGGGCAATAAGATTTAAGATGGTGCAGACCTCAGTTGCTAATTGGAGGGTCCCTGAGCGGGAACCTGGAGTAGAGAGGGTGGGACTGGGTTCTCCTACCAGACACTAGGGGGAGTGGCACCATCAAGGCAGTGAATGGGAAGACTGCCAGAGACAGTATGTATGATAGACTTTGATACCCCAGAAGCGGGAAAACACATAGTTACCTGACCAGAGGGCCAAGCTAATGAAGAAAGGGCACCCTGAGTCGCAGAGGGAGAAAGGCAGCCTGGCACACACATGAGTGGCAAGCAGGGGCTGTCGGACCTGAAAAGAGCAACCAGGAGGAGGTGCTGTAGTAGTGAGTGAACCCATCACAGGCACAGAAAGGTTCAGATGCTGATACTGGTATTGGCTGCATAACAACAGCCATTGGAGAGAGTGGACGCTAACCCTTGTTATGTGACAGAGCAATACCCTTTTGTATTGTAACCCTGACCCAGGTCATGTGACTGGGGCCAGGAAATAAAGGTTACCTTCTTACCAGGACTCTGGTATATCACCCCTTTAATACATGGTGTCTAAAGAAAAACTGGATCTGTGCCAAAAATGAAACCACCTGAATCCCACTTTGTGGAACAGTACCTGGCAGACAGTCAGTTGCAGCACATTCAAATTTTCTAGAAGGAAATGGTATTTCAGGGAAATCAGAGAGGGAAAAATGTACCTCGCTGCTACATGTGACAGGCACAGAAGCATTGGAGATCTACAGTCCTGTCCAGTGGGCGCATAGGGGAGACTGCAAACTGCTAGGCAAAGTCATTAAAAAATTTGAAGAATACTTTGATTCACAGAAGAACATCACTTGGAAAAGACTCATTTTCTTTTGAAGAAACTAAGTGCCAGGTGAGACCATTGACTATTATGTTACAGACCTGAGTAAGAAAGCAAAGCCACGTCAATTTCAAGAATGAACAGACAGATTGTTTAGAAACAAATTATTTTTGGTGTTACTGATAACTAAGTGAAAGCAAGGTTATTTTAATAAATTGACTTTATTTGTAAAGAGCAATGGATAGTTGCAGGGCTACTGAAAACTGTGCTTCCCAAATGAAAGTATTAGCAAACAGAGAAAGAACTGCAGTTTATTTAATTAAAAATGTGTACCTAGGCTAAAACTACTAGAGTATAAGGATAATCGAATGGCAGGGATCAGATTTGTTTGCAATGCAACACAAAGGTCCTGCATGCAATAAAAGTCACCATTTTGCAAAAAAGTGTCATTCTCAGCAAAAGTTGCAAAGAAATACAAAAGCAAAAAGAGATTCATGAACATTCAGCTGGAGGACACAGTGATGAGGAGGAGCTGGCCTCTTAATAAATTTACAAAGCAAAGTTCTACAGTTGTTTGTAACACTGGAAATAAATGAACAAAGAATGAACTGCAGAACAGATCCAAGATAATCCCTGCAAACAGAGACATTCTGTAGATGGACAGTTATCATTTCGAAGAGTTTGAAACAGGACGTGCTGTGTGTACTTGTATTGAATAGCAATCTGGAAAAGGAGATAATCAAATGGGTGTGTAACTTGTCTGCAGAATAGAATGCAAAAAATATTCTTCAAGAGTTTAGTGAAGTGATTAACCAAATGGGATGCATTATGAGTGTATACAACACGTCACACTGATATAAATCTCAGTGTCCCTCCCAACATGCATGCACCACATAAAAGTCCCATTGAGCACTGAGAAATAAGACAAAAGCTGAACTTTGCCAGATGGTAACTTTAGCATGTGGGTAGTCCCATGAAGTCAACATGACTAATTCATCTGCTTAAAGTTAAGCATGTGCATTAGTGTTTGCAGGATTGGAGCCTAAATTTGTTGCATCTCTCAAATGCTCCTTAGAAGTTATTAGCTTGGACAGCAGCATTCACTCCTTTAATTTAATACCCTGTTGACTATCCCCTCCAATTTATTTAACTTTTTAAACTGCATCTTCATTTACTATCACAAAATTAAAAAATGAAAGGTGTAAAAAAAAAAAAAAAAAAAAAAAAAATCCCCCAAACCTGAGAAATTCCCAAACCAAAAACTGGCCAAAGACCAGGTAAGGTTGCTAAATGACAACTGTATCCTTACCTATCCTATCATTTACAAATAACAAGCACCTAAAAGCCAAGAAATGAAGAGTTAAGGACATACTAAATCTTACACCTCCCAGGATAAACATTAGAATGATTTGTTTATCAAGTACAAAGAAATACAAATTTCATCATGACACAATCAGTTTTCAAGTTGCTCCCAGAGGCCAGAGAACAAACACTAGTTTGGAGGGGGGGAAATGGGGAGGCATTTTTGATCCCTGATTTTTTTCAGTGTACAGCTTTTAACATGTCATTACCATATACTGTACTAACAACTTGTCTACTCCTGGAAATTAACTGAAATAGATACTCCAGAATAATTATCCTGGAGCAGTTATTTTAGTATGAACCCCCATGTGGACACACTTATTCCAGAAACGAATTGAGCTAAATCAGAAAAAACATTCTTATTTTAGAACAAGAGTAGGCATTTTCTAGTGCAGAGAAGCTCCGAGAGCCCCAGCCCCAAGCTGGGGAACATGACTTGACTATCTGCATTTCCTTTTGAATTTTTGGGGTTACATTAGGGGCAGAACTAATGTGCATTCTCCACCATGCTCTTAGGACTTGTAACCAAGATGAAGAAACTAGGAACAATACTAGACACTGTAAAATAAAATGTGTATTGTCAAGAGGAATATCAACATTTGAAATAGCTGAGAACTGAGCAGTGGGAGCAGGGCTCTTTTCCTGGTCAGATAGTTGGTTCAAGCGTGTTCTATTTTTACCTTGCTGCAAAACATATTTTTTTCCCCAGGACCTGTGTTCTGAGAAGTTTGTCATTTGCTTTTGCCATGTGACAAGAAGAAAGCTCCTCAGCTGTGCATGTCCCTGTTTCAGTACACCTGAGGCAATTGGAGTTTTTAAACAAATGCTCATGCATTTCTGGTTCAGAAAACAAACTCCATAGGCAAGAGCCATGCAAAGGGTGAACTCTGCAGCAGAGGCTTCATGGGGCAGGAAGACTAGGAACTGCCTACCCTGTTTTGAGTAAAATTCAGTATCATTAGGTTTGGCAGGATTGAATTTTTTTATAATGGCAATGGATAATACCAATGTTTATTTAATATATTTTTCAATTTTTAGCAATTTAAATGTTCACTGTTGCAGGAAATTATGGGGGGATCCATAGGGAGGAACTGGTTGAGAACTTGAAAGTGGAAGGCAACTTGGGTGAAAGTGATTGTAGCGTGGTGGCCATCCACTCCTGCCCTGAAGGGCTTAAAACAGCCCTGGGAGAGGGCTGTGGTAGGGGAAAACCTGGGCTGATTGGGGAAGTAGCCACAGCTGGGCCACGCCCCAATCAGGCTGCAGCTGGCCCTATAAAGAGGCTGTGGGCCAGGAGCACAGGCAGTCTCTCTCTAGGTGCAGAGAGAGAAGGGCCTGATTGCCTGGGACTTGAGTAAGGTACTGGAGTAGAGCAGTGCTGGGGAATAGGGCAAGGGAGCTCCCACCTGGAAACCCCCCAGGCTGCAGGCCTAGCCAAAGGCCTGAGAAGGTACTGGGGTTGCAGAGGTGCAGCCCAAGGGTAGGTGGAGGCTGCAGGTTCAACCCCCCCTTGCCAATGATGAGTGATATCGACTGCAGTCTGCCCCAGAGTGCGGGGGCTAGATGAGGACTGGCGGTGAACACTGAGGCAAGGTGGGGATAGAGGGTGGGGATTCCCCTGGGAGGGGAGCCCAGAGAGTGGGGGTACTGCCAGAGGGCAGCACCCAAGGGAGAGGGGCATCAGGGTCTGGGAAGGACATGGGGCCAGCGACAGCAGGACATTGGCCTGCAGAGGGCGCTCCAAGGCTGGAGAGCTAATTCCCATACCGGACCAGCAGGAGGCGCCGCAGGGGTGAGTTGCGCATCGCTACAGTGATCATGAAATGATAGAGTTCATGATTCTAAGGAATGGTAGGAGGGAGAACAGCACAATAAAGACAATGGATTTTAAGAAGGCAGACTTTAGCAAACTCAGGGAGCTGGTAGGTAAATCCCATGGGAAGCAAGTCTAAGGGGAAAAACAACTGAAGACACTTGGCAGTTTTTCAAAGAGACATTATTAAGGGCACAAGAGCAAACAACCCCACTGCGTAGGAAAGATAGGAAGTATGGCAAGAGACCACCCTGACTTAACCAGGAGATCTTCAATGATATAAAACTCAAAAAAGAGTCCTACAAATAGTGGAAACTTGGACAAATTACAAAGGATGAATATAAACAAATAACACAAGTATGTAGGGACAAAATTAGACAGCCAAGGCACAAAACGAGATCAAACTAGCTAGGGACTTAAAAGGAAACAAGAAAACATTCTACAAATACATTAGAAGCAAGAGGAAGACCAACGACAGAATAGGCCCATTACTCAATGAGGGGGGGAAAGACAATAACAGAAAATGTGGAAATGGCAGAGGTGCTTAATGACTTCTTTGTTTCGGTTTTAACCAAGAAGGTTGGTGGTGATTAGATATCTAAAATAGTGAATGCCAGTGAAAATGAGATAGGATCAGAGTCTAAAATAGGGAAAGAACAAGTCAAAAATTACTTACACAAGTTAGATGTCTTCAAATCACCAGGGCCTGATGAAATGCATCCTAGAATACTCAAGGAGCTAACTGAGGAGATATCTGAGCCATTAGCGATTATCTTTGAAAAGTCATGGAAGACGGGAGGCATTCCAGAAGACTGGAAAAGGGCAAATAGTGCCCATCTATAAAAAGGGAAAAAAGGACAGCCCTGGGAATTTCAGACCAGTCATCTTAACTTCTGTACCCGGAAAGATAATGGAGCAAATAATTAAGCAATCAGTTTGCAAACACCTAGAAGATAATAAGGTGATAAATAACAGTCAGAATGGATTTGTCAAGAACAAATCATGTCAAACCAACCTGATAGCTTTCTTGGACAGGGTAACAAGCCTTTCGGCAGCTTTCTTGCTGTGGACGTAGAATTAGGATGGAAGACCAATGAATTAAGCATATTTACCAAGAAATGCCACTACACAGCTGGTCCTCATATGGTCACCAAAAGCTTCAGTGCTGGTAAGATGGCCAGTGATGGACATAAACTGAATATCCAGCAGACCACCATATGGACTTAGCTAGAGATCAGTGTGGATGGCACTTGATCTGCAAGTAAGGTACGTCCCTCTGGGATTTGCCAGATAATGCTCATGCTTGTTTACTGTAGGAGTGTCACCTATTCAGTCTGGCTTCACACTAGCCACCACCTCAGTTTCCCCCTCACCCAGGTTGAACAGCCCAACCTTTCAGCCTGGTTCAGTTGATGCAGTGATGTGGCCCTCTGGCTAAGTCATTCAAGAAAAAGTCCACCCCTTCCAGCAGGACATCCAAGTCCAAACCAAACGCGCCTTCCACCCCAGAGTCAAGCTGGGCCCAGCCCCTCCATGGTGAGGGGCTGTCTTCTCTTAAAACCTGCTTCAGTTCACCCTCTGAGGTTAACTCTCAGGTCTTCTCCGGTTCTGCTCAGTCTTTCCCCTCCACCTCCTCCTAGGGGCCTTCAAGTCTCTACTAAGCACACACTCCCAGGATTTCCTACCTGGGGTCTCCCTTCTTGCATTCCCCAGGCTTCTGTCTTATCTTATCTCCTTCCCCCCAGGCCTAGTTGAGCCACATGACCTGCCTATCATCTGACTTTGCTCATTTTCTCCACCTGGAAAGGCAAGTGAAATGTGTTGCAAATGGGGCTGCCTTCATCTCCCATTAAAGAGCCACTCACCCTCTGACACCTACCTCCTTCCACATGTCACTAGCCTCCAGTGGAGCAGTCCTTGGGCCTCACATAAAGCCCACTGAAGTCAATGGAAATCCGTTGACTTCTGTGCATTTTGGATCAGATCCGATGATGCTTATCAGGGCCCATCTCCTGCTCACATTTAAACACATGGCTAAAATACTCTTTGATTTCAAGGGCGCAGGAGTCTGAACCAGCATTTATCGCCCACCCAAAACACCCATTATAATAAATTATTCTTTGTATTATGGTAGCATGTTGGGGGCCATCTGGATTAGGGCCCCATTGTGCTAGGTGCTGTACAGACATAGAACAAAAGAGAGTCCTTGCCCCAGTGAGCTTATATATAAACTCTAAGAGGAAAGACAACAGGGGGATACAATAGGCGTGTTTCCAGCAGACAGCAGGTGTGAGTTTGAGCCCTGTGGCTTATTTTGTCACAGAGAGGAGGAGTTGTGACCTCCAATAGGAAGGTGGTTTATAACAAGAAATAGGCACTTCTCATAAGGAAATCTCCTCCCCTGTCCTTTCCCCTACTTCAGATAGATCTTCACAGATTTTCCCCTAGTTCAAATAGAAATCTTTCTGGGCTCCTGCATGCAGCCAGACTGAGAAACTGACAACAAATAGCTTGCATAAAGCAGCAGGCTGTGAAGGTGATAAATGGCACCTGATGGGAAATTTCCCAGGTTATCATTAGTGTCTGGCAGCTGTAGCTCACAATGTCGGCATGAATCTGCCAGTTTGCATTATGCCTGTGCACTTGGCTGGGAAGAGATCTCAGCAGGAAGAGTTTGAAGGGATGGAGGCAGGAATTGAGACTGATGGTAAACACTGGGATGCAGTATGCCATGTTGTTGTTGCTGTCGGTGTCAGAATGTTAGAGAGACAAGGTGGGGGAGGGAATATCTTTTATTGGACCAACTTCTGTTGGTGAGAGAGACGTGCTTTTGAGCTACACAGAGCTCTTCTGCAGGTCTGGGAAAGGCACTAAGGCAGTCACAGCTAAATACAAGGTGGAACAGATTGTGTAGCATATGTAGTTGATACATATTTCAAGGGAGTGAGTTTCCTGGACCTGAAGAAGAGCTCTGTGTAAGCTCCAAAGCGTGTGTCTTTCACAAGCAGAAGCTGGTCCAATAAAAGATATTCCCTCCCCACCTTGTGTCTCTAATATCCTGGGACTGACATGGCCACAACAACATTGCATATAGGGTGACCAGATAGCAAGTCTGGGGGGTGGGATAGCTCAGTGGTTTGAGCATTGGCCTGCTAAACCCAGGGTTGTGAGCTCAATCCTTGAGGGGGCCATTTAGGGAACTGGGGTAAAAATCTGTCTGGGGATTGGTCCTGCTTTGAGCAAGGTGTTGGACTAGATGACCTCCTGAGGTCCCTTCCAACCCTGATATTCTATGATTCAAGTGTGAAAAATCAGGGTGGAGGGTAATAGGAGCCCATATTTAAAAAAAAAAAAAAAAAAAAGAAGCCCCAAATATCAGGACATCTGGTCACCCTAACTGCATACAACGAGTAGCTCAATGTGATACATCTGCCCTCTTGGTTCACGGTGGAAGCATTTGGGACATTGGACACACTGCTGATGAGGCTGACATTAATGAAGCAGGAGGAGCAACAGAGTAAACTCAGGAGCATAGCACTTTTCAGCTGCTGCTGGGAGTCTAGATAGAAAAGGGGAATGTTTCTCAGGACAAGCTGCCACTGCTGCCCTCTATGTGCTGGAGGCAGTCCCATGTCGGCAGAGGCAGAGCTTTCTGGATAACAAAAGCCCACTCAGTCGGCCTGTAGCCAGCTGTCCTAGGGTGCTAGGGTTATAACACTTGGCAGCAAGCATTTCGGCTGGGGCAAGTGAATCAAGGCATTCAGAACTGCAGGCTTCATTACAGCAAAGCTTCCCACAGCACCTCCAGCATACAGGTGGCAACATAAACCCCCAAGACTCTGGCATCGTTTAAGCCTAGCTGACCCAAAAATTGTTACTATGGCAGCTGACCATGGTATGATAAAGTAGAACTTTGACAGAGTGAGTGGCTGGCCTTTGCAGACGAGACCAAAATTATGTTTTAACCACCTGACCGAACTGTGTTATATCCCTTTAGACTGTGTGATAGCCTATTCTGTTTTCCTATTCCAAAACCAACCACATTCATTTCAAAGCCTAGCTAAGGTTGCTAAGTGATAACAGTGCATCTACCTAGCCCATCATTTACAAAACCCCAGGACTTCAATGCAAGGAAATGAAGAGTAAAGGACATAATCAAAGTACTCTGCCCACATAGTAACCAGAAACCCAGGTGCCAAACAGAGACATCAATAGTCTCTGACATGACAGGGCTGCTTTTTGCAGGTGCCTCAACACAAAACAGCCCTAAGCTTGGAGTATCCAAACACTGGAGGATTCTCCCTCTGTGGGGGGGGATCCTTGGACACCGGGAAGCAGTGTGGCCTAGGGGACAGAGCACAGGACTCAGGACACTTGGCTTCTATTCCTGGCTCAGACACTGGTCTGTTGGGTGACCTTGGGCAAGTCACTTCCCCTTTCTGTGCCTCCATTTCCCCATCTGTAAAAGTGGATAAGTGCTTTGAGATCACTGGTGGAAAAACAAGGTATTATCATTACACACAGCCTTCATTGTCAACCATACAGTTTTCAGGTTAGAACAATTTTTCAAACCAAAGTTATAGGGCTTACATTAGGGCTTCATAATAAGCTGGTTTCAGCCTTCTCCATAATTACTCTGCTTCTGATTGATTTCTTTTTTCTCCCCAACAAGAGGTGGTGCTATAACTATCAAGAACGGTATCAGAGATGTAGAAGCTGTCAAAGGAGAGCTAATGTGCAATAGTGTAGGTGTGCTGGTCCCAGGATATTAGAGAGACAAGGTGGGGGAGGTAATACCTTTTATTAGACCAACTTCTGTTGGTGAGAGAGACAAGCTTTTGAGCTGCTCAGAGCTCTTCTTCAGGTCTGGGAAAGGTACAATGGAGAGCTATACATATTCTTATATGCAGCTGAGGAATAAGTTAACTTGTTTACACATACACACTGTAGTGGTCGGTCGTGGTTCCTCCCTGTCATCCTCAGATGGGAAACCACTCTGCCTTCCTGCGTCAGGCAGCAAAACCATCATTAGTTACTAGTCTATAGGCTCTGGTCCTCTAGGCAGGTCCACGGAACAAGCAGTCTTTACCCCACCCTCCTGGCTAGGGCAAACAGTAAACACAGTCAGGGCTCTAACCCTCTGGGCAAGGAAGAGCAATAGGCAGTCTTTAGCCCAGCCTTCTGGCTAAGGCAGACAGCAAACAATGCACAAGTCTTCCAGCCTACGGAGAGTAGGCCGCCACCCTGGGGCAGGGAGTTGGTGACAGGGGAACCCAGGCCCACCCTGCTTCACCAGGTCCCAGCCCAAGGTCCTAACAGTGGCGGGTTATTCCACCACTGGGTCAGTGGGGATCCTATTGAAACACGCTGATTCGAATTGCAGTAGCATGACCAGACTAATGTCTGGTTCCCCTGTGCGACCTCCTACCACCTTCTGTTGGTGTGGCTCCGTAGTCTGCAAGTCCTCAGTCTCCTCGGGGTAAACAGCAGATGGCAGTCCCAGAAGTGCCTCTCCACACTCTGTCTTCTCTGGGATCAGGGCTCTACACAACTCAGTAGCGGGGCCAGCGCCCTGTAGTGGACTAGAGATGTCAGCCTCCTTCCCTGGCTCTCCCTCAACTGAGCTGAAGGTCCCGCCTCTTACACACTCTCTCTCTCTCTCTCTCTCTCTTTGGAGAATTGCAAACAAAATTAAAATAAATGAAACACAACATACCACTAATGATCCAGTTTGGGAATTTGCCATTGTCATGATATATTGAATGATGTACTGTCTTAAACAGAAGGTATTTATTAAAGAAAACAGCTAGAAAGTAAATGCACAAACATACAAGCTTCCACACAGCTTGAGTTCCAGCTTTGTCTGTCCTGTTTACTAGAAACCACATGTAGTGGGGTGGTCACCCGCTCCGGCCCTGAAAGGGTTACAGCCAGCCCTGGGAGAGGGCTTGGGCTGTGAGCCAAAGATTAGGCTGATGGGGAAGGCAGCCACAGTTGGGGCCATGCCCCAATCAGGCCACAGATGGCCCTATAAAAGGCTGTGGACCAGGAACTCAGGCAGTCTCTCTCTGGCGAGGGAAGGGCCTGGCTGCCTAGGAGCTTAGGGTACTGGGAGTAGAGTAGGGCTGGGGAAAGGCAAGAGGAGCTGGGGAGCTCCAGCCTGGCAAATCCCCAGGCTGCAGGCCTTGTTCAAGGCCAAAACAGGTACTGCGGTTGCAGAGGCTGCAGCCCAGGGTTAGGCAGAGGCAGCTGGTCCAACTGCCTGGCCAATGATGAGTGGCCATGACAGACTGCAGTTTGCCCCTGGCAGGAGCCACTGAGGCAAGGTGGGATAGAGGGTTGCGGGTTCCCCGGGGAGGGGAGACCCAGAGACTGGGGGGGTACTGCAGTGGGCAGAACCCCAACGAAAGGGGCCACATCCGGGAGGGACATGGGGGCCAGCGACAGGTGAGCCACTGGCCAGCAGAGAGCGCTCCAGAGTTGGAGAGCTAATTCCCAGGATGACCAGCAGGAGTCGCCGCACCAGTGAGTCATCGCCGTGCTACACCACACCATGTCTGGAACTCTACATAGCACAGAGACATCTAGTGGCTGAACTTGTGGAACCTAGTGTATTCCAGGTAAACATATTCTAGTCATCATAGCTATCGTAGGGGTGGAGTGCAGATCAGACCAGGATTTTGAGCTCTGTCCCTCATAAGAATCCCAAATTCCTGGAATATATCATAAACACTTTTTAAAAATGTTTATTCCCTCACCTAAGAATCAGGTCAGTCTAAAAAAAGTGCAGAATACAGAACTATCTTGATTATGAGAATCAGAATGAATACAGCATAGAACTGACATCAGATCTTCAGTAAAATGGTTACAAAAATGAAACAGACCATCAGGTGAAATAAAAAATTCTGTGCTTCAAAGTAACTAAGAGTTTCACTGTGACAGCACTTTGAGGGTGGGAGTCTCTAAAACTCTAACATCAGCTTGGGGCCTGCAGCCCTCCCCACAATCAGCATTTCAGATGGCCCCGAGTAGGTATTGTCAAGAATTAGGGCTAGCAGCTGCATGGGCAGTGTGTAATGGAGGCTAGGGGAGGCTAAATCTTTCCCAAACCTTGTGCTGCAAGGGGGAAGGTAGTGGTGGATTACCCCATGGGGCCCATGCCCAGGGGCCCTAGCCAATTTGGGGGCCTCAGAAAAATCTCTCCCTGCCACGGCCCTGGGGCTGGAGGAGTTCTCACTCCCAGCTATGGAGTTTTTTCAGTCTCAGGGCTCCAGCGGGGAGGGGGGAAAGAGAAGCGACCAGGGGGCGAGATCTCAGGGGAAGAAGCGGAGTGGGGGCGGAATGGAGGTAGGGCCACAGGGAAGGGATGGAATGGGGTGGGGCTGCGGGGGAAGCAAGGGAACGGGGGAGGGGCTCAGGGCTCAGAGTTCTGGCCAGGGGCCCCCTCCCCACCCCGGCTGGGGCCATGAGGGGGCTGAGAGCAGCAAGTGGGGGCATGGCCTCAACCAGAAGAGGCGGAGCCTCAGTTGGAAGAGGTGGAGCAGGGGCTAGCCTCCCCAAGGGAAAGCTTCACCCGCTGCCTGTGAGCAGCTGAGCCTGGGACCAGCCAGCTCCATCTCCCTATGAGCAACAGAGGACTTGCAACTGTATCCTAGATTGTTCCTGTGCCTGCCTCATTTCTGGCCCTGCTCGATTCCTGCTCCAGCCACTAGGCTGGGCTGCCCATGGCTCCAACCACTAGGCCCAGCTGCCTATGCATTCGTCCATGAAAGGTATGTCTGGGGGTGAGTGTCCCCTGCCTCCCACCATCCACTCAGTGCCTGCGTGCTCTTTAGAACTAGCATTTCAGAGGGTCCAGGATACTTCTCTATGGGGCTGGATACCTCTGCACTCCTGGTCATCAGCTTGATACCTGTTGGTCTCCTGTGACCAGCGTTTCAGATTGCTCAGAGCCAGGCGCTGTCGGTGAGTGCCTAACAATACCACCCCCCACAACCACACACACATGCAGATTGTACTCCTGCAGCACTGCTCTCTGACCAGCATTTCTGACATGGCTTGGTAGAACCTATAGGCGACTGATTGGCATATCACCTGCAATCCTCCATGACAAATGAGACAGGGCTCGTGCTGACATTGCAATACTGGCATTGATCCCCCTCCTCTTCCCCCCCCCGCCCCCGCCCCTGCCCCATCACATCCCCTTGCCTTTTAAATTAAGCCGCACATTATAACCTATGAGAATCTTTCTGGCAAAGCTGGACCAAAAGGAGGTGTGCTTGTCATGAGACAGTCAGACATACAGCATAGCTAACCAATACCTTAGGGGGGTATGTTATCTCATGAAAATGACCCACCACAACTGCCCTGCAGTCCCTTCTTTGCTGTGCTATTCTGCAATCAACTTTACTTTCTGTTTGTATAATGAAATGCAGGACTCTGATCACTGGCAGCTTGCCAACAGCATGCAAATGTTTCAGTTTGAAGGATAAATCACTCCTTTGCTTAGTGCTGCTGAGCCAGTTGTGTTGCTTCTTCAGTACCCTGACAATTTGTCTTTCCACTGTAACACCCAGCATCCATCCTTATCTCAGAGGTGAGCAAGTCAGCAGAGCCCTGAGCCTCTAACCGTGAATGTAGTTTTAAATGGACAGCCAAGAAAGGGTTATCTGAGACAAGATAGCTCCAGAAGCTGCCAGAAATGGTGTCCTCTCATCAGGGTATGATCAGCCAATGGGAGTGTGAGGTGGTTATGTCATGTTTGTAACTGGGTGTTTCATTGGTTGAGAGTTGCCACTTCCTTTGTGGGAGTGGTGCTGTCTGGGAGCACCAATCACTTCCAATCCTCTCCCACTTGTGTCAGCTCTTGTTGTGCTCAGTTGTTATTTTTTCCAACTCCCTCTTCAGATTCTTAGCACCAGTGCAGTGGAGCTACATAGATTGACACCAGCTGGAGGGCTAGCTCAACACATTTAGTTAAAGCGAGCTCAGCCTCTCACTGCATGACCTTGAGCAAGTCACTCTGATCTCCTTGTGCCACAGTCACGGCCGACTCCTGTGGGAAATAGAAGGTGTTGTGCCGGGAGCTGAGTTAACTAGGCTATCTGAACAGCACGAGGGGAAGTGTAAATCTGCCATGGCTGGAGCCAGCCAGTGATCTGGCGCACTCTAATGATTGATGTGCCATTCATTAGCTACACTACTAAAGCCACCAGGCCATTCCTTAAGGGACAGATCCTCAGCTAAATCCTCAATGCAATTTAAAGCTGCCCTAGCAGGGCAGCTCGGGAGTCCTGTGGCATGGGGAATCCTTGGGTGGTGTAAAGCTAGTGTACCATCCCTATGCCACCCTCATCCTTGATGCCCCAGGGTCGGGGCTGTGCTGGTGATGGGAGTGGACGGCCGAGGTTGTGGCCAGGGTGTGCCATCCTCCAGCAATCCCTGTTGGTATAACAACTCCTGGGGGGGGCATTACAAACTGACATCAGCCCTGAGGCAAGCCAGCCCCAGGCAGCCCAAGGATCAGGGAATGGAAAAGTGGTGGAAAGCCACCTGTGCCCCTCCTCCCTCTCGCACTCAAGAGCACTAGCAGGGCTGATCCGTAGCTCTTGGGCACCATGGAAGGGACACTGGAAGCAAGTTGCTTGTGCTTGGCCAGCTTCAGATCAAAAAAACTCTGCTTCGATAGCCCCCTCCTGGCCACACACCTCAGGCTGTCTGTAGCCTTCCTCGTGACTTGCTAAGCTGTATCATGATCAGGGGAACTGGAGTCAGCGGGCCCATGTTCCCTGGAGAGACTGTTATCGACGGGACACCAGGGGAACAGGGAACTGGTGCAGTTAGGCTGGAGGCAACTCAGCCACATGGGCAGAGCAATACACAGGGTTTAATAAAGTCCCACTTGTCCAACTTCACCTGCATTCAGCACGTCTCTTTGCTAATGAAATATGGTGGTAGCATCGGAGCGGCGAGTTCCCTGCAGCGGGAGCCATAGAACTGGGTCTGAAGCCCCCAGATTTTCAGGCACAAACCTCGCCGAGCAATGGACCCAGTGGAAGGAGGAGGTTGAACTGTACACAGACCTGACCATGCAGGGGGAAGACAGCAGCAGGGACGTAAAATGATTATTTAACCTTCCTGGGGAGCCAGGCAGAGAGCTCAGCATCAGGGTTGAAGCTCACCAGTCTCACAGCAGTCCTAGGAGCCCTGTGCAACTATTGCTTCCCAAAGCAGAATGGAACTGTGGTGTGACCCAGGTTTTGTACTAGAGACCAGTCTGAAGGGGCAGGGATAGACCCCAATGTTACTGCCTTACACACACGGGCTGCTACATACAATTTTGGGAACTTGTCAGACTCCTAAATTTGGGACAGGATAGTCTGCAGCACTTGGATCACCAGCTGCAGGAGCAGCTACTCTGGGAAGGTGATCTCAGGTTAGACAGATGCTTAGACATGGGACATGCAGCAGAAACCTCAGGAGAAAGGATGAAAGCCCTAGGAGGCACAGCACCTCCCGAAGTCCATGCAGTGAGACAAAAGCAAAGGAGAGCAGGTGGCCAGGGCTCCAAACCCACAGTGAGATGTGTTACTGTGGTAGGGTGGCCAGATGCCCGGTTTTCGACTGGAAAGTCTGGTCAAAAAGGTGACCTGGAGTGTCTGGTCAGATCTGCTAAGCTGTATCATGGGAGGGTGGGGGGTTGGAGGGGAAAAGCAGCAAGGGAAGAGGAGTGGATGGGGGTGGAGCCTCGGGGAAAGGGGTGGGGCAGGGTCTCAGGGGGAAGAGGTGGGGTAGTGTTTGGAGCCTTGTGGGGAGGAGTGGTGGGACAGGGGAAGTTCCGGCACTCATGCTGGAGTGTCTGGTTTTTAAATATTACCAAGTTGGCAACCCTATACTGTGGGAGACAGCATGAGTGAGTAAAGGAAAAGTGCCCTGCGCTAGGACAACTGTGGAAGAAATGTGGAAAGTTGCAAGAAATGTGGAAAGTTGAACCATGTTATCAGTGTGGGCAAGAGCAAAGGAAGGTCCCAGAAAGATTGCATGGGGGGGAGGGCACATCAGACAGCAGTGCTGACATCCTGACTCTCCGCTTGAGTCCCAGAGCATATCGGGACAGAAAAGCAACAAGAGAAAACATTAACCTCCGTGCATGCAACAATGTTAATGCAGAAACATCCTGTGCGATTTCAGCTGGACAGCAGGACCTCCTGCAATATGATTCTTCATGATGAATTGGATTCCACCACACCCATCACAAAGAGCAGGTGTCAGCTAATAATGTACAATGGGAGCCTAATGCAGCCCATAGGATAATGTGCCCTCATAGTAATTAACCCAAAAAATAACAATACCAACTGAAGTTTGTGGTGGTGGACAGTAAGAACCGCAGACCCCTCTTGGGGAAGACAGCCAAACAAACCATGAATCTGATCAGGGTGCAGCATCAGAATTTTATAGCTCTGGTGCAAGAAGCAAAAAAGAGTCTCCTGGACAATGCAGACAATTTCAAGAGCATATGGGGATGGTTTCAAAGGAGATGAGTGCCTCAAAAGAAAGCTACAACTGGAAGTAGACCCCCAAACTGCACCCTGTGTGCTTACCACAAAGGAAAATTCTAGTAGCACTATGGTCCCACATGCAAGAAGCTTGAAGGTCTGCAGAGTAGGGGTATCATAGTACCTGCAGAAGCCAGTACACCCTGAGTAAGCAGCATGAGGTGGTAAAGAAGCCATCAGGCAAATTACACATCTGCACCAGCCCAAAGCCACTGAACAGGGTATTGAAAAGATGCCACTATCCCAGCGGTGGGCAAACTTTTTGGCCTGAGGGCCACATTGGGGTTCCGAAACTGTATGGAGGGCTATGGTAGTGTATTACATTGCTCTCCGTAGGAATGTGCTACTTATGGAGCACCAGGACTGGCAGCCATAAGTAGTACACCATCAGTAGCACATTCTTACGGGGAGCAATGTAATACACTACACCCAGGTAGGGAAGGCTGTGCCTCCCCAAACAGCCTGGCCCCTGACCCCTATCCACCCCTCCCACTTCCCACCTCCTGACTGCCCCCCTCAGAACCTCTGACCCATCCAACCCTCCCTGCGCCTTGTCCCCTGACTGCCCCCTCCTGGGACCCCCCTCTCCTAACTGCCCCCCGGAACCCCACCCCCCATCCAGCCCCCGACGCTATCCACCTCCCCCTGCTCCCTGTCCCCTGACTGCCCCAACCCCTATCCACACCCCCACCACCTGACAGGCCCCCCGGGACTCCCACGCCTATCCAACCGCCCCCTGCTCCCTGTCCCCTGACTGCCCCCCGGGACCCTCTGCCCCTTATCCAATCCCCCCACTCCCTGCCCCCTTACCATGCCACTCAGAGGATCAGGACTGGCGGCTCTCGCAGCCGCGCTGCCCGGCAGGAGCTCGCAGCCCTGCCACCCAGAGTGCTGGCGGCACGGTGAGCTGAGGCTGCGGGGGTGGGGCGGGGGCTAGCCTCCCCAGCCAGGAGCTCAAGCGCTGGGCAGGACCATCACACGGGCCAGATGTGGCCCGCGGGCTGTAGTTTGCCCACCTCTGCACTATTCACTGCCCACAAGTGAAGACTCATCTTGCTAGAACTCTCCAAAGCCTGAATCTTTACAGTTTGTTATGAGAGGAATGGGTTTTGGCACATAAGCCTGATCGAGAGTCCAGCATGCTGACCACCTTTGCAACACCATTTGGTCACTACAGATGTCTGTGCATGCCGATGAGCCTAAGCCCAGCCCCAGAGGTGTTTCAGAACAGACTCACCCATGTGTTGGAAGGACTGCCCAGGGTGAAAATAACTGCAGAGTATATCCTTGTTGTAGGTGAAGGAAGCAATGATACAGAAACTGAACAAGGCCATGACAGAAAACTACAAGCTTTTCTATAGCAATGCAGGGACAAGAACATAAAACTCAGCTCAGAAATAATGCAACTCAAACAGCATGAGGTGACACCCCTTGGACATCTGCTCACACCCAGTGGGATTGAAAGCAGAACCCAACAAGAGCAAGGTGGTCAGAGACATGCCGGCTCCAGTGGATGTAAAAGGAGTACAGCACTTCATAGGAATTACAGGTTTTCTGCCCAAGTTCTGTCCACACCTGCCTGCAGTAGTGGAACCCCTATGTCAGATCAAAAGGTGGGGTGTTGAATGGCACTGGCAGGTCTCCAACATCAAGTATCTGACATAGAAAAAATAAGTACTGCCAGCCAGGAGAGCCACTGACACTCCAGTGTGGTGCATGGGAGAAAGGATTGGGTGCAACTCTTTTGCAGGAGCAGCCAGTCACTTATGCCAGCCAGTGTTCCCTCTAATTTTTCCCACCCATGTGTGGAATGAATTTTGTCATTTTCACCAATATGGAGGTGATGTCTGACACCTCACCTTCATATTGGTGCACATAACAAAATTCATGCGGTGGGGGTGGGGCCGAGGGGTTCGGAGTGTGGGAGGGGGCTCAGGGCTGGGGCAGAGGGTTGGGGTGTAGGGGTGTGAGGGCTCTGGCTGGGTGCGAGCTCTGGGGTGGGGCTGGGGATGAGGGATTTGGGGTGCAGTGGGGCTCCATGGGGCTATGGTGGGGAGAGAGGGCTCCCCCCCAGCTCTCTTTCCCTTGGGCTGGGGAGGAGAGGCAGGGAAGGCTGCGGCAGGTCCAGGCCAGGCTGGATCAGGGCCAGGGGAGGGGCGCCTGTCCCCTGGCTGCAGCAGGGCTGGGTCTGGGTCGGGGCCGGGAGAGGGGCGCTGCGGCAGGTCTGGGGCTGAGGAGAGGCATCTCTCCCTGCTGCAGTCCTGAGCGTCTGCAAGGCGCTTAGTAGGTAGCTGTGCGGTCGCACAGCTTAGAGGGAACTTAGGGCGCCCTGTCAGAACTGAACAAGGGTAATGCCCAAATAGAAAGAGAGTTTCTGGCTGTGGTATTTGGGGTGGAGCAATTCCATCCGTGCCCCTATGGCCACCCAGTCATAGTGCAATCAGACGACAAACCCCTAGAGACAATCGCAGCAAAGCCCCTTCTTAGTGCTCCAGAGAGATTGCAGCACATGTTGATGCGCCTCCAGTACTGCCAGGTAGAGATCAGATATTGCTCAGGATGATTACTGGTGTTAGACGACACCCTGAGCAGGGCATCTATACCCAGCATGAGCGAGCTGGGGGAAGGGATCATGATACTGAATCCATTAACGTGCTGCACTGTCCCCCAGTTTCAACAGTGAAGCTGATGGATATCACAGAGACTATGGAAAAGGGCATCCAACACTGGGCAGTCAACAGAGTGATACTAGCAGAGGCCCCAGAAGACAAAAGCCAAGTACCCATAGGAGCAAGAACCATGTTTTCAAATAAAAGCTGAACTGAGTGTACAGGATGGAATCATATTTTGAGTCCACAGAGCTGTTGTTGCTGCCTCATTACGTAGGGATGTCATGCAAACAGTACATGCCTCACACGTGGGCATTGAAAGCTGTCTGACACGAGCTCGAGACTGTGTTTACTGGTGGTAATGTATACACAACTCCGCCCCTTGGTAGAAGGGTGTGACACCTGCTGGTTGGGTGATAACCACCAGCAGAAAGAGACTGTTACCTCAGGAGCTTCCCACCTGGCCATGGGAAATGGTGGGAGCTGACTTATTTACCCTCAAGGAAAAGCAGTCCTTGATTACAGTGGATTACGGTTCTAATTTTTGGGAGGACGATGCCCTGCCTGATACAAGAAGTAAGTCAGCGACTGGCAAATTGAAGGCCCGCTTTGCGAGATATGACATCTGGACACTTTATTCACCGACAAGGGACCCCGATTTGCCTCAGAAAAATGAAAGGAATTTGCACCCAAATGGGAGTTTGACCATTACACCTCCTTTCCGGCATCCCCACAGTGTCATGGTCAATTGGAATCAGCTGTGGAAACACCTAAGAGACTGTTACACAAGGCTGTTTGTTCTAGGTCAAACCCCGGCTAGCATTGTTGGCACACAGGAATACCCCATCACTGGGGAGCCAAAACAGTCCAGAGCAGGCCCAGGATGGGGCAGAGGACCAAAACCCTGCTACCAATGAGGGGAGACCTGTTGCAGCTAGAAGGATGGGGACACTGCTGAGAGGAGATGGCCAACAATCAGAGCATGCAGGTGCTAGAGTACGACAGGTCAGCCAAGGACCTACCGCCCTGGAGACAGGCACTCCTGTGAGGATCCAGCCATTAGAGAGACACCAGAAGGAGAGGACTAACAGAGTCATGAGGGGTGCAGTGGCACTCAGGTCATACGAGGTGACTACACAAGAGGAACAAGTGATCCGAAGGAACAGGAGGCCCTCACAATCCAGCAGACTCGATACCCGGAGACAGCCTGCAGAGATACAGACCGTCACGGAACATCCAGAGAGAGAGACTATGCTAGACTTGGATACAGGGAGCTGGAGACAGGTCACTGCCAGGGTGGTTGCCTGTTGAGACCAGACTATGTAACCAGCTGAGTCTGTGGTAAAGACGAGACTCCAGCTTGGCTCTGGGCTGGCAACCTCTGGCTGAAGGGACACAGGTGGGGGGCTGGGTATCAAATCTTATTTGTGTTTAATGTATATATACATGGTTGTAAAATTGGGAAGTTGTATAGTGAGTCAGTGGGCCCATGTTCGCACCAGGGGCTGTGTCACAGGCTGGCTGTGACCTAACAGCTAGCCCCCAGCTGATGGCGATATGGCAACTTAATGATAACATGACCCCAGCCGCAGGGAATCAGGAGGGACTCATTCAATAGAGCTGGGAATTCAGCCTCTGGGGAGAGGCTGCACACGATGCTGGAGTCTCATGCAGGGGAAGCCCAGCAATTTGCGGCTAGCTGTGGCTAGAAAGCTGAGCCACAGGAGTAGAGCCGACTCCTGGTGGTGGAGCCCTGGAACAAAAGGCCAGGCATCCAGGGGGGTGGTCCTGGGGCCGCTGTTCCAGAAGGGGAACGGGGAGACCCACAGGGAGCAGAGCAGAGTCCTGAGGGGACCCCCTGAGACAGCATTTCCCCTGCTCTGTGTAGGCCCTAAGCGTAGCTGCCAGAGTCCCTGGGGAAGGGAGGCAGCAAGGGAATCCTGAGGAGAAGCGGAGACAAAAGAGAAGCTCTGCAGGGGCCAGGAGCGAACATCAGTGGAGTCCAAGAGGGGCATTTGTTTTGGACTTCCAGTTGGATCCTGTGTTACCCCAGAAGGGGAGTGAAATGTTACGTGGCATGGCTGGAGGGCCAGGCCACAGAAGACCCAGAGACAGACAGGCCTGAGGGCCCGAGGAAGTGACCAACAGGGGATGCTGAAGACAAGGACTTCTGGGAACATTGTCCCCTGGCTCAAGGAGGTGCTACTCAAGGTGAGGAAATGCCTTTACCGACTGTTTTTGAAGGGACACCCAGGGAACAAGGATTGGGGAGTCAGACCGGCAGCAACACAGCCACAAGGACAGAGCAGCGCACAGGGTTCAGTAGAGTTCTACTTGTTCTACTTCACCTGCATTCGGCTTCACTCTTTGTTAATGAAATACAATCCAGGAAGTGGAATTCTTCCTAAGCCCTTTGAAAACCCTTTTGGTGTAAGTCTGGGGAAAAGAGAGTAAGAAAGCTGAAGGAGTTGGCTGCAGGATCATGCAGACAGGAGCTGGGCAGACTTCTTCCCTACGCCTCAGCTGCACAATCCGCTGCCAGCCCAGGCCTGCTCCAAGACAGCCAGCTTAGGCCCAGCATTGGGCCATATCCCTCAGTCTTCACTCAGTCAAAGCCCCCAGTTCAGAGGGAATTTAACCCATGCAGTGAAGGATAGCTCAGACCCTCGCTGTTGGTTTTGGGATGGGGACAAACGCCTCTCGCTCTGCTCCCCTTCTCCTATGCAGAGGGAACTCCCATCAGGTCCCAGGCGGAGTCAAAGTCTAGAGCCTGCAATGCCTGAATAGGGCTGAAATGAGGCTAAAGGGTTAAATTTTCCAAAAGCTACTGAGTGATTTAAGCGCGATATATCACTGACTTTCAATGGGATTTAGATTCCTAAAGCATAGCAGCACAGGTGGGTAGCTTTCCTCTAGCTCGCACAGGTAACAATAGCAGTGAAGAAGAGGCAGAGTTATTGACCCTGATGCAGGGCAATAACCCATGTACATAGCCAGAGTCCCTGGTGGGCTTATACTGGGACGGCTGACCTGCACTGAAGCCTGCGCCATTACTCATGCCAGCTGGATTAAAGCTAGCAGAGCTATGCCTATCTGCACTGCAGTCACACCTTCATTTGTGGTGTGGATGCACCCAGCATCTCACTGAATGTCATGAAGCTCCTAAGTGCTGAATTCACTTTTGAAAATGAATTTGGGCTCCTAAATCACTTACGTGCTTTGGAAAATTCAATCCCTAATGACTTTGCCCATCCCTGTTAATAACCTGGAAGGGGGGGGGGGGAATCCAAGGTTTCCAGAGATGAAGTCTATGTCCCGCCTTTATCCGAGGCCACGTCCACACTAGAAAGTTATGTTGGCAGAACTTTTGCCAACATCAGTTGCCTAATCTCAGTGACCTGGAGCTCCTCCTTATCCAGAGCAGGATCACGTCCCTCACGTCTATTAAAAAGCATCGAAGGCCAGAAGGGACCACCAGAGATCAGCTAGTCTGATGTCCTGTACAGCACAGGTCACCATCAGCACCCACACACTAACCCCAACACCCAAAATGAGACCAAAGTATTACAGCCCATGGGAGACTAGAGGGACCAAGATGCACCCCCATTCACCAAAACTTCATTGTCCTGACATTATTCATTATTCCCCTGACATTCCAGCAGCTCTACAGGAATGGGTGCCCTAGACATACCAGAGACCAACTCAGGGCTGAGATTATACTGTTCATCTCACCCCTGCTCCTTTTTAGCTAGGAATCTTTAATGCAACCTGAACAGCTCCACTTTGGGGAAACCTTTATGCTGTGGCAAAGCAGCTTCACAGTTGGCGTTTCTATAGGGGCCCAAAGCAACAGAACTGGAAATAAGCTCACAAGGGCATGCACACCACCAGAACAATTCTATGGCCTTTCCTTCATGTTATTCTGATCAATAGAGGCTTGTGCACGCAGTCGATTATGGGGGCAGACAGTTCTGGGAAACAGAGTCACCCATTCCTGCCTGGAGGAGTCACTTGGGGGCAGATGTTTACAAAGAACTTCCCTCTGCTGCTTTGCCTAATGGACCCGTGCCCTCGCCTCAACCCGTTCTCAACTCGTGAATCACCATTCAGGCTCCATACTAGGCCCATTGTGCTGGCTGCAGACGGGTAGCATGAAGGGGTTGTCGCTCTAAAGCTTGGACTGAACATGGCAATGTCATCTTGGAAGAAATGTAAGCCCGCCCTTCCCCCACGCAGAGAGTTAAGTGGGACAGGGAGGGGCCGTGCATGGCCACAAGTTACCCTAGCGCAGTGTGGAGGCTGAGCACTGAAATGCACTAAAGCCAGGGCATGCCCACATTAAGGAACTGGACCCTCAGTCCCCATTCCAACTGCTGTGCACTCAGAAAGTCATCACAAAGTTGCCCCAGAGGATCAGCCGAGGACATAGGGGGATCCTCACAGGGCATCAAGCTGGCATTGCTGGCTCCTGGTAGGGGGCATGTCAGAGTCAGCGCAGGGCACTGCTTAGGGCTGCTCTGAATTACACCAGGGTTCATTTTGGTCACTGGTGGTCCCAGAGTCAGAGGAGCAGAAATGTGGCTTACAGCTGCCAATCCCCACTCCTCAACTGCACCAAAGATTTGGCCCTACATCTCCCCCACAACTGTAACCTGGCTGGCTACACCGGAGACACGAGGCCAGACCCTCCACTGGTGTCAGCCAGGGCAGCTCCACTGACATCAATGGAACTACACAGATTTACAGCAGCTCTGGAGCTGGTCCATATACCAGGACATTTAACAGCTTGGTTCATAAAATAAATCAAGGCCAAAGTGGTGCTGGTGCATTGATCTGAATGGGAGACCCCACGCCTACATCACTGAATAGCAGCACTGAATAGGGGGGATTTCTACAGCCGCTCAACCCCTTCCAATGAGATCTCGGGGCAGTTAGTGGGGATTCAGGAAGTGGCTAGTGCTGCAGGATGGGCAAGTTCGAGTCTGGGGCAAGTGCAGAGTTGAAGGTCTCTTCTCTCGCGAGCCAGAGAGCTGAGCTTTCTAGCATTAGAAAGGGGTCAGTCTCAGCCCTCAAGTGGAACACAGCACTTACTTCTACCCCGAGAGGTGCCGAAACATCAGCTCAAAGAGTGGGACCAGGTACAGAGAAGCCCCTTTAACTCAGTTTTTAGATGACCCTGGACATTGATCAGTTAGTTTTTTAACTGATCAACGTTGAGCAGCTTCTAAAGACTGGGACTGCTAGGCGTTACTATACACAGTGATAATTTATTATGTGCAGTGTGGTAATGACTCACAGCCCCAGCCGAGATCAGGGCTCCACTATGCTAGGTGCTGCACGTACACATAATAAGAGACAGTCCCTTCCCCAGAGAGCTTACAGTCAGATGAGGCAGACACAGGGTGGGAAGGAAACTGAGGCACAGAGGGGGGAGGTGATTTACCCTAGGACTCACAGCATGTCATTGGCAGAGCCAGGAACAAAACACAGGTCTCTTCCCCTCTCTGGCCCACTGTTTTGCACATGGTTTTGCTCACCTCCACCAATGCCTCTTGCCCACTGCATCGAGTTCAGACGTCTTGTTCTCCACAGAACTTCTCAGCTCTGCTCTGCCTCACTCAGCCACTCTCGTCTTTAACCACAGCACCCCTTCCACATCAAGTATGCCCCAGAAAACCAACTTTGCCCCCACTTTCAGGCCTCCTACCTGGAATGCGTTCCCTGCACTGATCGCTAAGGGCAGTTTGTTAAGATGTTTCTCCTTCAAATCCCCCTGCAAGACTCACTTATCCCATCACCCCCAACACGAAATTACCCAGCTAATCCTGGTGAAGTAAGAGGGCACTCAGGCAGAGCAGAAGGGTTTTAAAGCTCTGAGCATATGGTGGGCACTACCAAAATACAGATTATCATAATCATGGTCTCACATTATACACCTGCCCACAAGGCATTTGGCTGAGTTTGATTGCTGGCAAAGCACTGAAAAACTGAGGCTGAAAGATTGAGAGAGGGAGAATTAGTGCGGGGGAGAGAACAGGGCTCAGACAGGTTGAGAGATGGAGAATTACTGGGGGGAAGAGAACAGGGCTCAGCCAGAGAAGAGAGGTGGTGAGGGGTAGCGGCGTGTAGCAGCAGTGGAAACTGTATTTTTAATACAAGGAGGTCTCCATAAATTATGGTTTCAGGGATTTGTAACAGACGTCCTGTAGGATACATGGGCTGGTGCCCTCTGCTGGTGAGGCAGGCACTAGCTCCGTTCGTAAGGGTGTTCTCAGCTGTGCTCCAACCACTCGACCAGCAATCCCCAAAAGCTTCTGGCCCTGGCCTGCCAACTCCATGAAATCTTTGGCATGCTGAACTGAAACAAATGAAGTATTCTGATTAGCAGCAGCATCTCCAGCCCCCAGCTCCATGACTGTCACATGGCTCCCTCTCTATGCTGACTATTTAACTCTAATGCAACTGAGAGGCAGTGTGGTCCAGTGGATTGAGTCCTTGGCACCAGCAGACCGGAGTTCTATACCTGGCTTGGCCTGCTGGATAAGCTTATGCAAGTCACTTCCCTGTCATGTGCCTCAGTTTCCCCTCCTACTTTTTGTCTACTTAAACTGTAAACTCCCTGGGCAGGGACTGTCTCTCATTCTGTGTCTGTACAGCACTGAGCACAACGAGGCGCTGATCTTGGTTGTGGACACGAGGTGTTTCTCTAATAATACTTGCTCATAATCTGGCCCTGCTAAGGAATTCAAATGCAGAGGTGCTTCTGGGGAAGGGCAGAGAGCCCCATTCTTCTCATGTAGTCAGTAAACAGCACTGATGCTCCACCCAGGTCGATTTCCTGATAGCTGCTGTAAACTGTCCTCATTAACAGCCCTTCGCTGCAACTCCTGAGTTTTAGTAAAGGCCCCAGCCCAACAGCCCCAAATAGCACACCCCATCTCTCTTGTTCCCTGGGAAAGTAGGGTCTGGAAGCTACTGCACAGCCAGTGTGCTCAGTCCTGGGAAGAAAGAAACTTGCTAGACTTTACAACACCACCTCCCCAGCTAATCCACTTTGGAGGGAATCCCTTCCAGTCCTCCTCGGCCCAAGGAACTTTGCTACAACACAGGGCCTTTGAGAGAGGCAAGGGAAAGGTGGGGGTGATCGCTCATAGAGGGTTCCCTAACAAAGAACGACCAACTCCCAAGAGCTCTGAGATAAAGCATATTGCAGATGGTGGGACCTGGTGGGGCTACAGCCAGCTGGAAAAGGGCTCAGATCTCAGCAAACCTGCATGCTTTAGAAACGCTGCATCACAGAGAGAAAATTCCCTCCCAAGCCAGCAAATGGAACGGAGCTGGGCAAATGGATTGTTTGTCCAGTGCCAGGAAGAAGATTTCCCTGCAGCATAAGGAAAACACAGACTGTCCTCGTCATGCCAATTGTAGGGAGAAAGTAGCCCCATGGGAACAAAGCCCTGCCCAGGGCAGTGGTTGAAGTTGAGACACCTTGGGGAGGCTGCGGTGGAGCTGTTTGCTTCCCTCCGCTGGCTCTCCCAATGCTCAAGCAGCCTCTGAGGTGATGGACACCAGCAAAACACCACTGCCAGATGGAGATTCCCAGTAGTGCCTCCAGGACTGGACCTTCTAGGGACTGGGTCTCATGTCATGTGAACAGGGGAGGGGGCCATTCCATATACCTGCTTCCTACTCCACTGTGACCATTGGCCCAGATCCTCACAGGTATTTAAGCTTCTAAATTCCACTGAAATCAATGGAACTTAGGAGCCTAAATACTTTTGTGGATCTGGGTCCTAGTTCCTAGTTCTGGAGGCACTCAGGCATTGCAGTGAAGGGCATGGTATGAAAACCTAAAGTCATCAAGTTTAGGGCCAGATGGGACCATTGTGATCATCTAGTCTGACCTCCTGCATAATAAGGCCAGAGAATTCCACCCACTAATGTCTGTATCAAGCCTATAGCATCTGGTTGAGCTAGAGGAGCTCTTTTAAAAAGACCCCCAATGTTCCCTTTAAGACTCCGTGTGATAGAGAATCCACCCTATCCAGCCAACAGTTAACTACCCTCACTGCTAAACCCTGGCACCTTATTTCTTGTCTGGATTTGTCTAGCTTCAGTTTCCAGCCATTGGATCTCATTATGCCATTGTCTGCTAGACTGAGGAGCCCTTTAGTGTCAGAAATCTTCTCCCTGTGTGGGTAGCCCAATGGGTTGGTCATGCTTTCCAAGCCCAGCTGAGCTGCTTGCTAGTAAACTGATGTTGGTTTTTAGAAGGGTGGAGACTTCCATCTGTGTTTAGAAAAAGACACTCAGGAAGACCTGTCCCTTGGCTGATCCCCTTACAGCTCAATAATAAATAATCCAGCAGTTCTCAGACTTTTCCAACCTTTGCTATGCTGGAAACCCCCCCCCCCCCCCCCCCCCGTCTCTAGCCAAGATGTCCTTCCCCTTTAGCAACAAGGGAAAGGCAGGGTGGTCAAAGCCCCACTATGGGCTAATCCAATGCCTCTCACCAGCACTGGTTTGTAAAAAGTGCAAAGAATATCAGGGAAGTATTCCAGAGTGCCTTGGATAGGGGAGTGCCTGGCTCTGGAGTTGGCCATGGGCTGCAGAGCCTTTCACTGCCATGTTCCCATGCCTAGGCTGTCCCACGCCAGTGTCATTGGCTGAGAGCTGCTGGGACACTTGGGCAGTTGGAGTGGAACAAAGGCAGCTTTCAGGCAGCTGGTTTCCTTCCTCAAGAATAAAAAAATCCCTCCAGATAGTAGAGGCCAGGTCCCACAAGAGAGGTGCAGAACAGAGATTTGCATAGCCCATGCTTAGACAAAAAGGCCAGGGTCACGTAACAGAGGCTTCTTCGCAAAGGGTCCTGTTCTTTGCAAACAAGCCTCGCCTGAAACTTGACAAACTCACTACATCGAACATGTCTTACAGAATATTTATCCATAAAGCATAACATGTCAGGTAGCTACAGAAAGCTCATAACTTGTCAAGATTCATAATCATTGAGAGATGTCTGTATGGGTAATAGTTAAGGAATAATGGATATTGAGAGTGTGCTTTAGGGGGGTGGAGGGGAGAACCAACTTTTTTAGAAAGGAAAGGGAACTATTGAGAAGTGCCTGTTTTGGTTTGCATTGTAACCATTTGTTTCCAGCACTCTCTCGTTTCTATTAACTCTCCGTTCTTTCCAAATAAACCTACTTTGGCTTTATTCTAAGTGCTCACAAGTGCTGTGTGTTATACAGGAGCAGTGGTTTGAGGTAAAACTGGCAAACTGGGCTACAGGGCTCCTATGGGGGCAGAGGATCTGGGATTTCTGTGAGTAGCGTGTCCAGGTATGGATATCGCAGGGGAACGATTCAAAGGGACTAAGGTGCACCTGTTGTTAACCTGCAAGGCAAAGGAAGGACTATGGTGAGAGGGAGGCTCAGATGGTCATCTCCATCCAGCAGCCCCCCACCCCCTGCAACACCCTCTCCAGAACCTGCTGCTTATTTTCTGGCTGCACTTTCCCCTCACCTTTTTATTCAGTCACCTCACTCAGTCCTAGGCACCTCTTCCTGACGCTGGCTGACTCTCGCTCCTGGAGGGAGGTGGCCACAGGGACTCTGTGTGCACAGAGCCTTGGCTATGCATACGGTGATCCAATCAGTTACCAGCTGGTAACACCCACTGATGCCTCTGCTCTCTTAGAGCACTGCCCAGGCAGTAGTGCTGGAGTCCCCCATTGGTTCCCTCCCGACCTCCCCCCCACACACTTCCATCAGCTGTTCCCCAGAAAGAGTTCACTTCTGCTTCCCTGAAGCCCATCCCTTCTGCTGGAGAGGCCATTGCCCCACTTCTGCAGGGGTCAGGCCAGCACCCCCCCCCTCCAGTATTAACCCGGAGGGGTCAGTCTCAGGGCTGGTGGCTAGATACCCTCCTTTCCCATAGAGGTGAAAGCTCCAGAGGCCTAGGTCAGAAGTGGCAGGTGGCACCTGAGTCTACGAGAGGTCTATGCAAAATGGTGTTTGGGCTGGTGCCGAGGCCTTAACCGATCACACCTGGCATCCCGGCTTGGGGCCTAGGATGGGTAGGAACAGCCCCTAAGGGGGAGGCAGTATTGGTGGTGGCAGGAAGGGGCTGACAGACAATGGGAGCGAGTGCCATGGGCTCTGGCAGCAATTGCAGAGGAATGACTGGGTGCTAGGCTGATGTGGGGCTAGGTGGCAGTTGTAGCCTAGAGGTCCTTCATCAAGCACCCACCTCCTTCTGAGGGGTGCCTTAAGGTGGACCAGAGAGCCGACCAACACCGCAGCATGCTCGGGTAGGGGTTGCAGGTCCCTGGGCCTGGCCGGTTGGTGCTATTTGAGTTTTGTCTTTAGTACTAAGGGAAATTAATTTTGTTGTGTCTATTTCTCAGGACTACAGGGGCACGATTTCCACTCCCAAGTCACATCTGCCTGCAGCCCCAGCCCCATAGGCTTTGACCTGGGCAGATCTCCCAGGGCCAGCAGTGCTGGGTCTGTTTCACACCTGGATAGGATACACCCCCAGGCATAGCACTGGTGCAGCAGGAAGCATGGTGCTAATTCAGGCAGTGACATCCCTCCTGCAGCAGCTGCACTGAGCCAGCTGCTGTGCTGGAAGAAGGGCCAAGTTTTAGGAGAGATGCAAAGACAAAGCCCTGAGTGCTCAGACAAATGACCATCATTGAGCACTGTTCCTAGGACGAAGAGCCAGCGTGGGTTGATGTGACAAGGCAAGTGTTTACATTCAGGCCATCCTAGTTCAGCACACTGAGTTCTCCATGTCTCCTCACACAAAACACCATTAAGGTTGCTATGGACTGTTCAACCTAGCTGTGCTCTAGCCCAGAGGTAGCTTCAGTATGACACTGATCCAGGAAGAACGTAAGCTTTTTGACAGTCTGAGGAAGACACAGGAGGACATATCGGTGCTGGCTGAGAGCATTTTTAAAGAACACATCAGATGTTCACCACCTGCTTTGGGGTTGCAGCCACTGCAGTACAAACAGATCCACCTAGGACCCAATTCTAATGTCCTTACAGAGCAGGGACTCCCTCTGACTTCAGTGAGAAAGAGCCATGCAGGCCAGAGGAGCTCAGAGCTGGGCCTAGCTCTTCCTCAGATCCCACCTATTCACCTGAAGGGAGAGCTGGGGTGAGAGTGTACAAATGGCAGGCAGGGCTAGTGACAAGACTGCATATGGGTGAGTCAGGTGGACAGACACAGGAGACGGGTGGGATTTGGGGTCAGTCACAGACCCAGGCAGCCCTCTGTTGTAAGATGGACTTCCTCCCTTTTCCCCAGCCTACCAGCTTTGGCCCTCACGCTCCCACCCTTCATGCTGGCCTCCCACTCCACACCCAAGGCCCTGCTTCCCCAATTCTACATCTGCCAAGGAAAAAGACCTTTATTTTAAAAGCAGAGAGCGGGGGAGGCTCCCGCGGCAAACACCCGGCGCTGGCGCCCAGGGGACTGGCCTCCACAGCAATAAGGAGCCAAAGGAGTAGAGCTAGACCAGGCCCCACTCCCCTAATCAGCTGGCTCACAGCCACTCGGCGAAGGAACAGAACTTCTCACACCATTGGCCGTTGCCTTGAGACCCTTTTGGGGAGCGCAGGGGTTGCCCCAGTCCTTTCACTATGGCTGGCAGCCTCCCATTTTCCCCAGAGGGAGGCTTTCCCTCCCAGGATCCCGCCTCCCCTCGGACAGGCTGCTCGAGGTGCACCATTCCGGCCCTAGCAGCCGGGAGGAGCGCGTATGTGAGGCGCTGGAGGGCACCATTCTTCACTTGCAGTGTTTACAGTCAGACAGCACAACTGCATTCAGCTCCTCTCTCCAAACTGAGAGCACAGGCGGGTAACCCAGATGAGGCAGAACGTCCCCCTCACACGATCTCCACTGCCTTCAGCATGTCCGACAGAACGTAGGAGCTATCCCACGCTCGGCCGGGCCTCCTCAGAGTCCTCTCCAGAGTCCTAGCTGTCTCCAGGAGCTCCGGGGCAGCCAGCTTCCCCTCAGGGTGCGGCTGGCAGAACAGGATTTCGTTGACCTCCCCCTCGATCCTCCGGGCGTACAGCAGAGGGAAGACCTCCTTGAGGGCAGCCAGAACTGAGTCTTTGAGCAGGGAGTCTCGGCACACCAGATTGAGCACAAAAACACCTGGAGCAAGGGGAAAGAGACCCGAAAGCACAGGCACGTTTGGAACTGGAGTGGTCAGAGGCAACCTGCCCCATCCTACTCCCCACCCTCTGCACCAATAGAGGCGCTGCTGGGGGACTACAGATCCCAGCAGGCTGAGCGCCAACTGGAGGCAAGCAGCCAAGCATGCTGGAACCCACGGTCTAGCAGCAGCATGGCCAGGCTTGCAGCCTCAGTCTGCTCCCTTTATGCCCATTAGGTGCAGCTCATGAATTAACAGCAAGAAGGCGCCATGGCCCTCGTCTGGGTAAAGCTTGAGAGCACCAGCACCGAAGGCCAAGTGGGTGAAAGTCTTGGCACACAGCGCAAACAAAGAGGCCCCTGCAGAGCAGCCATGGGCCTGCAGCTAGTTAGCAGCCGATTCCAGTGTCTAGCAGAGGGGTCCCGTTGCTGTCGCTAATGCCAGGGAATCACTGAGCATACAGAGGGCCAGCCTGCCATCCCTCATTGCCCCTTCCTCCATGAGCAGACCCACTGGTATCAGCAGGCCTACTCATGGAGCAAGGTGCTAGTCATCCTGGGGGAGGGCATTGCAATCTGACCCACACCGCCCTGTACATCCATTGAGCGGCTGCATCTGCCTCATCAACGTTATGCCATTGAGCCTCCCGTCAGATGGGCGTTATTCGCTCTGTTTTACAGAGTGGGGCCGAGTCACAGAGGCTGCTCTGCCACTGAGTGGCAGAACCAGGCACAGAACCCAGAGATCCTGCCACCCAGCGCCCAGCTTTCACCACTAGGATCACGCTTGCTCTCTTCCAGCATGAAGAGACTAAGAAGGTGCTGACACCTGGAGACAGCCGTTTGGGAGGCAGGCGCCGTAGCGCGGCATCTGCGCACACGCGAGGCTGTCGGACAGCCTTTCCATACCTTCCGGTGCCAGGATGGTTCTAACCTTCTGCAGGAAGGATGTTTCCACAAAGGCTGGGGGCGGGCAGCTCATTCCCAGGGTGGGATCCTTGCTGTCTACATCGAACATGACAGCATCGTACCGGGCTGGTGCTGCGGAAAGAGAACAGCCCAGTTAGCGTCCAAAGAGCAAGGCAGCAATAGCGTGGGATGAGCCAAGCACTGCTCACTGCCATAGTCACTGGGCGAGTGGCTGAGATAAAAGGTGGAAGGTTAAAAGAGATTCTTCTGCCATTTGCACAGCAGCTTCCATCCAAGGCTTTATGAATGACACTTGCAGGAGTCTTGTCCCCTTCCACAGAAATGCAGCCACCTCTGGAGTGGGTGTGGCAGCCGCTCAACAATTAACAGAGGAAGCAAAGAACACTGTCACATTGGAACTACAGGCAGCCAGGCTGGAATTTGGCACCAGGCCAGGAGATCTTTAAATGACCAGAAGTGGTCACACCGCCCATTTGACATCTTGCCAGAAAGATGAGCCCTCCTGCAGCACAGTGACCCCCCAACGCCAGGCTGTGGCATTAATTCAGTAGGGACCGGGGAAAGAATGCAACCAATGATGCACCACCACCACTTTCTCCAGCGTTTGGGTTCTCTTTGGAGGTCTCCCATCCACGTACCAGCAAAGGATGACACTGCTTAGCTTAGGAGAGCTGAAAAGATCATAGCTCATGATGCTAATGGCTGCAGGTGGAAGAGAATCAGATATCCTTCCACACCTTGCTAATGGCACCTCAGCTCACGTGTGTGTTACATACAAATTAAATGGCTGATGGTAAAGCAGTGATGGGCTAGCATGGAGGGACTGGGCAGAGGAGAGAGAGGTGGTGTGGCTCAGAATGGAAGAGAACCTCTCACCAGAAGACACACTTGGGTGGGGAGTAGGGGAATCAACAAGAAAGGGATGGGTATGAGTCAGAGTTGTCCACTGAGGTAACATCATCAGATCTCTCTTTCCACCATCCCATTGGGCACTGCCTTAGTGGGATCTCCGGAACAGCAAGTCTCCCCATCCCCTCACCCCATCCCTGTGAGGTACAAGGCTAAACAACCGCAAGGAGCTTGAAAGATGGGCGTTGGGGTTGCTGCACTCAGTGGCCAGGGTCGAGAAGCAAAGGGAGCGCTCAGCACTGCTCTGCGGTGACCCTGGCTAGCAGCTACAGGCATGGAACCGATACCATCCTCTCACAGCATTCAAGAGTGGGGAGGCGGGATGGGGGGGCCTCAGGGATGCATCAGTCTGCAGGGACCCTTGCCCATTACCCGCCGCTGCTGCCAGCTCGGCCACGTAGTCCAGGCCGTCCAATATGTGAACCTTCATCCTGTCGCCTTGGGAAAAGCCGAACCACCGGGTAGCCACCTCCAGCATGGAGGGGTCGATTTCAACCGCCTCGACGCGGGACTGGCAGAAATAGTCGTGGATGAAGAGAGGCAGGCTGCCCCCGCCCAGCCCGATCACCAGCACCGAGAGCTGGGCTCCTGCAAGCGGGAAGCAAGCTGGGAAATTAACTGCCACGGCAACCTGAACCGTCTGTGCTGCCCCCTCCAGGCCAGTGTGGGAGAACACTATGCTCACATTCCACCCACCACTGCATCTGGCTTCGCTAGGCAACGGGGTCCCTGCTGGGGTAGAGCTTGGGCAGGGAAGCTGCTTCCTCGTCATCCATGCACTATCTAAAACAAACACATCTTTAACCCTTTCCCTCCTGCAGCTGGGTTCAGTTCGCTCTTTGCTGCTCTGGACCCATCTCCTCCCTACCTGCTCCCTCTCCTCAAGTGGATTTAGCTAGAGAGCTTTCAGAGGGAAGTTTTCATTTTAATACAGGCCACATCTGGCCCTCCAGTTGCACACTGGGGTCCCCGTGGAGTCCAGAAACCAGGCCCTTCACCCCTTTTCCCTCTGTTTCAGGGTGAGAACAAAGCTGATCGACTGCAGGCAACTGTCCAAGGAAATTCAAGCCACCGGCAACTCGGCTCCTACAGAAGCTACCCATGTAACAGGGACGTACATGTCAGGGAAGTTCAGGGCAGTCGAGGGACTCCTGTCCAGCACCTTGGCGTCCCCGTTGCTGTCGCTGCCTTACTGGCTGGGGGTAGAGCTGCTTTTGCTCAGCTCTTGGTATCCTGAGACAGCAGGAGCCTTTCACGGAGGCTGTGGCTGCCCACCAGCTACCAGGCCATCAGCTGCTGAATGGGAACGCAAGGGAGCACCCAGGATAGCGAGCGAGCAATAGAGCCAGGCAGACAGCAGCAGGCACCAGGCCACCACCCTCTGCTCAGCTCAGACAATGCAACCTACCAGGCCCTGAAACTCCCCTGGCTTTGCAATACCAAGCAGCTACGGCTGGCTGGGCTTTGGACATACACGATGCCTGCTAGGAACATGCTGAAGTCACGCTGCTTGTTTCACTTACTGACCTCGCCAGCCTTTTAAACTGGCTCTGTAGCGACAGGCGGTGAGCGCCCTAACCCAGAGCACCAGGAGACCCCAGGGCTAGCGCCCAGTCCCCCCACCCAGCCAGAAGCACTTCAGCAACCCAACATCCCACAGTTACCCATCCACGAGACTGGAAATCCAGTCCAAGGAGCTCCTCTCTGACCAATAGTGCTTGGCGCTCCTCCAGGGCCTGCTAGGGGAGGATCTCAAAGCACTTGGTGAGCTTGAGCTAGCAGAGCTTCCCCTCCCTTCTGGCAGGACGTGGGCAAGTGTCATCCTTGCTGCTTTACAGACAGGGGAGCTGGGGCACAGACATCAACCCACAAGCACTCTGTGTCAGCGCCAAGAACAGAAACCAGGAGTCCAGAGTCCAAGGCTCCTGCTCTAAGCACTAGCCTCCGCAGCCACTCCATACCAAAACGAACGTGTGCCGTTTCTGTAGCATCTTTCATGCTGGGGGAGGCTACAGCACTATCCACAACGTGTCCAGACAGCACCAGAGACTCACCCCTACCTCTGGGATAGGGAGAGGACACGGACAGACTAGCACCAGAAGCAGCCAGAGGGGAGTCCCTGGGCCTGCCCTGCCATTCGGTCACTGATGGAGACACTCGCCCCTCCCCTTAGCTGTCCCTGACTCTGAGTTGACTAGACCAGGTACAAGTGCAGGGAAGACTTGTACTAGGGACTTGCCCTCTCCTATGGCGGGGGGGGGGGGGGTGTCATTTCTCTTAGCTCATGGGCCTCGCACCTGGTAGGAGCTCAGGGTTTCTCAGCAGAGCCAGTCCCGCAACCATGGCCTTATGGTGTTCACAGCAGAGGTAGCTCCTGTCAATGGTCTGGCAAGCTGATGTTGGGGGGGCCTCGGTGGAGCCAGATGCCTGTTTCTTCTTGTCCTTCTTCCGCTTCTTCTGGCCTGAACACAGGAGACACATTAGCCAGATGCCCAGGCAGACATGCAGATAGGCTGGCACACCTGACAAGCGCTGGGGACAGCAGGGCATATCCTTGGGGGAGAGGGGCCGCTACGTCCCCATGTGGCTATGCAGAAGCTTGGAGAAGGGCTCGTTTCATTCTGCTGTATCCATTAGGGGTTCATCTTAGGGTCAGACTGCAGCTAGGTTTTCAAAGGGGCTGGATGATCTCTCCCATTCCCCAAGCCTGCAGTCCTACCTCTGGCTGTGGCTAACTCCTTTTGCTGCTCCCTTTCCAACATTTCAAACAGACACCCACGCCTTCATACTCACCTGCCTGGGCAACTGGAGCCCCACACCCACTGACCTCTGATACCAGCCTCGTTCCCCTCCAGTCTGTACACGTCATCTCCAGACTCTCCCACCTCCCCCGCAGCACGGACTCCATCACCTGTCCCCTTTACAAGTCCCTGGGAAAAACTATTTCTGATCATTTGTTCACAGGCAGCTAAGACTTCAAAGGTGGCTGCCAAAAGGAAAACATGGGGCGTGGTCTCATTCTCTCATGTCAATTCAACCAGGACCTTGTGGCTGCTGTGACTGGCTAGAGGTACTGTCATGTCAGGGTTTATCAGTTTTACTCTCTTAGGGCTTGTCTACATTACCCACTGGATCAATGAGCAGCGATCGATCCAGTGGGGGAGGTCAATTTATCGCATCTAGACTAGATGTGATAAATTGACTGCCAAGCACTCTCCCGTCAACTCCGGCACTCCACCAGGGTGAGAGGCGCAGGCGAAGTCAACAGGAGAGCGTCAGCTGTCGACTTACCGCAGTGAAGACACCACGGTAAGTAGATCTAAGTACATCGACTTCAGCTATGTTATTCACGTAGCTGAAGTTGTGTAACTTAGATCGACCCCTCCCTGCCCCCAGTGTAGACCAGGCCTTATTCTCAGTGTGTCCAACTCTCCCTCATCCTTAGGGGTTTTGTTTTGTCCTTCCCATAATGAATTAAAATGCTGCTCCTGGCAGCTGTGAGATGGCACCAGGCCTGAGACGACAATCCATCTCTCGAGTCCCACTAAACATCTAACAGCTCAGTAATATTCAGATTGGGACTCTACATCAGGTCGTTGTTAAGACTGCCTGCCCTCGCTCAGCTGAAGGTGGTGGTGGTGGTGGAAGAATGGTTTAGAAGCACCACTAGGAGCATTGAGAAAGAATTAAGAAAAGGAAAACATAGGATGAACACCAGAAAATGTTTCCTCACAGCAAAAGGTGCAGGATTGGACTGTGGGCTAATCTCCTGAGGATACCAGCTTCTCTGAGCAGGGACCGTTCTTCCTGAGCTTTGGAAAGTGCATAACCCACCATGGACACCACCAATAAATCATAAAGGTAAGTGGTGGAAGCTCCATCATTGGAGTCCTTTAAAAATCAGAGAGGACAAGAGGCTAGAGAACATATTCATAGACTTTAAGGTCAGAAGGGACTGTTGTGATCACCTAGTTGGCCTCCTGCACATTGCAGGACACAAACCTCGCCCACCCAATCCTGTAACAGGCCCCTAACCTCTGGCTGAGTTACTGAAATCCTCAAATCATGATTTAAAGACTAAGTTACAGAGAATCTGACATTTACTCTAGTTTAAACCTGCAAGTGACCCATGCCCCACACTGCAGAGGAAGGTGAAAAACCCCGTCACTGCTAGTGTCACCCAGGAGAAAATTCCTTCATGACCCCAAATATGGCGATCAGTTAGACCCTGATCATGTGAGCAAGACTCACCAGGCAGACACCTGGGAAAGAATTCTCTGTGGTAACTCAGAACCCTCCCCATCTAGTGTCCCTCTCCAGCCGTTGGAGAAATTTACTAATAGCAGATGGGTCACATGCCGTTGTGGGCAACCTCATCATACCATCCCCTCCATAAATATATCAAGCTCATTCTTGAAGCCAGTTAGGCTTTTTGCCCTCACTGATCCCCTTGGGAGGCTGTTCCAGAACTTCACTCCTCAGATGGTTAGAAATCTTTGCCTAATTTCAAGCCTAGACTCATTGGTGGCCAGTTTATATCCATTTGTTCTTGTGCCAACACTAACCCTTAAACACCAGGGAGGGAGAGTTATCTCCCCATAGCCTTCACTTTGTTAAGCTAAACAAGCCACTCTCTGAGTCTCCTCTTGTAAGGTAGGTTCTCCCTTCCTCTGATCATCCTAGCAGGCCTTCTCTGCACCTGTTCGTTTGAATTCATGTTTCTTAAACATGGGAGACGAGAACTGCACACAGTATTCCAGATGAGGTCTCACCAGTGCCTTGTATAATGGTACTAACACTTCCCTGTCTCTACTAGAAATACCTTGCCTGATGCATCCTAGGACTGCACTAGCCTTTTTCACAGCCGCATCACAGTGACGGCTCATAGTCATCCTGTGATTGACCAATACACCCCAATCTCTTCTCCACAGTGGCCCCCTGGGATGAGCTAGATGTCACCCAATGTGGTGGTTCCATTTATTCTCATGATGTGCTCCCATTGCTTTCCAACCTGCTTATTGCTGCCCAGAGCAATCCAACGGCTCCTGGGTCTACTGCAACTCTTCCCAGCCCTTTACTGTGCTGCCCAAGCCCTGAGAATCTTTCCCAAATTTCTAGGCCCAAGTTTACACACCTCTAGGGGCTGCACTGGACAGCAGCCTGGCTTCCGACTGCACCACATTCCTGTTGCTGAGGAAGATGAGCCGCCGGAAATAGCACATGTTGTCCCCTTTTACGTCCTCAATGAGGTATTCCCCGCTCATGGCGCTGGTGTCCTGGTGCTGAATGGTACGGACCCCGATGTCCCCCCCTACAGAGAGAAACGGCACCTGCGGGAGAAAGAAAAGCAATGGGGGAAACTAACTCACACAGGAGACACCAGGGAGCTTTACAGAAAGAACCAGAGGAAGAGCTACCAGCCCAGAGACTGCAATAGGAAAACGGCACCAGAACAAGACTGCCATGAACACAAGGCAGTATGTTGTTCTAATCGGTATTGTGCAAACTCCGACCTGAAATCCCTGTCTAAGCTGATTGGAGACCAAGGCAATAGCACTGCATCCCGGCTCAACAGGCCCCCATATAGCATGATGGTCCAAGGGGCTGCTGTTTGGATACAGATTCTGATGGGTTCAGAGCTTGGCTTTCAGGCCAAAGCAAGGATCTGGTCTGATTTTCAGTGATGCTAAAATAAATAAATAAATCAAATTTCTCTTTTAAGATTGTTGTCCAATTTGGCAAGATTCTTAGGAAATCAGTTGTTCTCGTGAGAATTCGAACGTCTTGGCCAGAAACCTCATGAACAATTTCAACTGCCTCAGAACCAGGCCCGGAACTAGATCTGCAGGGGCAGGTCCAACCCTGGGGATTTGAATCTGATTTCCCACATCTACTGAAATCTGAAAGGAAGACAGATTATAGAATCCAGTTTTGCCTGGTTCCTGTACTTTTGCCTTTAACAGGATACCAGCAGAACAGTTTCACAGAGTCACAGAAATCTAGGACTGAAAGGGACCTCGATAGGTCGTCTAGTCCAATGCCCTGCACTGGGACAGGACTAAGTATTATCTAGACCAGACCTATTGGGATCCAGGAAGTGGGCGGGCAAAGCCCGCCCACTGCTAAAGGATCCCCCCCAGCCTAAGGGGGGGTCCACAGGACCTGGAGACCAAAAAATTACGGGGGACAACTAATAAAAGAACAGGGACAGGAGTGAGGTCAAAGGGTCAAACGAAGCGAACCAGACGGGGACACCGAGCTATTATCTAGACCAGAGGCGGGCAAACTTTTTGGCCTGAGGGCTACATCAGGTTTCTGAAATTTTATGGAGGGCCGGTTAGGGGAGGCTGTGCCTCCCCAAACAGCCAGGCGTGGCCAGGTTCCCGCCCCCTATCCGACCTCCCCTGCTTCTCGTCCCCTGACGGCCCCCCGGGGACTCCTGCCCCATCCAATCCCCCTGTTCCCTGATGGTCCCCCCGGGACCCCTGCCCCATCCACCCCTCCCTGTCCCCTGACCGCCCCCAGAACCCCTGCCCCTGACTGCCCTCCGCTGCCCAATCCAACCCCTCCTCTCATTCCTGATTGCTCCTCCGGGACCCCTGACCCCATTCAACCCCCTTGTTCCCCGCCCTCTGACCACCTCACCCCCTATCCACCCCCCCACCCCCTGACTACCACCCCGAACTCCCCTGCCCTCTATCCAACCCTCCCTGCTCCTTGCCCCCTTACTGTGCTGCCTGGAGCACCGGTGGCTGGCGGTGCTACAGCAGCGCTGCCCAGAGCGCCAGGACAGGCAGCCATTCTGCCCAGCTGGAGCCAGCCACGCCACCGTGCAGCACAGAGCACTGGGTCAGGCCATGGCTCTGCAAGAGCCCCGCTGCCCGGAGCATTGCGCTGGCGGTGCGGCGAGCTGAGGCTGCGGGAGAGGAGTACGGGGGGGGGGCAGCCTCACGAGCCAGGAGCTCAGGGGCTGGGCAAGAGGGTCCTGTGGGTCGGATGTGGCCCGCGGGCAGTAGTTTGCCCACCTCTGATCTAGACCATCCCTGACAAGTGTTAGTCTAACCTGTTCTTAAAAACCTCCAAAGATGGAGATTCCACAACCTCTGTAGGTAAGTCTGTAGGTAATTTATTTCAATGCTTAACTACCCTGACAGTTAGGAAGCTTTTCCTAATGTCTAACCTAAATCTCTCTTGCTGCATTTTAAGCCCATTGCTCCTTGTCCTGTCCTCAGTGGATAAGGAGAACAATTTATCACCCTCCTCTTTATAACAACCTTTTACATACTTGAAGGCTATTATGTCCCTCCTCAGTCTTCTCTTCTCCAGACTAAACATGCCCATTTTTTCAATCTTCCCTCGTAGGTCATGTTTTCTAGACCTTTAATCATTTTTGTTGCTCTTCTCTGGACTTTCTCCAATTTGTCCACATCTATCTTGAAGTATGGTGCCCAGAACTGGACACAACACTCCAATTGAGGCCTTTTCAGTGCGGAGTAGTGGTAGAATTAATCTTTTACATTAAGGCAGATTTGTCTGCTATATGTAGATAGCCTGTTTGACTTACTTCTTGTGTCTTGCTTACAACACTCCTAGTAACATATCCCAAAATGACGTTCGCTTTATCTGCAACAATGTTACATTGTTGACGCATATTGAGTTTGTGATCCACTATAACCCCCAGATCCCTTTCTGCAGTACTCCTTCCTAGGCAGTCATTTCCCATTTTGTATTTGTGCAATTGATTTCTTCTTCCAAGTGGAGTACTTTGCATTTGTCCTTATTCAATTTCATCCTATTTATTTCAGACCATTTCTCCAGTTTGTCAAGATCATTTTGAATTCTAATCCTGTCCTCCAAAACGCCTGCAAAAAATCCCCCTTTGGTATCATCCAAAAATGTTGTCAGTGTACTGTCTATGCCATTATCCAAATCATTTATGAAGACACTGAATAGAACTGGATCCAGGACAGATCCCTGTTTGACCTACTAATAGTGAAAGAGGCACAATAAATCGTTCTACGTCTCCTCTTAAGAAGCCAAGCTGAACCAGATGAATCTTAGGAATTGGAAGGATATTTGCTGTAGAAAGCTGAGGATATCAGGGGAGCGTGACGAGTGGACAGGTTTGCGTGGCATAGTAGTTTGGCCAGTGTTTTCACCACTGTTATCTAGTTATTAGCTGAGATGCAGGAAACAAGTCACGGCAATAATACGTTTTACGAGTTGCTGAATAGTTCAATCCTCAGCGAGGTGGGGAGAAAGCTGCAGAAAGAAACAGGAAGGTGGAAGAGATTCAGGCCAATATTTGCAAATAGGGCGAGTGGTTTTGGGTGCCCAACTTGAGATGCCCTACCTCTAAAAATCAAGCCCCATTGGGGTATCTGAAGTTGAGGCCTTCAAATTAAGGCATCTAAAAATCACAGTCTAAAGAAATGAAGTGACTGGACCTGGGGCAGGGAGTCAGCTAGATACTGGGCTGAATTAAGCCCCAGAGCTGAACCCCTCCCTTGACTGGAACCAGATCACATTTTGCAATTGAAGCCCACTTCCAGCTGAAAGGAGAACATGACTGCACAGAGAGACGGATGGCAACAGGGAGCAGCAGGAGGCCCTGAAGTAGGAACTAGAGCCTGGCTATGGATGTGTGGGGCGCAGGCTGGGTTTGCAGCTCTGCCCAAGGAGATGCCTGAACACAGCTGTTGGAAACAGCGCTTACCTGCTGCTGGGACGGGAGGCTGGGTGGCGCCAGCTCCATCACCTTCCCCGACAGCTCTGCCTGGATGCCTTCCATCCCTTCATAGTGCTGACCTCTGTGCAGGGCCACTGTTATCAGCCGCCTGAAGCCTGCGCTGGCAGCCAGCTGCTTCCGACCTGCCTCCGTCCCAAAGAGCCACTCGGTCTCTCTGCCCTGCGGTACTGGAGAAAGGGGTCGCAGTCAGGAGAGCAGAGACCACGGTGGCAGAAACGGATGGTGCTAGAAGTACAGTGCTACCAATGGTATCTTAGCCTTTAGCCAGGAGCGGCCAAAGCAACTGCCATCATCTCTAGTACAGATAAGCTCCAGAACACAGTATGTCTGTGCTGCTTGGATCGAGCTGGAACCGATCAACAGCGTGCTCCTGTTATACTGAAGACAACAACAACTGCAACCTTCTCCAGATCTGACAAATTAGATGCAGCCCTATGGCAGCTTCGCCAATACACCCCTTGATTGAAGCCATTTTGGATGCCCCTTCCTCCAATGCATTCGTAACACGAAGGCTTGAATGCATTGCAGGACTGTGTATCTAGAGTCTGTGCTAATGAAACAAGAAGACTTAGCACTCCTCTGGATCGCGTCCATTTGTAGATTCCAAAGCACTTGGAAAGTGGAGCAAGTATCTGCCCCATATTTATGAACGGGACAGCTGAGATGCAGAGTGGTTAATTGGTCACACAATGAGTCAGAGATGGGAACAAACTCCAGGAATCCCAACTCTCAGCCCTGTGCGCTGGACTACGTTGCCTCCTTGGATGAAAATCAAACAGGCCATCTATTATTGTTATTGTCTAGCAGACAAATAACATAACATAAGAAAGGCCGTACTGGGTCAGACCAAAGGTCCATCTAGCCCAGTATCTGTCTACCGACAGTGGCCAATGCCAGGTGCCCCAGAGGGAGTGAACCTAACAGGCAATGATCAAGTGATCTCTCTCCTGCCATCCATCTCCATCCTCTGACGAACAGAGGCTAGGGACACCATTCTTACCCATCCTGGCTAATAGCCATTTATGAACTTAGCCACCATGAATTTATCCAGTCCCCTTTTAAACATTGTTATAGTCCTAGCCTTCACAACCTCCTCAGGTAAGGAGTTCCACAAGTTGACTGTGCGCTGCGTGAAGAAGAACTTCCTTTTATTTGTTTTAAACCTGCTGCCTATTAATTTCATTTGGTGACCCCTAGTTCTTGTATTATGGGAATAAGTAAATAACTTTTCCTTATCCACTTTCTCAACATCACTCATGATCTTATATACCTCTATCATGTCCCCCCTTAGTCTTCTCTTTTCCAAACTGAAGAGTCCTAGCCTCTTTAATCTTTCCTCATATGGGACCCTCTCTAAACCCTTAATCATTTTAGTTGCTCTTTTCTGAACCTTTTCTAGTGCTAGAATATCTTTTTTGAGGTGAGGAGACCACATCTGTACACAGTATTCGAGATGTGGGCGTACCATGGAATTATAGAAGGGCAATAATATATTCTCAGTCTTATTCTCTATCCCCTTTTTAATGATTCCTAACATCCGGTTTGCTTTTTTGACCGCCTCTGCACACTGCGTGGACATCTTTAGAGAACTATCCACGATGACGCCAAGATCTTTTTCCTGACTCGTTGTAGCTAAATTAGCCCCCATCATGTTGTATGTATAGTTGGGGTTATTTTTTCCAATGTGCATTACTTTACATTTATCCACATTAAATTTCATTTGCCATTTTGCTGCCCAATCACTTAGTTTTGTGAGATCTTTTTGAAGTTCTTCACAATCTGCTTTGGTCTTAACTATCTTTGAGTAGTTTAGTATCATCTGCAAACTTTGCCACCTCACTGTTTACCCCTTTCTCCAGATCATTTATGAATAAATTGAATAGGATTGGTCCTAGGACTGACCCTTGGGGAACACCACTAGTTACCCCTCTCCATTCTGAGAATTTACCATTAATTCCTACCCTTTGTTCCCTGTCCTTTAACCAGTTCTCAATCCATGAAAGGACCTTCCCTTTTATCCCATGACAGCTTAATTTACGTAAGAGCCTTTGGTGAGGGACCTTGTCAAAGGCTTTCTGGAAATCTAAGTACACTATGTCCACCGGATCCCCCTTGTCCACATGTTTGTTGACCCCTTCAAAGAACTCTAATAGATTAGTAAGACACGATTTCCCTTTACAGAAACCATGTTGACTATTGCTCAAGAGTTTATGTTTTTCTATGTGTCTGACAATTTTGTTCTTTACTATTGTTTCAACTAATTTGCCCGGTACCGACGTTAGACTTACCGGTCTGTAATTGCCGGGATCACCCCTAGAGCCCTTTTTAAATATTGGCGTTACATTAGCTAACTTCCAGTCATTGGGTACCGAAGCCAATTTAAAGGACAGGTTACAAACCTTAGTTAATAGTTCCGCAACTTCACATTTGAGTTCTTTCAGAACTCTTGGGTGAATGCCATCTGGTCCCGGTGACTTGTTAATGTTGAGTTTATCAATTAATTCCAAAACCTCCTCTAGTGATACTTCAATCTGTGACAGTTCCTCAGATTTGTCACCTACAAAAGCCAGCTCAGGTTTGGGAATCTCCCTAACATCCTCAGCCGTGAAGACTGAAGCAAAGAATCCATTTAGTTTCTCCGCAATGACTTTATCATCTTTATGCGCTCCTTTTGTATTTTCATCGTCAAGGGGCCCCACTGGTTGTTTAGCAGGCTTCCTGCTTCTGATGTACTTAAAAAACATTTTGTTATTACCTTTGGAGTTTTTGGCTAGCCGTTCTTCAAACTCCTCTTTGGCTTTTCTTATTACACTCTTGCACTTAAGTTGACAGTGTTTGTGCTCCTTTCTATTTGCCTCACTAGGATTTGACTTCCACTTTTTAAAGGAAGTCTTTTTATCTCTCACTGCTTCTTTTACATGGTTGTTAAGCCACGGTGGCTCTTTTTTAGTTCTTTTACTGTTTTTCTTAATTTGGGGTATACATTGAAGTTGAGCCTCTATTATGGTGTCTTTAAAAAGGGCCCACGCAACTTGCAGGGATTTCACTTTAGTCACTGTACCTTTTAACTTTTGTCTAACTAACCCCCTCATTTTTGTATAGTTCCCCCTTTTGAAATTAAAGGCCACAGTGTTGGGCAGTTGAGGTGTTCTTCCCACCACAGGGATGTTGAATGCTATTGTATTATGGTCACTATTTCCAAGCGGTCCCGCTATAGTTACCTCTTGGACCAGCTCCTGCGCTCCACTCAGGATTAAATCTAGAGTCGCCTCTCCCCTTGTGGGTTCCCGTACCAGCTGCTCCATGAAGCAGTCATTTAAATTATCGAGAAATTTTATCTCTGCATTTCATCCTGAAGTGAAATGTTCCCAGTCAATATGGGGATAATTGAAATCCCCCACTATTATTGGGTTCTTAATTTTGATAGCCTCTCTAATTTCCCTTAGCATTTCATCATCACTATTACTGTCCTGGTCAGGTGGTCGATAATAGATCCCTAATGTTATATTTTTACTAGAGCATGAAATTTCTATCCATAGAGACTCTATGGAACCTGTGGATTCGCTTAAGATTTTTACTTCATTTGAATCTACACTTTCTTTAACATATAGTGCCACTCCTCCCCCTGCACGGCCTGTTCTGTCCTTCCGATATATTTTGTACCCCGGAATGATTGTGCCTTAATAATGTGAAAAATTATGAATCTGCCTTAATAATGTGAAAAATTAATTCCACTACTGGTAACAGGTTGGAAGAAGGCAACTGAAGAAATACTACAAATGCACTAACCAGTGTGACCTGCTTTGTGTGTGGCTAAGAGGAGAGGTTTCTGCATTCTGTTAAGGAGGCTTGGATTTCATATACTGAAATCTCAGTCAAATGGGTTTTTTTTTTTAAAATAGTGGAGTGCTCTCAAATTCAAGGAAGGAGTTACTTCAGAGCTCCTGCTGATCCTAAGGAAGCTGGTAGTTTGTATACACTATAAATACGATAGCCTTTCCTTGTTGGATGCATGTCTAACTGCAATGAGTGCATTTATGATATTAAAACAGAGCGAATTTGTCTATTTAACTTTTACCTGGTAGTAACAACAGGACTGAGCATCACAGAGAAAGTCAGTAACAAACACATATGACATTATCAGCATCTGCTACACCTCTACCCTGATATAACACGAATTCGGATATAACGCGGTAAAGCAGTGCTTCGGGGGCTGGGGGGGGGCAGGGCTGCGCACTCTGGTGGATCAAAGCAAGTTCGATATAATGCGGTTTCACCTAGAACATGGTAAGATTTTTTGGCTCCCAAGGACAGCGTTATATCGAGGTAGAGGTGTATTTACTAGAGGGCAGATTCTGCCACCAGAACTCTCAGCTACTGGGTATCTTTCTCCATAAGTAGCCTCAATGAAATGAATGGGGCTATTCATAGGGGTTGGGAATAGCTCATTGGGAAGGTGGCAGAATCAGATCCTACTGGCTAACAGCTGTATCTTGTATTGTGTATTTGCTCTCTGAGCTGATGTAGGGGGCTATCCAACTATCTCAAGTACTGATGCGATAAAGTCCAGGTGCTTACCAGTACATCTTCAGATTACACCAATGGGCACATTTTGGAGATGAAAAATGGGGCAGTTAAATGTGATCTGTCCCACCGCCCATCTTCATGGCCAGTCCCCTATGTCAGATTAAGGCTTCGTATCAGGCCACAGCACCACACTGCTTTTTTGGTCAGTGACTGGGCTCTGTCTACACACAATACCGTGGCAAGCTAATGTGCTTTGTTCTTTTGCTCCTGGAGACCAAGATTTTCAAAACTGGGGTGTCTAAATTTAGGGGCTCAGGAGCCTTGAAAGGCATCTTTGATAACTGACTTGATTTTCAGAAGTGCTGAGCAAAGCTGGAAAAAAAAAAAAAAGGGGGAATCTTTCTGCAAAAATTTTTGGATTGGGAGGGGGAGGGAGAGAATTCATCCCACTTTGGAATGAACTGTCAAAAACGTGAAAACTTTTCACGGGAACAAATTTAAAGAAAAATTCCATTTCAGGAGAACTGAAACGAAATGTTTCTGGCTTCCTGACTGCCCTCACTTGGGAAATCTCAGCCCAGCTGCTGGAGAATCACTGAGCCTCCCTCCGGCCCCCAGCTCTGGGAGCTGGAGAAATGCTGCTCATCCCCAGAACTTTGGGGGGCGGGGGGGAGGAGGAGAGAGAGAGAGAAACCTGCCTGTGTTTTGATGAAAGTTTCGTCAAGTCTGTAATAGATTTGGTGAAATATTTCATACCACCAACTTGGCATTTGCCAGCAGAATAAGTTCAGTTGGAAAATCTCTAACAATCTCTAGTGCTGAACACCCAGCAACTGCCATGGAAATGAATGGGAGTTGTTGTGTGTCCGGCAGTGGTGAAAATCAGGCCTATCTTATTATACCTAACCAGAGGCTTAAGAGTTTAACTTGAAATGGTGACCCCCGCTGAAGTCAATGGGAGTTTTTCCATGGACTTCAATGGGATCAGGATTTCATCCCTATTTTGAACATCTCAGCTAGAGAAATATCCTCTCGGAGGAGCTGAACTCACTGATGAAGATGGCAAAGTGATTGTTCCGGGAGGCTTTCACTGAGGGGCTGTCCACCACGTGCAGAGTGTACCGAGGTTTCCCGGCATCTGCATCACACAGATCCAGGGAGACGTGGCTGGCGCTGGGGTTTTTATTCAGCTGGCTGCGCAGCAGAGCATACAGCTGCCTCTCCTTTACTGCCTCGACCAGCTGCTCAGCACTCTCCACCCGCACAGGCTTGTCCTGCTCCTCAGTGCAGATCTCAAGGATCTGAAGAACCGAACCTGGGATCTTCTTGAACTTGGTCATGACATAGACAAAAACGGGCAGAACAAACTGCTGCTTGGCCGCTCCGTCCTCACTGCCCGAGACCTGGTGAACGCGCACCATCCAGCCTTCCTGGGAGAAGTAGCCCACCGCCTTCTTCACCACATGGGCCTGGGCCAAGGAGATACACAGGTAGCGGCCTCCAACCTGCAGCACCCGGCTAATCTCAGCAAACATCCTGTCCACCCTTTCGAGGGTGGCCTCCTCTTCATCAACCAGGATAGCATCTAGGGTGCCCTTGTCCAATACCACCTGGAACTGGGCGTCCTGGAAATCCATCTGCAGCATGTCCATCCGCAGGTAGCTCATCTTCGGCCTCCTGTGGGCATTCCGCTCCCTCATCTGATTTATCACAACCTCGCTGATGTCTATGTTCACAATGTCCTGGTAGCCCACGTCATACATCTGCTCGCTTAGTTCGGAGTTGCCGCAACCCACTACAAGAACCTGAGAAATTTAAAGAGATAATAGTTTCCCTGTGGATACACAGCACAGTCCTGTTTATCCCAACCGATCCCAAACATACATACACACACCATGGAGATCAGCAAACAATAGATTCAATGGGAGACAAATCCACCATGAATGCTCACTAACCAACACTCGGGGATCTTGCAATAAATGTACTAGAGGGATTCACCACATGCAAAGGAGGCATTCGACATGCACCTGTTAAACACACAAACGCAGGAATCCCTTCCCCACCACTGCACTATAGCTGCACCGGGGTGGAAGACACCATCTGATGACTAGTGCACAATAACCAGTGAACTTGAGTGGATGTAACCTGAACTGTACATGGAATTCAGGGAGACAGGATGTGATTATCTGAGCTAGATTTTAGCCAGAATAAAGGGAGCCATACCCCATCTCTTCTAAGAAGTGCCATGGGATCATTTATGACCACAAGTGGTCATGATCTTGATTTTATCTACTCGTCACCATCTCCCAACACCAGGCTGGGCCATTAGCTCAGCGCTAGGCAAAACAAACAACTTATGGGGAGATACTGGCCTGGATAAACTGAGGATCCATGGGATTGGCTGCCAAGCTGCCTCCGTACTCATAGATTAGGGGCGGGCAAACTTTTTGGCCTGAGGGACGCATCCAGTTTCAGAAATTGTATGGAGGGCCGGTTAGGGGAGGCTGTGCCTCCCCAAACAGGCAGGCGTGGCCCGGCCCCCACCCCTTATCCGATCCCATTCCCCCGCTTCTTGCCCCTGATGGCCTCCCGGGACTCCTGCCCCATCCAACCCCCCCGTTCCCTGACGGCCCCCCCGGACCCCTGCCCCATCCACACACACCCTGCTCCCTGTCCCCTGACAGCCCCCGGACCCCCCCACCTCTAACTGACCCCCGCCCCCCCATCCAACCCCCCCTCTCCTTCCTGACTGCCTCCCCTGGGACCCCTGCCCCATCCAACCACTCCTTCTCCCTGAACACCTCCACACCCCCCGCCCCTAACTGCCCCCTACTGCCCCATCCAACATCCCCTCTCCTTCCTGACTGCCACCCCAGGACCCCTGCCCCATCCAACCACCCCTTCTCCCTGACCACCCCCAGAACCCCTGCACCCATTCAACTGCCCTGTTCCCCGCCCTCTGACCCCCCCGACCCCTATCCACACCCCTGGCCTCCCTTGCCCTCTATCCAACCCCCCCTCCCTGCCCCCTTACCGCGCTGCCTGGAGCACCGGTGGCTGACGGCGCGGCTGCACCATGACAGGCAGCCACGCCACCCGGCTGGAGCCAGCCGCGCACCGCGCAGCACAGAGCACCGGGTCAGGCCGGGCTCTGCAGCTGCGCTGCCCCAGGAGGTCGCCGCCCCGAGCATTGCGCCAGTGGCGCAGTGAGCTGAGGCTGTGGGGGAGAGGGAACAGCAGGGAAGGGGTCGGGGGCTAGCGTCCCGGGCCAGGAGCTCAGGGGCCGGGGAGAACAGTCCCATGGGCCGTAGTTTGCCCACCGCCGTCGTAGATCCACATCCACCCAAGCAAGTAGCATTTGGGAGTGTCCTGTTCTGGGATGGATCTTACATATGTTTTAGGCTTTGAGCCACCCGATTGTGAAACTGGGATGTGGATCAAAGAAATCTTCTGTATTCAGCACCTAGGAGATCAGCCCAGCCCAGGTCCTGTCTATACCTCTTCACACGTCCATATGGGGCCTGCCCTAAGAGAATCAGACTCATAGAAATGTAGGGCTGGAAAGGACTTTGAGAAGTTAAGAAGCCCAGCCCCCTGCACTGAGGCAGGACCAAGTAAACCTAGACACTCCCTGACAGGTGTTTGTGCAACCTGTTCTTAGAAACCGCCAATGACGGGGATTCCACTGCCTCCCTTGAAAGCCTATTCCAGACCTTAACTACCCTTAAAGTTAGAAAGCTTTCCTAATATCTAACCTAAACCTCTCTTGCTATAAATTAAGCCCATTACTTGTTGTCCTTCCTTCACTGGACATGGAAAACAATTGATCCCTGTCTCCTTTATAAAAGCCTCATAATAGTCCTCAAATATGGTAAAGATTTCTGACCCCCCCCCCCTTCTTTTCTCAAGACTGAACATGCCCATTTTTAAAACAAACTTTCTTCATAGGTCAAGTTTTCAAAACTTTTATCTTTTTTGTTGCTCTCCTCTGGACTTTCTCCAGTTTGTCCACATCTTTCTTAAAGGGTGGCACCCAGAATTGGACACAGTACTTCAGTTGATGCCTCACCAATGCCAAGCAGAGTGTGACAATTACATCCTGTGTCTTACATCAGACCCAATTTGCGATTCCACTACAACCCCAGATCATTTCCAGCAGCTGCACTGCCCAGCTGGTTATTTCCCTTTTTGTAGCTGTGCATTTGATTTTTCCTTCCAAAGTGCAGCACTTTAAACGTGTTTTATTGACTTCCATCCTGTTGAACTCAGGTTGTTCTGAATTCTAATCCTGGCCTGCCCCATGCTCCTACCCCCGTTTACCTGGCGCCAGACACCAACGTTACAACCAGGCCCTCCCCTGCGTTACCCAAGCGGCTAATAAAAACATTGACACGGGACCCAGGACCGACCCTGGCAGGACCCCCCGAGATGCACCCTCCGAGCGAGCCCGTGACACCCACTCTCTGGGTGCGATCCAGCGGTGCCCCCGCCTGGCAGTGGTTTCACCCGCCCCCTCTTCCCTGGGCTGCTACTGACCCTACCTGGGGGGCCTATGCCCCGTGCCCTACGGGAATCGGGGGAGCCGCGGACGCGCTCTACCCTTCGGCCCGGGTCTCGGGCCCCACCCAACGGAGGAGCCCCCGGCCGCCCCGCGCTCACCTTGTCGCGGGGACGCACGTACTTGTGCAGCGCCGCGCACAGCTCCAGGTAGCCGCCGTACCACTCGAAGGCGCGCGGCCCGCGCTGCTGGAAGAAGCGCTCCCAGTACTGGGCCGAGCCAAAGTCCCGCGCGCTGCGGGGCAGCAGGGCCATGGCGGGGGAAGGGAGCGTCCCCCCGGGCCGGCCCCCCTCCCGAGTCCCCCTGGAAGGCAGACGCGCTGCGAGCCCAGACCGGGGGCTCTCCCCACGTGCGCCTGTGCTGCCCCCACAGCGCGATCCTGGAACGTTGGTACGCTACGTCCGCGTTCGGAGCCTGCCCATTGGGCCCCTCCTCCGCGCACCAACATCACAGCTTATTGGTTGCCTCTTTTTTCCGGCTTTCTTCCCATTGGCTCGTTACCTCCCCCACCCCGCTGTGTATTGTTTGAACCTTGACAGGGAGGCGATGGGGGATCGCGGGACAGGGCGCTGCGAGGCGGGGGGCAGATCTCCCAATGCCCAGGATGAAGGGGCTGCTGTGGCGCTCTGTGCACTCAAACACGACACAGCCCATCTGCGCTCCGCTGAGGGAGTGTGGATGAAGGGCTCCCCTTGCCCCCTCTCTCTCACTGACAGCTAGGGTGACCAGATGTCCCGATTTTATAGGGACAGTCCCAATTTTTGGGTCTTTTTCTTATATAGGCTCCTATAACCCCCCCACCCCCTGTCCTGATTTTTCACATTTGCTGGTCACCCTACCAACAGAAGTTGGTCCAGTAAAAGATATTCCCTCCCCCACCTTGTCTCTCTAGTAGGCTGTGCAAGCCCATAGCATTTTGCACACTTACTCCAGTGATGGTTCACTAATTCAGACCCATATGTGCTGGGGGCAGACTTTCTCCAGCTGTCATATTGCTGCCAACGCTGCTTTATTTTTCACAATCAGTTTTGAACGCTCTCTCTCATCTATTACCCACAAATCACTGTTGCTATATGTACCCCTACTACCTCAAATGAAACAAGCCCTTTATTTTAGTTTAATGTCCTGGGCTTATCCTCTGTTAATAGATTATGCAACTGCCACTTCCCTTCCTTTTGTGTTTACTACCATAAGTAAATCTCCAGACTGCTGAGCTCTTTGAGTTTGCTTTTCCCCCTCCACTATACAGTCCAGTATCAAACCTGTCACCTTTTCCCATTGGAGCCACCACCCATGAAAGTGTATGTCCAGTATCACATCCTGATACAGTGACTGCTGCCTTATTCAGGCCACTTCCTCCCTTAACTGCCCTCCCCTCCTCTGTGTATTTATGCTATTGCTCTTTCATGTGTTTCCTGCTGCTATTTCTCCTTCCCCACCTCTCCCTCTAGTTTTAGAGAACTCCAGTCCTCCTTTCATTCGCCTGGCCAAGGAGCTTGTAACCAGGTGCAGACTCACCTGGCAGCGCCTCCTGCTGGCCATCTCAGGGAATTAGCTTCCAGCCTCCGGCACTCCCCATCAGCCGGTGTCACGTTACCACTGGCCCCCCCATGTCCCTCCTGGACCCCAGGTGACCCTTTCAGTGGGTGCTGCCCCCTGGCAGTACCCCCACTGTTTCTCCAGGTCTCCCCACTCAGGGGAACCCCCACCTCAGTCATAGGCTACTGCCAGTCACCAACTCACACCCGTGCCCTGGGGCAAACTGCAGTGTAAGCCACTCATCATAGGCAAGGTTGGGTCAGGACCTGCTGCCTCTACCTTTTGCTAGGCTGCCCCTTTGCAACCCCAGTACTTGTCTTAGGCCCTCAGCTAGGCCCTCAGCCTGGGGTTTTCCAGGTTGGAGCTCCTCTAGCCTTCCCCCAGCCATACTCCACTCCCAGTACCCTACTCGGCTCCCTAGCAGCCAAGCCTTTCTCTCTACACGTGGAAAGAGACTATTTGAGCTTGTCGCTGGCAGCCTCTTATAGGGACCAGCTGGGCCTGATTGGGGCGTGGCCCCAGCTGTTACTGCCTTCCCCAATCAGCCCAGGCTTTGCTTCACAGCCTCAGCCCTCTCCCAGGGCTGGCTTTAACCCTTCCAGGACTGGAGCGGGTGACTACCCCGCTACAGAGCTATACATTGGTACCATCCAAAGCTAAGTGCTACCAGAACAAAGAGAAGCTTGGGTTTTTAGGCTGCTCCCTGAGTCTGCAGTTCTGTATATAGGAACTGCTCCCACAGGCAGCTCTGTTAGGGCCCAATGGGGAGCAAGAACAGAAGGCTTTCCAATAGGCATCTACTACTTTACCTGCAAATATACAGTAGCATGGTTAGTCTGTGGATGAAGGTGGCACAGGCTTTAGAGCAGGAATGGCCAAACCGTGACTCACGAGCCACATGTGGCTCTTTTACAGTTAAAGTGCAGCTCACAGAGCCCCTCATCCCCTCCCCATTCTCCACCTACCAGATTGGGGGGGGGGAGCTTGGGACTTCTGCCTGGCAGAAGGGTGGTGGGGTTGGAGCTTCTGCCCAGCGGGGAGGCGAGTCTCGGTGCTTCAGCCCTGGGGGGCGCCCCTGCCGAGGCAGGCTTGGGGCTTCAACAGGAGCGGGGCTGAAGTCCGGAGCCTCAGCAGATATGCCCCAGCTCTCAAACTTCTGATGATTGTTGTATGCAGCTCGGAAGGTCAGTGAGTTTGGCCACCCTTGCTCTAGAGTCTGCTGTGTCTACACTTCAGCTTATGTCTGCATAATTTTTGTTGCTCAGGGATGTGTATAAATCAATCCCCTGAGTGACATACGTTACACTGACATAAGTGGCAGAGTGCGGGAGAGCTTCTCCCCCTGACATAGCTACTGCTGCTCACAGGGGCTGACAGGAGAGCTCTCTCCTGAGGGCAAGTGACTACATCAGAGAACCTACAGCAGCACAGCTGCATCAGTGCCTCTATAAACTCTCGAATGTAGATGTGCTCTCACCTGTTGACAGAGAAGATTCTAGTGATGGTGTGTAATGTAGGTTTGTAGATTTTGACCGATTCATGCAGCTGGATTTTGTTTAGGTGCAGGGTTTGGCCAGGGATGGGTAACTATGTCCTGCTCCAGGGTACCTGGAGAGGCTCCAGCTCAGGGAGAACCTGGCGCTGTAACTATGTGGCTCATCCTGTGACAGATTCAGGGTCTGCAGAACCATAGCCTCCCTAGGGAACAGTGGCCACAGCTCCGCAGGCAGCATCGGCGGAGGGACACCTGCCAGAGCCTGCAAGCAGTAGGAGCCCAGGGCCAGAGGGGTGTGGCCATTCTCAGCTCAGCTGGGTATTAACTCTGGATCCTAATGAGGGAAGGGGACAGGCAACAACAGGAGGAGGCTGGGCTACATGAGCGAGGAAGCAGGCACTGTATGCGGGCAGAAGCCCCGCCCTTCTCTTCCCTTCCCCCGGGAGAGAGCACCCCCAATAGAGTTGCCAGGCGTCCAGTTTTTGGAATGCCTGATCATAAAGGGACCCTGGCAGCTGTGGTCAGCACTGCTGACCGGGCTGTTAACGGTCAGGTTGGTGGTGCAGCGGAGGCCCAGGTCTAAGGCAGGCTCCCTGCCTGCCCTAGCTCTGCGCGGCTCCCGGAAGCGGCCGCCAGGTCCTTGTTGCCCCTAGGCACATGGGCTGCCAGGGAGGCTCTGCGCGCTGTCCCCACCCTGAGGGCCAGCTCTGCAGCTCCCACTGGCTGGGAACCGCAACCAAGGGAGCTGTGGGGGCGGCACCTGCGGGCATGAGAGCAGCGCACCCATAGGCGCCAACTTTTCCCAGAGCCGGTGGGTGCTGGACCCCCCCTGCCCCTGGTCCCGCCCTGACTCCACCCCTACCCCACCCCTCCCGCCACCATTCCAACCCCTTCTCCAAAGTCCCTGCCCCAACTCCGCCCCCTCCCTGCCCCTATTGGACCCCTTCCGCAAATCCCTGCCCCAGCCCCGCCTCTTCCCCGAGCGCACCATGTTCCCCCTCCTTCCCCTCCCTCCCAGCGCTTGCTGCCGCAAAACAGCTGTTTCATGGTGGGAAGCACTGGGAGCTAGGGGGAGAAGCGGGAAAGGCGCGCTCAGGGGAGGCGTCGGAGGTGGAGTGGAGGTGGAGGTGAGCTGGGGCAGGGTGGGGAGCTGCCGGTGGGTGCAGAGAACCCACCAATTTTTCCCCGTAGGTGCTCCAGGCCCAGAGCACCCATGGAGTCGGCGCCTATGAGCGCACAGAGCCTCCCTGGCCGCCCATGTGCCTAGGGGCTGCAGGGACCTGGTGGCTATGGTAAGCGCTGCTGGGACCCCGCACCCTCTCTCGCACCCCAACCCCCTGCCCCAGCCCGGAGTCCCCTTCCGCACCCAAACTCCCTCCTGGAGCCTGCACCCTCCCCAACACCCCAACCCTCTGCCCTGAGCCCCCTCCTGCACCCCAAACCCCTCATCCCCAGCCCCACCCCAGAGCCCGTGCCCCCTCCTGAACCTCAACCCCCTGCTCCAGCCCCATGAAAGTGAGTGAGGGTGGGGAAAGTGAGCGATGGATGGAGAGGGGAATGGAGCGAGCGGGGGCAGGGCCTGAGAGAAGGGGTGGGGCAGAACGGCTGCCCTCGCAGTCCAATCCCTGCACATTCTCCCCCACCCCCCCAGCGTCTTGGCGCTGCTGGCCACTCACGTACTCAACATTTATCTGTCGCACAGCCACAGCGTTGGCACGCTGACCTAATAATCGCTGCCGCGCCATGTGTTACCCAGGGCAACACGCCCAGTCCAGCCCTGCGGAACCAGCCAATGAAAGGGGAAACCTAGTGCCGGAAGCGAACCAGTCTTCCAGGGACTGAGCGGGATACCCATTTCCGGTGACGAAAGAGGAGGCGTGTGCTCAGGGACAAGACACTTCTGGTTTCCTCAGCTGCTACTATTTGGCAGAGACCGGAAGTCTGCCCATAGCTCAGATGAAGTGTGCTTATATTGCTTTAAACTTGCTTGAACCAGAGTGCTCAGATAGTAACAATGGCCAATAGGATAGCACTTTACTTGTAAGTTTGAGATTAAGAACATTAATTGCTCGAAGTTGTTGGTGTGTAGTGCTAGTCCTCAACCACAGCACATGAAAATTGCTAGCTATAAGGCAACAGAGGCATTATATCATCTTTTCTCATGGGAGAAACTCCTGACCTATTGTTTCACTACAGCTAGCCTCAAGTATCCATCCTTGCTTTCCTTTAGGCGGAGAACCCTGGTGTCCTGACTTTCTATCCTGACACCAGGTCATTCATGCATTCGGATCTGTATCTCGACTTTGGTCCACAATAAGTGTGCACATAAATCTTGTCCCAGAATATTTGAATAAACAAAAACATGGTCATCCTTTCATACAAAGAAAGGGAACTCACTGGAGCCCTGAGACTCCAAAAGTGTCCAAACTTTGTGCCATCATATAGGTTCCTTAACAGGTTGTGGCTGTGGTCTCCATGAGACTGATGATAAAGCTACTACCTCTTCTTGATACTGCTTATGTAAGTGTCTCAGGTCATTCTGGGAATGCCTCTCTTACTTCCCTTGCCATCAACAGTAATAGTCTCAGATGGTGGACTGGGATGTTCATCTTATTTTCTAGCCTTTTTCAAGGTTTGTAGGCTTTCTAGGAGATGAAAGCCTCACATCAGGGTTCTGGAGATAAGAAATATTTGTCTAGTCCAGGGGGTTTCAAACTTTTTAGGCCTTTTTAGACCTTTCCAAATAATGTAGTCTACCATGAACCCCCATCTGAGATAGGATCATAATATACCTATGAAAATAGGGGGGGAAAGGTCTAACATTGCATTTTCTGCCATTACCTGATTTTTCTCGTGTACCCCGTGACAAAAGCTTGCATACACCTAGGGTATACATACCCCAGTTTGAAAACCACGGGTATAGACTAAAGGTGTACTCCTCTTAGTGCCTAGGTGGCTTTCACAAACATAGAAGGATGGTTCAGTGGCTAGAGTGGTAGCTTAGAATTTGTGAGATCTGGGTTCATAATCCTTGCTTTGCTGTAAACTCCCTGCATGAGCTTAGGCACGTCACTTAGCTTCTCTCTGCCTTAGTTTCCCATTTGTAAAATGGGTATAAAACACAAGGGTGTTGTAAGGATAAACACACTAAAAAGCCTGAAGTGCTTTGAGATTGATGAAAAGTACTATATTCATAGATAAGAACATAAGAATGGCCCTACTGGGTCAGACCAAAGGTCCATCTAGCCCAGTATCCTGTCTTCCGACAGTGGCCAGTACCAGGTTCCCCAGAGGGAATGAACAGAACAGATCGTCATCAAATGATCCATCCCCTGTTGCTCATTCCCAGCTTCTGGTAAACAGAGGCTAGAGACACCATTCCTGCCCATCCTGGCTAATAGCCATTGATGGACCTATCCTCCATTAATTTATCTAGTTCTTTTTTGAACCCTGTTATGGTCTTGGACATCACAAAAGCCTGTGGCAAGGAGTTCCACAGGTTGACTGTGTGTTGTGTGAAGAAATACTTCCTTTTATTTGTTTTAAACCTGCTGCCTATTAATTTCATTTGGTGACCCCCTAGTTCTTGTGTTATGAGAAGTAGTAAACAACACTTCCTTATCTACTTTCTCTACACCAGTCATGATTTTATAGACCTCAATCATATCTCCCCTTAGCCATTTCTTTTCCAAGCTGAAAAGTCCCAGTCTTATTAATCTCTCCTCATACGGAAGCCGCTCCATACCGCTATTCATTTTTGTTGCCCTTCTCTGTACCTTTTCCAATTCCAATATATCTTTTTTGAGATGGGGCGACCACATCTGCACACAGTATTCAAGATGTGGGCGTACCATGGATTTATATAGAGGCAACATGATATTTTCTGTCCTATTATCTACCCCTTTCTTAATTATTCCCAGCATTCTGTTTGCTTTTTGATTGCCGCTGCACATTGAGTGGATGTTTTCAGAGAACTATCCACAATGACTCCAAGATCTCTTTCTTGAGTGGTAACAGCTAATTTAGACCCCATCATTTTATATGTATAGTTGGGATTATGCTTTCCAATGTGCATTACTTTGCATTTATCAACATTAAATTTCATCTGCCATTTTGTTGCCCAGTTTTGAGAGATCTTTTTGTAGCTGTTCGCAGTCTGCCTGGGTCTTAACTATCTTTAGTAATTTTGTATCATCTGCCGCCGAATTGCAGCTGAAGAATGAAGCGGCGCGATAGAGTAGCCGCCAAAGTGCCTCCGATCGCAGCTTTATCTTTTTTTTTTTTCCCCCGCTTCGCCGCTTGGGGCGGCAAAAAAGCTGGAGCCGGCCCTGGACACCACTATTTACCTCTCTCGATTCTGAAAACTGACCATTTATACCTATCCTTTGTTTCCTATCTTTTAACCAGTTACCAATCCATGAGAGCACCTTCCCTCTTATCCTGTGGCAGCTTACTTTGCGTAAGAGCCTTTGGTGAGGGACCTTGTCAAAGGCTTTCTGAAAATGTAAGTATACACTATATCCACTGGATCCCCTTGGTCCACATGCTTGTTGACCCCCTCAAAGAATTCTAGTAGATTGGTGAGGCATGATTTCCCTTTACTAAAACCATGTTCACTCTTCCTCAACAAATTATGTTAATCTATATGTCTGACAATATTGCTCTTTATTATAGTTTCAAACCGTTTGCCCAGTACTGAAGTCAGGCTTACAGACCTGTAATTGCCAGGATCACCTCTGGAGCCCTTTTTAAAAATTGGCATCACATTGCCTATCCTCCAGTCATTTGATACAGAAGCTGATTTAAATGATAGGTTACAGACTACAGTTAGTAGTTCTGCAATTTCACATTTGAGTTCCTTCAGAACTCTTGGGTGAATACCATCTGCTCCTGGTGACTTATTGCTGTTTAATTTATCAATTTGTTCCAAAACCTCCTTTAATGATACCTCAATCTGGGACAGATCCTCAGATCTGTCACCTAAAAAGAATGGCTCAGGTTTGGGAATCTCCCTCACATCCTCAGCTATCAAGACCGATGCAAAGAATTCATTTAGTTTCTCCGCAATGGCCTTATTGTCCTTGAGTGCTCCTTTAGCACCTCGATCATCCAGTGGCCCCACTGATTGTTTAGCAGGCTTTCTGCTTCTGATGTACTTAAAAAAATGTTTGCTATTACTTTTTGAGTCTTTGGCTAACTGTTCCTCAAATTCTTTTTTGGCCTTCCTAATTATATGTTTACACTTCATTTGCCAGAGTTTATGCTCCTTTCTATTTTCCTCACTAGGATTTAACTTGCATTTTTTAAAGGATGCCTTTTTGCATCTCACTGCTTCTTTTACTTTGTTGTTTAGCCACGGTGGGTCCTTTTTGGTTCTCTTACTATGTTTTTTAATTTGGGGAATACATTTAAGTTGAGCCTCTATTATGGTGTCTTTAAAAAATTTCCATGCAGCTTGCAGAGATTTCACTTTTGGCACTGTACCTTTTAATTTCTGTTTAACTAACCTCCTCATTTTTGTGTAGTTCCCTTTTCTGTAATTAAATGCTACAGTGTTGTGCCACTGTGATGCTTTATGCAAAAGGTCTCTTGTAAGGTATCATTACAAAGCTTATAATCTACTGAGTGTGATCATCCTATTTGTTTGCATGTATTATTTCTATGTCTGGAATTAGGAGAATGTGACATTCCCCTCTGGTGTTATCTGGACCGGTGATCTGCTAGGCCACTCCAATCCTTGACTCTGTGAGCCAGCCTTACCCCGCTCTGCTGTGAGAACCCCCACTCCTGGGCTGTTCACACACAGCCTCTGGCATGTAAGCTGCTCCCAGCTACTTGCAAGTGAATGACACTAGCCAATATCTCTGATCCCAGACACAACCCTGGGAACCTCCATCTTGCAGTGTCCAGTAATGCCCGCTGGATGCTGCAAGCTTATATGAGTTTGTCAATTTAACAAAGAAATTGATATGTACCGGGCTTGTTATCCCAAGCGGAGTCTCTGACACACTTCAATCCAAAAGCAGTACTTCAGATAGAATAAACAAACAGATTTATTCACTATAAAGATAGATTTTAAGTGATTATAAGTCAAAGCATAACAAGTCAGATTTGGTCAAATGAAATAAAAGCAAAACGCATTCTAAGCTGATCTTAACACTTTCAATGTCCTTACAAACTTAGATGCTTCTCACCACAGGCTGGCTGCTCTTCATCCAGGCTCTCCCCTTTGATCAGCACTTCAGTCGCTTGGTGGTGGTGGTGTCTGTAGATGTAGGTGGAAGAGAGACAGACAGCATGGCAAATGTCTCTCCCTTTTATCATGTTCTTTCTTCCCTCATGGCTTTGCCCCTCCACCCCATCAGAGTCAGGTGAGCATAGTCTCTCCAAGCAAGGTTGAGCAATTCCCCTGGTGTGGCCTCATGCAGGTGAGTCATCACATTGTAGCTCCTTTGCTGGACAATGGCTGTTGATGGGTTGATTGACACCCCGCCCGGGTGTTGACTACTTTCTTTGCTATTGCCTCTGGAGAGCTAATATCTGGCTGATTCCCCCAACGCACATCATGTTTTAGTGACAACCATATTACACAATTCTCATAACTTCATATGCATTAATGATATACATATATGTCTAGATAAATGACTTTCAGCAAATCATAACCTTTCCCTTGATACCTTACAAGGCATGCTTTATATGTAAGATCATGATTATATGAAAATGAGGAATATGGGGGTTACAGTACACTCCCCCAAGGTATAGAATATCACAGAAAATAAGGTATAAACTTGTATTACTGATGTAAACATATTAAGTGGAAGCCATTAAGGGTGCTTCAGAATCAATGAACTGTAAATGGATCTGTTTACTTGCAAACCTTCCTGTGTATGTGTGGGCCAGCCCAGGAAGAATGAAGGCTGGAGTCTCACAGGACATGTGACCATGTCACATGATACTGGAATCCATCTTAAATCTGGTACTTTTCCATTTCAAAGGAGGGGTGGGGACCCAGAGAGACAAAAGATTCCCACCTTGTGCCAAAGCTATAAAATGGGGTGGAATAGGACAAAAGGCGTGGCCAGTCATGAGAAAACCCCTGCTTACCACCTGAAATGTCTGCTGGAACTAACAAGGACTGTACCAGGGGAAAGGATTGGGCCCAGACTAGGAAGGAGTCTAGTCTATGAAAGAAGCTTATTGGAACATATCTAAGGGTGAGACATTACCTGTAATAAGTTTCTTAATGTATTAGGCTTAGACTTGCTTGTTTTTGCTTTATTTTGCTTGGTGACTTACTTTGTTCTGTCTGTTATTACTTGAAACCACTTAAATCCTACTTTTTTTACTTAATAAAATCACTTTGGGTTTATTAATAAACCCAGAGTAAGTGATTAATACCTGGGGGAGCAAACAGCTGTGCATATCTCTCTATCAGTGTTATAGAGGGCGGACAGTTTATGAGTTTACCCTGTATAAGCTTTATACAGAGTAAAATGGATTTATTTGGGGTTTGGATCCCATTGGCTACTGGGTTTCTGGGTGCTGGAGAGGTGTCCTGCTGAGTTGTTTTTGGTTAAAGTCTGCAGCTTTGGGGGTGTGGACCAGACCTGGGTCTCTGTTGCAGCAGGCTAATGTGTCTGGCTCAACAAGGTTCTGGTGCTGGAGTCCCAAGCTGGCAGGGAAAACGGGCTCAGAGGTAATTTCAGCACATCAGGTGACAGTTCCAAGGGGAATTCTTGACCGAACCCATCACACACATTATCTATAATGTTTAATGCACTTTTATTTTGGTGGTGGTTTGTATCTGAATAAAGCGTTAGTTTGGTGAGTACACTTCCTAGTGAAGATAAATTGGTGGTAGATATCTCAGTCCTCAGTGTGCAATAAGATGCACCATAAACCAACCTGTAATCATTGGGGACAATAGGTGTGGAAGGGTTTGTATTTTTGCCCTGCTAGAGGAGCCACAGGTATCTAAGCACAACTTCAGTCTACTGGTACAAAGTACAGGTATCCACTTGTGCTGAGGAAATACATAAGGAACATAGGAATTGCCATAATGGATCAGATCCATGGTCCATCTATTCAGTATCCTGTATCTGACAGTGGCCAATTCTAGATGCTTCAGAGGAAAGTGTGCATATCTGTCAGTTGTCTCTCTTCTGAGTAATTCCTGTGTCACACTTACCTGAAAGGTGCTATATAAAATGATTTTTGGCTTTTGCAGGTTAAGCTTCCTTAATCAGGAGGAGCCAGGAATACAAAGCTACACCTCCCTTCTTGCCTCAAAGGAAAGTGGTAGGGGAGGGGAAAAACTTCTTGAAGTTGGCAGTATAGGACCTATGGCTAGGGTGACCAGGTGTCCGGTTTTCGACTGGAACACCCGGTCGAAAAGGAATCCTGGCGGCTCCGGTCAGCACTGCCGACCGGGCCATTCAAAGTCCAGTCGGTGGTGCTGCAGGTCTAAGGCAGGCCAGTTCCTACCTGTCCTGGCAAGCATCCTACGCCCCGGAAGCAGCCAGCAGGTCCATCTCCTAGGTGGGAGGGCCACGGGGCTCTGCACGCTGCCCCTGCCCCGAATACTGGCTCCGCACGCCCATTGGCCAGGAACTGTGGCCAATGGGAGCTGCTGGGGCAGTGCCTGAGGGTGAGAGCAGTGCGCAGAGCCACCTGCCGTGCATCCACCTAGGAGCTGGACCTGTTGGACGCTGCCAGGGTGAAGCGCGGATCCAGGACAGGCAGGAAGCCTGCCTTAGCCTCACTGCACTGCTGACTGGAAGCCGCCAGAGGTAAGCCCGTGCCCCAACCCCTGGCTCCCCCCAACCCGGATCCCCCTTCTGCACCCCAAACCTCTCATCTGCTGCCCAACCCCAGAGCCTACACCCCCAGATGGAGCCCTCACCCCCCCGTACCCAACCCCCCTGCCCCAGCCCAGTGCCCCCTCCCACACCATGAATTCCTCTGCCCCACCCCCAAGCCTGGAGCCCCCTCGTGCACCCCAAACCCCTCATCTCTGGCCCCAAGCCCCTGCTCCAGCCTGGAGCTCCCTCCCACACCCTGAACCCCTCAATTCTGGCCCCACCCCAGAACCCACATCCCCAGTTAGAGCCCTCATCCCCTACTGCACACCAACCCCCTGCCTCAGCCCATGAAAGTGTGTGAGGGTGGGGGAGAGCGAGCCACCGAGGGAAGGGGAATGTAATGAGTGGGGGGCAGGGCCTCGGGGAAGGATCGGGGAAGGGGGAGTGGCCTCGGGAAAGGGGTGGGGCTAAGGTGTTCGGTTTTGTGCGATTAGAAAGTTGGCAACCCTACTTATGGCACATAGTTGAGCGATTCTGACTCTGTCCAGTAGAGGCCAGTGGTGTGCTAACTAGCCTTGTTACAATGTTAGCATTGTACCATTCCATGTTAGTTTTTGCAGGCTAAAGAATTATTTGCATCCTTTACAGTTCTGTCTTCAATACAATGAAGACCCCCCTATGCAAGTGGCAGGATGAAGTCAGTGGTATTGGGATCCACGGTAATACTTGCTATGGAAATGATTTAAACCATCAACTCAGAGCCTTACTGCATTCTCCTCCAATGTTGCTGAATCAATTTCACATGTGCCTGCTTTGTGCTAGAGTCTTGATTTAGAATATTTATTTTTCAGGCTTTGGCCCTTGGGAATGGAGGTTTTCTCCCCTGTTGTGGAATGACAGACAGCTTCCTGGCACCTGCTTTTAACTGAATGTAATTTAGTACTGAACTAGGCTTTATGATTCTTTGGATGCCTTGGGGCAGGGGTCCCCAATGCGGTGCCCGCGGGCGCCATGGCGCCCGTCGGGACATCTATGTGCGCCTGCCTACTGGCCGCTGGACTAGCAGCCGCCAAAATGCCGCCGAGAAGCGGCAACGTCAAGAAGCGTCGCTGCCGAAATGCTGCTGATTGTCGGCGGCATTTTGGCGGCGACACCTCTTGATGATGCTACTTCTCGGCGGCATTTCGGCGGCTGCTTGTCCGGCGGCTACGCTCCTCGGCGGCTAGTCGTCCGGCGCCCACCACACGGAAAGGTTGGGGACCACTCAGGGCCGGCTCTACTGTTTTTTCCGCCCCAAGCAGCGCGCCGAATTGCCGTCGCGGATGGCGGGGGCAGTCCGTGTGCCGTTAGGGTGGCACGCGTGTTTCCGCGGTGGCAGCAATTCAGCGGCAGCTTCTGTCTTCAGCTGGAAGACAGAAGCCACCGAATTGCCGCCGCGGGCAGCTGAACATAGAAGCTGCCGCCGAATTGCTGTGGCCGCGGAAATGCGCAGGCCGCCCTAACGGCACATGGACTGCCCCCGCCGTCCATGGCGGCAATTTGGCGCACTGCTTGGGGTGCAAAAACACACGGACTGCCGCTCCTTGCAGATTGCCACCCCAAGCACCTGCTTGGAATGCTGGTGCCTGGAGCTGGCCCTGGGACCTCTGCCTTGGGGCTTCCAAGGAACAGACTGTTAAAGCAATTTCCAGACTGAGAGTATTCACCACTGCTGCATGGAGGGACGGGGAGAGGGAGAGGGAGAGAGAGAGCTGCTCCCCATAACCATGAATCATATGGTCCTATACTTATTTTCGTTAAGTAAACTGGCATAGCACTGTATGGTGGTATTATTTTATTACTATTACTAGATGGTAGGTAGTGTGTGGGTGGGCCAGGATTGGGGGAGAGACTGGGAGTTACGCCTCTTCTTCCTGGAAGTCAGTTGGAATTGTAACCTGAAGGGCCCCTGGAGTCTGTTCCCAGCTCTGTCACTGACTTATCTTGTGACCTTGGGCAAGTTACTTAACCTCTTGGTGACCTAATTTTCCTATCTGGAAAATGGGGCAAGGCATTTTCTACTATAGTAACTCCTCACTTAAAGTCGTCCCGGTTAACGTTGTTTCGTTGTTACGTTGCTGATCAATTAGGGAACCTGCTTGTTTAAAGTTGTGCAATGCTCCCTTCTAACGTCATTTGGCAGCTGCCTGCTTTGTCTACTGCTTGCAGGAAGAGCAGCCCGTTGCAGCTAGCTGGTGGGGGCTTGGAACCAGGGTGGACCGGCAGCCCCCCTATCAGCGCCCCGCTTCCCTAAGTTCCCTGTGCTGCAGCCACCCAGCAGGCTATCAATCGGCAGTTCAGCTGTCCCTCCCCCCCCCCACTGCCATGTGCTGCTCCTGCCCTCTGCCTTGGAGCTGTTCTCAGAGACTCCTGCTTGCTGTGCAGGGGGGGAAGGGAGGGGTATAATGTCAGGGTGTCCCCCTCCCCCCTACTCCTGCACCCCGCTTACCCCTTCTCCATATAGAGCAGGGAGGGGACACGACGGATAGAGACAGAGAGAGCTTGGGGCAGCAGCTGCTGTCTCAACTTCCTGATCCACTTAAAAAGACAATGCACTTAAGAGTGGGTCAGCTTACTTAAAGGGGCAGTGTGCATCTCTCTCTCTCTCCCACACACAAGGTGTGTGTCTGTCTCTGTCTGCTATGCTGTCTCCCCTCCCTCGTGTTCGTGCTGCCTTGTGTGAGAGACTACATTAACAACAACGTGTTAACCCTTGAGGGCTCAGTTAAGTGCTAGTTCATCATTTAGCAGCAAGGCATTCTCTGGGAAATACCCCTCCCTCTTCCACCCTCTAACTTCACCACCTCAACCCGCAAAAATCATTTTGAGAGGATTTTTATTCCTCTCTCTGAACCCCGTACAGTTGGACTCAAGGTAACTAAGGAACCGGTTTCTCAGGCAAAGGGATAAAAGAATTTCAACAACATCTTTGAACCTCTCAAATAGTTCTTTTTGTGGTGTATATGACAGGGACAATATGTATGATGCTATGGCATGGAATAAAGGTTCATCTGGCATTTTCTTGGGATGACTTTCATAACTCTCATGACTTTGTATGCAATGTGCCCCTCCTAAACACTAGCTGATAAAATCTTTATATCACACTACATCATAAGGAATTCAGGGTCTGTATGTGCAAATGATTGTGTAAATACATCTTAAAATATAGTCCCTCTCACCCATGCATTTTGACATATTGATTCTTCTAAATTGCATTACTGAAACACGTGTAAGGTAATAGTTAGAGGCACACACTCAACTTTGTTGGTGAAAAAACACACCCTGACCAACATAAGTTTCACTGACAAAAGCACTAGTGTGGACAGCGCTATGTCAGTGGGAGATGCTTTTCTGCCAACATAGCTACTGCCACTTGTTGGGGGTGGTTTAATTATGCAGGTGGGAGAGCTCCCTCCGGTCGGCATAGAGCGGCTACACAGGAGACCTTGCAGCAGTGAAGCTGCAGCAGGACAGCCGTGCTGCTGTAAGGTCCGTAGTGTAGACATAGCCTTAGTTTCCTCTGATATTTGGATGGGTCCTTCCCACAACAACAGAGGAGAGGAAAGCATTTTAAATGGCAGGAAAATATGTCCATAATGCCACAATGATTGGTGGGGGAGTCAGGGCACTTCTTAACTCATTTTTGACTAGATTTCAAGTTCATAGTGCCACTTGAAGCAAAAACAGTCAGAACAAAGGGTTAATGCCTGGGAAGAGCACAGGGCTGAGGTGTAACCAGTAATTAATCCTCTGGAGATGTCATGCACCCCAACTGTCATTGCTATTATAAGGAGGAGTGGGACAGAGGGAGGTTAGAAGAGAGGGGCATATTGATTTTTCTTCATGGCTACTGCATTTTGCCAGCATGTGCATGACATTTCTATAGAATTAATCAGACTGGGTGCGTCATCTCTCTACTTTACTGAAAGTAACTGGTATTCCCCCTCTGCTCCTGACAGCACACTCACAGACTATAGTTCAAATTACCTTCTTCCTTGCATTTCCTTTTAACCAAGTAACAAGCAAACTTCAACCTACGCTCCCTTCTGAGCTTGGCTGTTCCTAGGGATTTCTGTTTGCAGGACCCCTCTGGAGGTGACTTTGTCCAAGAGTTGTCAATGGCCCAGACCATCACTCAGACAGAATGGAGAGAGCCATAAATAAATGGGTAAACTGAGAGGAAACGTGAAGGAAGCAACAGGGATGGGTGGGTCAAGCATGTTGGAGGAGGTAGCCAGCAGGGGCCATCAACCTGGGAACCCCAGAGGTCACCCACTGCTCTAAGACCAGGAGAGTCAGTGGAGGCGCTCAACTTAGTGTGGCCCAGGTGCCTGCAAACATGGCAGTTGCCACTGCTGGCCTCCCTGTTCTCACCCTAGTGAAAGGAGATGGGGATCAGGGATCAGGAGAGCTAATAGTGCCATCTACTGTCATTTCCCTGCCAATGTAGGAGGGGCTCAAATTTTGGAGCAGCCTATCCCCCTTCTGAACAGCGAGCTGGCAGACCTTCACAGCTGCCCCTCACACACACTGGTATACAGCTTAATCCTTGGAATGTAAAGGCAGCTGCAGTGATTGCTACAGGCTTTGACTCACAATTTGGGAGCCTCTAGCGTAGATAAAAGGCAATATCCCCAAATCCTCTACGTCGTGATCTGAGATGGTAGTGATGAGGAAAACCTTGCTGGTGGACTAACTGCTAAGGATGGAGCCATCAGTTAGTGAAAAACCTGGGCAAAGGGGAGGATCCCACAGCATTTCTCAGTGTGGCCAGGCTCAGGCTTAGATGTATTTCAGACAGGAGCAAATTGCAAGTCACCAGGAACTTGGATCTCACCCACGGGACAATTAGCTTGAGTCAGGTGACATGATGACAGAGGTGATCCTGAGGTAGCTGAGCTCTAGGTCCCACAGGGCTTTGTAGATGCAGGTTGAGTAGCACCTGGGAGTTGACTGGCTGCCAGTGCAGAGTACTGGGGAATATGCTGTCACCAGTCCACCTTGCTCAAAAATCAAGGGGCCACTTCCTTCTCCATGTTTTACAGATGGGAAAACTGATGCAGAGTGCGGTTAAGTAACCTGCCAAGTTCACATAGGAAGCCTCTGGTAAAACCAAGAATAAAACCCATATCTGATTCCCAGTCCCCTGTTCTACCCACTGCACCATGCTTCAGCAAACAAAGGCAACTGGATTCATCTATTTCACCTCCGCTTGAAAAGCCTTTTATAATGAAACTTCTTGAGTAACCACTGGATTTTATTGTCCATTTTCCTACTAAAGTCGAGTCCTTTTTGAAGGAAGATATCTGATTTAGGCACAGGGACAAGAGGCATTTTTGAAATAAGCCCCTAGGCTATCCAAGATGCAAACAGAATCTGACATGCATTGCAGAGAAATCTTCCCAGTGCCGAAGGTTAGGATAGAAATAACTTGACTTCAGCTATTCTTTCTATTTTGTAAAGAATATGTGGCTAAAGGTTTTAGATTAAGGTCTTGAAAAAATAGACCTTGAATAGACAAAATCCCAATAGGGTCTGGGTAAAGACATAATCAGTGAACCAAGAGATAGCAATTTCTGGGTAATTAAGTTGTTGGTGAATAACAAAACAACACTGGGTAATATTAATGGTAATCATTTTTATTTAGTCAGTGTTCAGTTTCACAGATTTTAAGGCCAGAAAGGACCATTAAACCATCTACTCTGACCTCCTGCATCATAGACCCTAGAATTTCATCCAGTTATTCCTGTATTGAGCCCAATATTCCTGTATTGAGTCATATGGTAAGTGTGACTAAAGTGTATCAAGTTATGCTCTGTGAAGTCTAGATAGTGGATTGAGAAACTTCAGAGCCATAAATTGTACTAAGTATCAGAGGGGTAGCCGTGTTAGTCTGTATCCACAAAAACAATGAGGAGTCCGGTGGCACCTTAAAGACTAACAGATTTATTTGGGCATAAGTTTTCGTGGGTAAAAAACCCCACTTCTTCATAATTTTCACTCCATGCATCTGAAGAAGTGGGTTTTTTACCCACAAAAGCTTATGCCCAAATAAATCTGTTAGTCTTTAAGGTGCCACCGGACTCCTCGTTGTTTTTATAAATTGTACTGGGACTCCTGGAGGAATGTTATTTACAAGAGAGCCCAAGTAGATGTACTGCAAAGTAATTAGGAATTTGCAAAGGAAACCACCTGCAGTCCTGTTGTGAGAGAAATGAGCTCTGCTTTAGATTTGTTAATACAAACAATTCCCTTGGCCAAGGATGGTTTCTGTGTTATTCATTCCTATCCCATTTTTCACTTCACCAAGAGGCCATTCCTCATTATAGTTGTTTGGAAGTTGTTTTTGTAGAGAACAGTGTGGCTTTGCTGGATGCATTTGTTCCTTAGCCAATGATGACTCCCTTTATGAGGCCCTCTCCTATGTATACTAAGAACCTGTGAGAGAGCTGTTTAAAGCAACTAGTGCAAATCAATACTGTACCTGCTCAAGCCAAGAAGGATCACTGGTTACAGTAACCTCCTGCAGTTACTTTTGCATCCTCCTTATGTCACCCAGCACTGACTATGCCATGTCCCCAGTGGTCTCAGTGACAGGAGGGGTCTTCTGATTTGTGGGGTCTCCAAGCATAAGAAGGGAAGGGTGGTGATAAACCCTGTAAATTTCCTCTTGTTGGGTCCCACTCCTGGATTAGGCAATGAGTCTGATTCTATGAGTTGCTGAGTTGGAACAGGACTGATGGGGACAGGCCCCAGCTGTCTGTCACTCATGTTTGCCTGTGCCGGAGGCTGGTTCTGTTCATTGCTCATGCACAGGATGAAGGTGTGGCAAGGGAGCCTGAAAAAAGGCAAAGGCTAATTTTGGACAGTTTGAAAAAGGAATCTGTTCCTATGGTCAGTTACACTCCAACAACCCAGGGATGGGCGGAGGTGTCAGTCAATTTCAGCACAGCCAGGAAAATGCAGGTTTCTGGACCACATGAAGTATAGGCTACATGATCACAGAGAAAATGGCATCTGCACTGCCTGTGTTGCTGTGTCTGACAACAGCTGTATGGTAGTTAGAATCCCTTCCCAATGTATGGCTTCCCTGGCTCTGTCTTAATGTAAAATCATTAGCTAGCTGGAACCTAATCCTGCTTCTGTTGAAGTCAATAGGAAAACTTCCATTGATTTCCCTGGGAGTTGGATCATTGGACCTCAAGAGTGAAATCCTGGCCCCAGTGAAGTCAGTGACAAAACTCCCATTGACTTCAGTGGGGCTAGGAGTTTTATCCTAAACTTGCAGAAGCACTGGACAGGCTGGCGGCTCTTTCATAGCATCAATCAAGCTGGTAAGATCTATTTGAACATATACTTCCCTACAGTATAGAGTCCAGTACTTTGCCTAGTTCTGTTTTATAAAGGATTCAAGTGATGGAGATTTCTACCTTTTCATTTACGAGATGATTCCACAGGTTAATAGATCTTACCACTGGGAAATGTTTCCTGACTTCCAGCTCACATTTTCCCTTGTTCAATTTCATGCGATTGCTCCCAGTCCATACCACCTGACTTGGCACTCTGAATAATTTCTCTCCCTCCTGGGCATTTATATAACCCATGCTATACGTGTGGGGGAGGGAGGGGATGTCCCCCACTAGTGGTTGGTCTACATAAAAGGATAAGTGTCTACTATAATGGCCAGCTAATGGATTTACCCCTTTAGTTCAAGTGGTAGAGGATGATGCTTTTATGGCTGTAAATTGATTCAAGACAGGTTGTCTGCTCAAGTGGGATTTTTATATGTGATGGGGTGCAGCCTGGGACTGTGGGACCGCTGTGCCCCCTTAACTCTCCAGCCTGGGCTGTCTCTCACAATGCTTTGCTAGTGACAAGCAGTAAACCCCTCCAGGCACTGTTATCACTCAGCACAACAGCATGTTGAGCCCCACACCCAGCTATATTGCATGAATGCTCCCAGAGCAACTCATGAATTACAGAGAGAAAGGCACCAGAGCCAAATCCCCCCAGCTCCCAGCCTTGTACCTCAGGAATACACTGTCTTGCACTGCTCAACATGAGCAGGCAAGTTTATTAATTGGTTCACCACTTCATCAATGGAAAGTGGACATACACCAGCCTTTGCTAACCTGAGCAGATTTACCAAACACTTCAGGCAAACTCAATGGTAAAGATAAACAGTAAAACAAGTTTATTGACTACAAAAGATAGATTTTTAAGTAATAGGCAAAAAGTCAGAGTTAGTTACCAAAAGAAAAGAAAATATAAGCACACAGTCTAAACTCTCAACCCTATGAAACTGGGCAACATCTAGATTAAGCAGTTTTTCTCACCCCACTGGATATGCAGTTCATAGTACACGGGTTTCACCCTTGAAACCTGGGCCAGTCTCCTCTGTTGGAGTCTTCAGTCTTCTGAGCATCCTTTTTGCTTGCAGCATAGGTGGGTAGGGTTGCCAGGTGTCCGTTTTTCGACTAGAACATCCATTTGAAAAGGGACCCTGGTGGCTCCGGTCAGCACTGCTGACTGGGCCGTTAAAAGTCCAGGCAGGGAGGAGGGTTAGGGTGTGGGTTCTGGGTGGCGCTCACCTCAGGTGTCTCCCAGGAAGTGGTGACATATCCCTGTGGCTTTTAGGCGTATTCTGTTAGGTCAGTGGTTCACAAACTTTTGTACTGGTGACCTGTTTCACACAGCAAGCCTCTGAGTGTGACACCCCCCCCCCCTTTTTTTATATATTTAACACCATTATAAATGCTAAGGCAAAGCGGGGTTTGGGGTGGAGGCTGACAGCTTGCGACCCCCCCATGTAATAACCTAGCGACTCTCTCGGGGTGGGGGGGGTTAGAACCCCTGTGTTAGGTGGTTGAGAGCTGCCCAAGGACCCGGCCTGCTTTCTGTGCCTTGGTACCTCAGCTCCTCCCTGGAAATAGAGTAGTGCCAGAGACAAGGAAGCATGTGGGTGCTCATCATTGTACTATGTGTCATGCATTACTGCTTCCCCATGGAAACAATGATGCTAGACTAGTTTCGGAGACTGACTCTTTTGAAAGCCTGGCAGAGATTCTAATCTCATGCAGCCTTGGAGAGCTGAGCTGTTTGAAATGCACACTCAGAGGAACCCACTTAAAACATTCAAGTCTACCATAGGCTGGAGCACCCACAGGGGGAAAAGGGTGGGTGATGAGCACCCACCGGCAGTCCCCCTGTCAGTTCCCCCCTGACCCCCAGTGTTTGCCACCTGCCAGCAAGCCCCGCTGATCAGCGCCTCCCCCTCCCTCCCAGGGCCTCCCGCCCGTTGTGATCAGCCATTTTGCAGCATGTGGGAAGCTTTGGGAGGAGGGGGAGGGAGAGGGAGGAGCGAGGACGTGGTGTGCTGGGGGAAGGAGGCGGAATGGGGCGGGAAGAGGAGGGGTGGGGGTGGAGCGGGGGTGGGAAGAGGCAGGGCAGGGTGGGGCCTTGGAGGAAGGGGTGGAGTGGGGGCAGGGCCTGGGGCACAGCCGAAGTTCAAGCATCCTCTGGTACATTGGAAAGTTGGCACCCGTGAAGTCTACTGCAAAATACAGGAGCATTATGGGGAGCAAGGCAATCCATTCACCAGTTGGGTGCCACAGCTTGGGGAATTATCCCCCCAGATGTATCCGCTTGCATTGTTCTAGGTCAGATCCCATTTAATTACTTCCAGCTCATATTTCTAACCTCACTAACTCCCTTTATCTTATTTCTCTATCTTTACTGGGGTTCCTAACATCTCCTGGCCTAACATGATCTGCAGATCTAGTGCACGTTCAGCTCATCCATTGCCCAGGAATCAGGAGGAGGTGAATCAGGCATGAATTCCAGATCCCTAGCTGAAAGACTGTAGCAGTGTCTCCACCATTACATAAAACTGACTAAAGGGGGCCTTTTCTGGGTTCCAAGGGCTTTTCTCATCCACTCCTTTGTGCCCAAAGAGATGATGGCTGTAGTCCGGGGTCTCAAGGGTGGTGATTTACAGTGGAGAGGGGTTGAATTCAAAGTTCCAGCAGGATGCCAGGAAGACAAATTGTTAAGAATCCACAATTCCCGGACTTTCTGGATATGTATTGGAGGCTCACATGTACTTTACTAGAGCTAGCATGGGGCTATCCATAAGTCTTTGGACTGGGAATTCTCCTTTTTGGGGAAGAGGTGCAAAAGAACATAAGAACAGCCATATTGGTTCAGACCAATAGTCCATCTAGCCCAGTGTCCTGTCTTCCAACAGTGGCCAATGCCAGGTGCTTCAGAGGGAATGAACAGAACAGGTAGTCATCAAGTTACCCATTCCCTGTCACCCATTCTAAGCTTCTGGCAAACAAAGGCTAGAGACAATTCAGAGCCTGGTTTTGCATCGCTGCCCATCCTGATTAATAGCCATTGATGGACCTATCCTCCATGAATTCTTTTTTAAACCCTGTTATAGTCTTAGCCTTCACAACATCCTCTGGCAAGGAGTTCCACAGGTTGACTGTGCGTTGTGTGAAGAAATACTTCCTTTTGTTTGTTTTAAACCTGCCGCCCATTACTTTCATCTGGTGACCCCTAGTTCTTGTGTTATGAGAAGGAGTAAATAATGCTTCCTTATTTACTTTCTCCACACCAGTCATGATTTTATAGACCTCAATCATATCCCCCCTTAGTCATCTCTTTTCAAGCTGAAAAGTTCCAGTCTTATTAATTTCTCCTCATATGGAAGCTGTACCAAACCCCTAATCATTTTTGTTGCCCTTTTCTCTACCTTTTCCAATTCCAATATATCTTTTTTGAGATGACCGACATGGTGCAAGTGGCCACATTTTTCTGAAGTGGGCCTCAATTCTCAAACAAATCGCTGTTAAAAGAGAAGTTTCTTTTCCAAAACCAAAGATTTAGGTGATAAAAGTCAAAGCTGCAGGAAAACCGAGCTGACCGTATTAGTCTTAGGGACTTGTATGGCTCCCATAACTGTAGTAGCTGAGCATCTCCTGATTTTTAAGGTCTTTATCCTCCTAACACCCCTGTGAGGTAGGGAATTGTACAGATGGGGAAATGGAGGCATGGAGAGGCTAAGTGACTTGCCCAAGGTCACACAGGAACTCTGTGGCAGAGCAGCAAACTGAGCCCAGGTCTCCTATGTGTCCATCTAGTCAGTGCCCTAACCACTGTACCATCCTTTTTCTATTGTGTGTTGATCTGGGAAAGATCACACACACGGGGGGGACACACTGGATTTTCCTTCCCATATAAATATCTAGGGGAAGAGAACAGCACAACTGCAACCTTGGAGGGGAAGTGTATTAAAAACAAAGAGCTGGCAGAGAATGGGATGGGGAACTCACAAATCTACAGAGACAAACGGGAGAAAGAGGACTGGGGAAAAAGGATTGTTTTTTCTTGACGCACCTCCACCAATGTTCCCAAGAGAGTCACCAACTCATAATTTTATCGTGAGTCATGATATTTGGTGTTTTTCTTAAAGCTCCAGCTCCTGGAGTCAGGAGTTTCCATGGAAATCTCCGCTTTCATTTAAAAGAAAAGGAAGTTTCTAGTTCTCGCGGCTGCTGAGAAAAGCTGGAAAACATGAAACAAGAGTAACCATAGGCGCTGACTTCCCCTCTACCCAGGGGGTGCTCGACTCCATCCCCTCTGCCCCAGGCCCCGCCCACACTCCACCCCTTCCCCCAAGCCCCCACCTTGCCTCTTCCCACCCCCGTTCCCATTCCAGCCCTTCCCCCTAGGCCCCACCCCTGCCCCGCCTCTTCCCGTTCCATCCCCCACTTCACCCCTTCCCCAAGCCCCCACCCCACCTCTTCCCTCCCTTGCTCCACCCCGCCTCTTCCCCACCTCTTTCTGACTCATCTCCTGAGCACGCTCCATCCCCGCTCCTTCCCCTCCTTCCTTCCCTCCCTCCTTCCCACCCTCTCAGAGCTGACATGCACACCACAAAACATTTGTTCATGGCGAGCGGGAGGCGCTGGCAGGGAGGGAGGGAGAGGAGTGATCAGCGGGGCCGCCAGTGGGGGAGAGGCACTGGGGGGTGGGGAGAGAGGCGGGAACTTAGCTACCGGTGGGTGCTAAGCACCTGTTAATTTTTCTCCCATGGAGTTGGTGCCTATGAGAGTAACCCAAAGGCTTGGAAACCAGAAGGCAAATATAATGAACCCCCCAAATATCATGATTTTTGGAGGCCTGGCTTATGGTTTTTGAAAGCTTGAGGTTGGCAATACTGCTTGTGATGCTGTATGGACTATGGGAGACACTTTATGATATTATGAATACCAATATTGTAAAACTGCAAGAAATCTGACCAGATATGCAATGTGAAGTATCTGTGAAAATGTTATTTGCCAAGTATGATAATCTTGTTTATATGTTTGTATTACCTTTGTATTGTGAATTATAGATATGTATAGTATATCTGTATTTCCAAACTTGTGCTGTGTTTCTGGGTGACACCCCCAGACAGATTGGCATCAGCACTAGTCCTGCTTGATGGCCCATCAAGGGACATCAACTGTAAAATGAATCCATTGAAAGGGCCACTACACCTTATGAGTCAGCAAGGCATGCAGGGGCATGCCTATGGACAGAACTCTAAGGTTTTTCCATGCTGTGTGCTGGACAGCTTGTGTTTGGAACAAAGAAAGTACAAGCCACATGGCAAAAGGAATATAAAAGGCAGCTGCAGCATTATCTCCATTTTGTCTTCATTCCTGCTTCTTACCTTTGGAGGAACTTTGCTACAAACTGAAGCTCTGAACAAAGGACTGGATGACCCATCCAAGCTGTGAATGTGTTCCAGAGGGACTTTCAAGCCAGCAAACTCACCAATACTGCTAAGAACCTGATATATGGACTTTGAAGTCTCTGTATGAATGTGACTGTTTTATCATTTGACAACTCTCTTCTTGTTCTTTCTTTTTAATAAATCTTTAGTTTTAGACACTAAAGGATTGGCTGGCAGCGTGGTATTTTGGGTAAGATCCAAACCAATATTGGCCTGGTAATGTGACTGGCCCTTTGGGATCAGAAGAACATTTTGTATATGTGAGCAGAGTTTTTAAATAACTTCTCACTATACTGGACCTACATGCTGACTGGGAGTCAGAGAATTGGAATGCAATAAGGGGGCTATGTGATTCCTTTTTTTTTTTTTTTTTTTGCTTCTCGATAACCAGTGTGGGGTATCAGACGGGTTGGGGAGTTTAACTTCAGTGTTACTTACCAGTCTTGGGAGAATCTGCTCTCCTTTTTGCATCCTGCCTTGGCATGTCCAGTGAGGGCTACCCCAGGCACCCAGGATCACACTGTTGGTGGGAAATGAACACCTCTCTTGTGTTGCCCCCTCCCCTCGGCCCCCCTCCTTTGTTAGATCTGCAGCATTGGCTGCATCTCATTGCCCTTTCCTGGATGGAATCCGAGCTGTCCAAATGGTACTGGTCGGAGGTGTACAGGGTGGAATTCACCCCTGTGCAAATGGCCAGAGCAAGGTTCAATCAAACTGATGCTAAATTTGGGATGGGAAGGAAATTAACCACAAGTTTATTCCTTTCAGCTTTGCTGAGCAGGCATATGCAATGTATTGGGTCCCATTATTAGAACAAAATGAATTCTTCTTAGAACTCAGGAGTGGAAAATTCAGAGCTCCCCCATCTTTAAAAACCTCAGGCATTTGGAGAAATTGCCTACCAAAACAGCACAGGCCTCTGGAAGTTTGCACACTCACAGCTTGTTTTCAAAGCCTTCTCTGGATGAAAGATGGAAGCAAAGGAAAAGAGAAAAAAAGGCTGCTCTAGTGGAATCATCTGGCTCCATTCAATTTGTAGCCTTTGGTGTTGGTTACTCTATTCAGGGTGAGTAAAATGGGGCTTAGGCTAGGTCTACACTACGGGGGGGGGGGGGTCGACCTAAGATACGCAACTTCAGCTACGCGAATAGCGTATTTTAGGTCGACTTACCTGGCTGTGAGGACGGCGGTAAGTCGACCGCTGCTGCTCCCCCGCCAACTCCGCTTCCACCTCTCGCTGCGGTGGAGTTCCGGAGTCGACGGCAGAGCGATCGGGGATCGATTTTATCGCGTCTACACTAGACATGATAAATCGATCCCCGATAGATCGATCGCTACCCGCTGATCCGGCGGGTAGTGAAGACGTGCCCTTAGAAGCAGTGTTAATGGAAGTACTCTGTGGCTTTGTCTTCACTACCCGCCGATCCGGCGGGTAGCAATCGGTTTTTCGGGGATCGACTTACCGCGTCTAGTGAAGCCGCGGTAAAATCGATCCCTGATCGCTCTGCCGTCGACTCCGGAAATCCACCTCGGCAGGAGGCGGCAGCGGAGTCGGCGGCAGCGCGGCAGCGGTCGACTTTCCCGCATCCTCACCGCCAGGTAAGCCGACCTAAAATACGCAACTTCAGCTACGGTATTCACGTAGCTGAAGTTGCGTATCTTAGGTCGGACCCCCGCTGCAGTGTAGACCTAGCCTGTGAAAGAGAGATGTCTGTATATATGGAAATAGTGTGTTAATAGGTAAGGTGTCAATAGAGGGTTCTCAAGAATATCCTAGAAATCAAAGAACTGTAGGGTTAGAAGGGACCACAAGGGTCATCTAGTCCAGGGATTCTCAACGTTTTTCTTTTTGAGGCACCCCCAACATGTTATTAAAAACTCCATGGGTCACCTGTATCACAATAACTGATTTTCTGCATATAAAAGACAGGATTGGCGTTAGGGGGTAGCAAGCAGGGCAATTGCCTGGGGCCCCACACCACAGGGGGTCCCTCACGAAGCTACATTGCTCAGGCTTTGGCTTCAGCCCCAGGTGGCGTGGCTCGGGGCTCAGGGCCCCGGACTTCAGCCCCATGCGGTGCAGGGCCGGCTCTGGCTTTTTTGCCGCCCCAGGCAAAAAAGCCTCCTGCCGCCCCCCGCCCGCCGGTGGGAAGCGCGGCGGGGAGGGCGCCGAGCCCGGCCGCGGCCCAGCTCTCCCCGGCCGGCCGGAGCACCGCGGGGAGGGCGGCGAGCCCGGCTGGGGCCCTGCTCTCCCCAAGCTGGGAGGAGGACGGAGAGCCCGGCTGCGGGCCCATTCTCCCCAGCGGCAGGAGCGCCGGGGGGAGGGCAGCGAGCCCGCCGCGGGCCCCGCTCTCCCCGACTGGCCGGAGCACCGGGAGGAAGGCGGAGAGCCCGGCCGCGGGCCCGCTCTCCCCGGCCGGACAGAGCGCCGGGAGGAGGGCGGCGAGCCCGCCGCGGCTCCGCTCTCCCCGGCGGCTGGAGCGCCGGGAGGAGGGCGGAGAGCCCGGCCGCAGCCCCGCTCTCCCCGGCCGGCCGGAGCGCCGGGGGAGGGCGGCGAGCCCGCTGCGGCTCCACTCTCCCCGGCGGCCGGAGCGCCGCGGGGAGGGCGGCGAGCCCAGTCGCGGCCCCGCTCTCGGGCCTGAGCGCCGCCCCCCTCCAGGTGCCGCCCCAAGCATATGCTTGGTAGGCTGGTGCCTGGAGCCGGCCCTGATGCGGTGGGGCTTCAGCTTTCTGTCCTGAGCCCCAGCCAAGTCCAATGCTGGCCTGCTTGGTGGACCCCCTGAAACCTGCTTGTGGCCCCCTAGTGGGCCTGGACCCCTGGCTGAGAACCACTGATCTAGTCCATCCCCCTGCCAAGATGCAGGATTTGTTGTGTCTAAGACTCTAAACTAACCCTGACTCGTTTGTCTAACATTTGTAAATCTCTCCAAGGACTGGAAATTTACAAGGCTCAGATTCTCAAAGGTCTCTTGGGAGCTAGGCACCTAAATACCCTTGAGGATCTGGACCAAAAATACAAGGTTCAGGTAATACTATGGGTCCACCAAACTCAGGTTATTCAGAAACAATCTCACTTGCAGGAACTGCAATGCTTAAGTTGTATATTTATTTACATTGAGTAAAAGAAAACGCTTCCCACTGATGAAAGTGTGGGAGTACAGTCTAGTGGTTAGAGCAGAGGTCTGTGAGTCAGGACTCTTGGCATCTGTTCCTGACTCTTACACTCATCTGATATGTGACCTTAGGCAAGTCACTTAATCTCTGTGCGCCTTGGTTTGCCATTATTGATACAGTGCTCTTGGAAACTAGGGTGAAAGAAACTGATTGCAGGGAATTAAAATGTCAGCATAGTTACACAAAAATACACCATTAAAAGCACTACACAATGGGTTGTCTTGAGGCTATATTTCAATGATGATTTTAAATTGTTTTGTAACATATAAAAGCACAGGGAAGTTAGTGTAATCTTTTGTAACCTTTCTGTTGACATATTCCCAATTAATATTAAGTTGTTAAAGATAAGGGTGCAATAAAATAAAACCCAACTTAGTTCAAGCCTTTTGGTCGGTTACAGAAAATGTATTTAGTAGAAGACCACTAGGCAACACTTCTATACAACCAAACGTAATTACAAAGAAAAATGATTAGCTAAGCAAACAGCATACAATCGCTTTTTAAATACATGCTACTATTATACTCACATTCAAAAATGAAATGGTGTATCAGTAGGTGATCAGTCCACTGACAAGAGAGTGAAGTAGAGCTTTATAATCATGGAACCTACCGGTACCCTTTGGATGTTTATTGGAGCTCTTTCACAATTTAGCAAAACTACTCCTTTTATGCTCCATTATAACACTAATTAACATTAAACTACCTTTACCATAATTATATTTCCACCACCTTCTCGTTGGCTCTTTACATTACACATTATTTAAATTAACGTCTGCACCAATGTCCTTCCCATACTATCAATACAAGCTAGCATTTTAATAAAAGATTCACAATTCTCAAAAACACCCATTACAAACTTTGCTCAAACCAGTTATAACCGAAACATAATGGTAATATAACCTTGGGTCACGGCCTTGCTCACTTCTACTTTCCCATAACACTCTGTCTCCAACTTCTCTTTGGCTTTTCTCACGTTAGCAACTTCAATTTCCCATCCTCCTCTACACTTAGGCTAACTTAGCCCCCAAACTTAACTTCTACTTATTTCTTAACCTGAACCATCCTATAGGCTACACTAATGCCTCTGCCAAAAATATCTGTTCAGAAGAGATGCGGCCAGATCCGAATCAGCATATCCATTGATGGATTTACACCAGTTGAGGATCTGGCCCATGTTATTCACACATTCTGACAGTAGCCAAATGTTCAACTGCAGTTTACTGAAAACAGAGGGAAAGGGTGCTTTATAATTACATTGGCATAAACAGACACTCAGCATATACTGATCAGAGAGAAGCTCATATACTTGACAAAATAACAGATGGAGAATTATTTTATGGCATTAATGCCTTTGCCTGCAAAAAAAAAAAAATCTTTCAGTAGATTCATGTTAGGCTTGTTTCCTGCTTCAATAACAACAGCCCAACTAATCAGAATCTCAAAAGCGTATTTTCAAAAAGCAGATTTATAACAATGACTGCAGTTAGAGGCAGATCGATTGTGGGAGGTTGTTGTAAGTATGCCCAAGGCATCCTGCTTTCCAGCACGACTGAAACTGGCTCTGAAAACTGCAGTACTTTAAACACATCCCTCTAAGTCAGGAAGCCCCAAATTGGACTTTCCTTTTAGCAGGTATCATTTTGCAAAGTTCATGGATTTGTCATATGTGTGTGCATTTTTTCTCCAAAGAGGAAATGCTTCAATCTCCATTTTCTAAAGACAAATAAAGTGATTGCTGGAAGTGGCAGTACAACGCTGCGGGATAACTTTTTGGAGAACAGCCCTGTGTGGGTAAGTGAGGAAGAAGATACAGGCTTCTTAAATGTGATCTACAGAGTTAAAATACAAACAAAAACTACTGGAACCCTCCTCCTACAATAGCCACCCATGCAGATGGACTGCTGTGCCAACGTGGATCCCCATTGAAATCCATGGAATTCCATTTAAACACAGCACATCACCTGCACAGATCACAATGCAGGATCAAGGGCTAGAGAAAAGGCCTTATAGTGGGAGACTTACAAAGGGGGTTAGATTTATTAGGAACTTGGGAAACTTTTGGGAAAGAGGGAGCCTATACTGGAAGGATGGGCTCCACCTAAACCAAAATGGAACCAGATTGCTGGCACTTAAAATGCTTATATACCAATGCTAGAAGTCTAAATAATAAGATTGGTGAACTAGAGTGCCTCATGTTAAATGAGGATATTGATATAATAGGCATCACAGAAACTTGGTGGAATGAGGATAATCAATGGGACACAGTAATACCAGAGTACAAAATATATCGGAAGGACAGAACAGGTCGTACTGGTGGGGGAGTGGCACGGTATGTGAAAGAAAGTGTAGAATCAAATGAAGTAAAAATCTTAAATGAACCAAACTGTACTATAGACTCTCTATGGATAGTAAGTCCATGCTCAAATAATAAGAATATAGCAGTAGGGATATATTACCGACCACCTGACCAGGATGGTGATAGTGACTGTGAAATGCTCAGGGAGATTAGAGAGGCTATTAAAATAAAAAACTCAATAATAATGGGAGATTTCAACTATCCCCACATTGACTGGGTACATGTCACCTCAGGACGGGATGCAGAGATAAAGTTTCTTGACACCTTAAATGACTGCTTCTTGGAACAGTTAGTCCTGGAACCCAAAGAGGAGAGGCAATTCTTGATTTAGTCCTGAGTGGAGCACAGGATCAGGTCCAAGAGATGAATATAGCAGGACCGCTTGGTAATAGTGACCATAATATAATTAAATTTAACATCCCTGTGGTGGGGAAAACACCACAGCGGCCCAACACTGTAGCATTTAATTTCAGAAACGGGGGACTACACAAAAATGAGGAGGTTAGTTAAACAGAAATTAAAAGGTACGGCACCAAAAGTAAAATCCCTGCAAGCTGCATGGAAACTTTTTAAAGACACCATAATAGAGGCTCAACTTAAATGTATTCCCCAAATTAAAAAACATAGTAAGAGAACCAAAAAAGAGCCACCGTGGCTAAACAACAAAGTAAAAGAAGCAGTGAGATGCAAAAAGGCATCCTTTAAAAAGTGGAAGTTAAATCCTAGCGAGGAAAATAGAAAGGAGCATAAACACTGGCAAATGAAGTGTAAAAATATAATTAAGAAGGCCAAAAAAGAATGTGAAGAACAGCTAGACAAAGACTCAAAAAATAATAGCAAACATTTTTTTAAGTACATCAGAAGCAGGAAGCCTGCTAAACAACCAGTGGGGCCACTGGACGATCGAGATGCTAAAGGGGCACTCAAGGACAATAAGGCCATTGCGGAGAAATTAAATGAATTCTTTGCATCGGTCTTCACGGTTGAGGATGTGAGGGAGATTCCCAAACCTGAGCCATTCTTTTTAGGTGACACTTTTTAGGTGAGGAACTGTCCCAGACTGAGGTGTCATTAGAGGAGGTTTTGGAAGAAATTGATAAACTAAAGAGTAATAAGTCACCAGGAGCAGATGGTATTCACCCAAGAGTTCTGAAGGAACTCACATGTGAAATTGCAGGACTACTAACTGTAGTCTGTAACCTATTATTTAAATCAGCTTCTGTACCAAATGACTGGAGGATAGCTAATGTGACGCCAATTTTTAAAAAGGGTTCCAGAGCTGATGCTGGCAATTACAGACCAGTAACCCTGACTTTAGTACCAGGCAAACTGGTTGAAACTATAGTAAAGATCAAAATTGTCAGACACATAGATGAACATAATTTGTCGGGGAATAGTCAACATGGTTTTTGTAAAGGGAAATCATGCCTCACCCATCTACTAGAATTCATTGAGGGGGTCAACAAGCATGTGGACAAGGAGAATCCAGTGTATTTAGATTTTCAGAAAGCCTTTGACAAGGTCCCACACCAAAGGTTATTAAGCAAAGTAAGCAGTCATAAGATAAGAGGGAAGGTCCTCTCATAGATTGGTAACTGGTTAAAAGATAGGAAACAAAGGGTAGGAATAAATGGTTATTTTTCAGAATGGAGAGAGGTAAACAGTGGTGTCCCCCAGGGGTCTGTTCTGGAACCAGTCCTATTCAACATATTTATAAATGATCTGGAAAAAGGGGTAAACAGTGAGGTGGCAAAATTTGCAGACAATACAAAATATGCAAGATACTCAAGGTAGTTAAGTCCCAGGCCGACTGCGAAGAGCTACAAAAGCATCTCTCAAAACTGAGTGACTGGGCAACAAAATGGCAGGTGAAATTCAGTGTTGATAAATGCAAAGTAATGCACATTGGAAAACATAATCCCAACTATACATATAAAATGATGTGGTCTAAATTAGCTGTTACCATTCAAGAAAGAGATCTTGGAGTCATTGTGGATAGTTCTCTGAAAACATCCAATGTACAGCGGATGTCAAAAAAGCAAACAGAATGTTGGGAATCATTAAGAAAGGGATAGATAAAAATATTTTTTGGTTTCTGGGGGGTGCTCAACCCCCACTCTTCCCTGGGCCCCGCCCTATCTCCACCCCTTCCCTCAAGCCCCCTGCCTCTTCCTGCCCTCGCGCCGCCCTGCCTCTTCCCAACCCTGTTCCTCCCCCCCCCCCCCAGTACCTCCTGCACGCCATGGAACAGCTGATCGTGGTGGGTGGGAGGCGCTAATTGGCGGGTCTGCCAGTGGGTGGGAGGCGCTGTGGGGAGGGACAGGTGCTGATCCGCGGCACTGCTGGTGGGTGCTCAGAACCCACCATTTTTTCCCCATGGGTGCTCCAGCCCCAGAACACCCATGGAGTCGGTGCCTATTGATCAAGACTGGAGCCTTTCTGGAAGATGTACTAGAGTCAGATACAAGTTAGTAGGCTCAATACAGGTGTAACTGGATGAAATTCTCTGGCATGTTATACAGGTCACATTAGAACAGGGGTGGGAAAACTATGGCCCGTGGGCTGGATCCGGCCCGTGAGCCGTTTTAAGCCAGCCTTCAAGCTGCACCCCGTGGCTTGGCCCCACTCCGGCCGGGGCGCTGGGTCAGGGGCCAGACCACGCAGCTCGGCCCTGCTCCGGCCGGGGCGCTGAGTCGGGGGCCGCACCAGCGGCTCGGCCCCACTCCGGCGTTCCGGACGGAGTGCAGGGTTGGGGCCACACCAGGCGGCTCGGCCCTGCTCTGGCACTCCAGCCAGGGTGCAGGGTCGGGGGCCACACCACGCGGTTCCTGGAAGCCATGGCATGGCCCCGCTCTGGCTCCTACATGCTCCAATGGGAGCTGCAGGGGCGGTGCCTGTGGATGGGACAGCGTGCAGAGCTGCCTGGCCACACCTCTGCGTAGGAGCTGGAGAAGGGACATGCCACTGCTTCCGGGAGCTGCTTGAGGTAAGCGCCGCTCAGAGCCTGCACTTCCTGAGCCTCTCCCCAACCCCCTGCACCAGCCCCACCCCAGAGCCTGCACTCCCTTCCGCACCCCAACCTCAATTTTGTGAGCATTCATGGCCTGCCATACAATTTCTATTCCCCAATATGGCCCTAGGGCCAAAAAGTTTGCCCACCCCTACACTAGAATGATCTAATGATCGCTTCTGGGCTTAAAATCTTTTGAGTCTATTAATATGGATTGGAGTCTCACTGATAAAAGCCTGAAAATCCAGATCTGCAAAGGTATTTAGGCACCTAATTCCCCTTGATTTCAATGGGAGTCAAGCACCTAAATACCTTTGAGAATCTGGGCCTAAGAAGCATAACAGGGCATTTCAAAACACCCACTTAATGTAAACAATTGCTTTTTACTTTTTCTTCAGGCTGTGAAGTGCAAATTTAGGATTGGTCTACACTACATACTTACTTTGATATAACTAAGTCACTCAGGGGTGTGAAAAATCCACAGCCCTGAGCAACATAGTTATACCGACCGTAACCCCTTGGGTAGACAGCACTATGTCAGCGGAAGAGCTTCTCCCACTGACATAGCTACCGCCTTTCCTGGACATGGAGTTATTAAGCCAATGGGAGAGCTCTCGCCTGTCAATTTAGTGTACAGCAGCTCAGCCGCACTGATATAAATGGGTAGTGTAGACCTGCCCTCACTGTGGTCTGTTTTCTCTTGCTTCACTTGGTGATGCTACATCCACTAGGGTCATAAGGAAGTTGGTAGTGTTTAATTCTGCTGTTGGACGTCATGTATCATGTACACCCCCACCTTCTATTAATTTCAATGCAAGTTGTATATGTATCCACGGCCAGAATCTGGCTCGTAGCACCCCTTATTTTTTTTTTAAACCATATGGTGCATGTGGTTGTGTAAACATTTTTAGCCTTATTCAAAACCACTGAAAGTAATAAGAAGAATCCCATTGCTCCTATGGGTGTTAGATTAGCCTTTTAATATTTTAGTCTCAAAGGCACAAAATAAAAATTAAAAACATGAAATCATTGCTTGGAATGAAAACTCAGCCGGTTAGTCCTCCTCAGTTTAAGCAGGCAAGAGAAACAAATTTCTTCCTCTATGTCAAAGTTCATCCTCCAATTAATTTGGAGAGGGAAAAGGACAGATTCCGCTTGTAGTTGCAACAACAAAAGTCTTGACAATTCTGTTACTGTAGGTAGAAAACATAGCATGGTTTCAAATTCAGCTTGTTCAAATCCAATTTATTTTCCTGTTAATAACACTGTCAGGTGTCATAAACAGGGTGTCTGGCTGTAAGGAAAATAAAAACATTGAAATAATGGCCCCACAGTATGCCAATATTTTTATGGCTGACTTGGAACAACGCTTCCTCAGCTCTCGTCCCCTAGCGCCCCTCCTCTACTTACGCTACATTGATGACATCTTCATCATATGGACCCACGGGAAGGAGGCCCTTGAAGAATTCCACCTGGATTTCAACAATTTCCACACCACCATCAACCTCAGCCTGGACCAGTCCACACAAGAGATCCACTTCCTGGACACTACAATGCAAATAAGTGATGGTCACAAAAATACCACCCTATACTGGAAACCTACTGACTGCTATACTTACCTACATGCCTCCAGCTTCCATCCAGGAGACATCACACGATCCATTGTCTACAGCCAAGCCCTAACATACAACCGCATTTGCTCTAATCCCTCACCTACAAACACCTACAAGATCTCTATCAAGCATTCTTAAAACTACAATACCCACCTGGGGAAGTGAGGAAACAGATTGACAGAGCGAGATGGGTACCCAGAAGTCACCTACTACAGGACAGGCCCAACAAGGAAAATAACAGAACACCACTGGCCATCACATACAGCCCCCAGCTAAAACCTCTCCAGCGCATCATCAACAATCTACAACCTATCCTGGAAAACGATCCCCCACTCTCACAGGCCTTGGGAGGCAGGCCAATCCTTGCTTACAGACAGCCCCCCAACCTAAAGCAAATACTCATCAGCAACTACACACCACAGAAACACTAACCCAGGAACCAATCCCTGTAACAAACCCCGTTGCCTTCTCTGTCCCCATATCTACTCTAGCGACACCATTATAGGACCCAACCACACCATCAGAGGCTCATTCACCTGCACATCTACTAACATGATATATGCCATCATGTGCCAGTAATGCCCCTCTGCCATGTACATTGGCCAAACCAGACAATCTCTGCGTAAAAGGATAAATGAACACAAATCAGACATCAGGAATGCATGACCAACTTTTATTCAAAGCCTGGTCTGTAGGACACTAGTCTCAGACCTCCTCTGTCTTTGCTGTAGGATATGAGACACTTGTACCCTTCAGGATTGTAGCTACTTGCTTATTGGCCTATTTAGGGTTCAAACAGAAGGACTGCTTTCTCTGGTGTAAAGCAACTCAACTTCTATATTATCTTGTAAAAAAGACTTCTTGGTGGCAGGGGCCTCTGTTTGGCCTGCACTGATGGGTCCACAGTATAAAAGCTAAGGCCTCAAGCTTGTAAACTTTTACACGTGTATTTAACTTAAGGCCTTGGCTACACTTGCAGATGTACAGCGCTGTGAGTTAAACCTGACTTCGTGCAGCTGAGTAGGGAAAGCGCTGCAGTCTGTCCACACTGACAGCTACCCAGCGCACTGTCGTGGCCACATTTGCGGCAATTGCAGCGCTATTGGGAGCGGTGCATTATGGGCAGCTATCCCACAGAGCACCTTTTCCCATTCTGGCGCTGTGGGTTGTGGGAAGGGGGCGTGGGTGCGGGGGATTCTGGGTCCTGTCCCAATGCCCCGTGATGCATCGCTTCGCATCCCAGAAATCCCTTTGTTTCCGTCCACCTTTCGCGCCATCTTTCAACGGTTTCTGTGCAGCGCGATCTGTCTGCGGGAAATGGAGTCCGAACTGCTGAGGCGTATGCTGACGAGTCTCGCCAGCACGTCACGTTTGGCTGTTGAACTATTCCTTAAGATCCAAAGTGACAGTGAGAGTGAGGGTGAGGAGTCCGACGAGGCTATCGAGCCGCGTAACGCGTACGACACGAAATTGCTTGTGGCATTCACGGACATGCTCAGCACCGTGGAACGCCGCTTTTGGGCTCGGGAAACAAGCACCGAGTGGTGGGATCACATCGTCATGGAAGTCTGGGATGACGAGCAGTGGCTGCAGAACTTTCGGATGAGAAAAGCCACTTTCATGGGACTGTGTGAGGAGCTTGCCCCCACCCTGCGGCGCAAGGACACGAGATTGAGAGCTGCCCTGCTGGTGGAGAAGCGGGTGGCTATTGCAATCTGGAAGCTGGCAACTCCAGACAGCTACCGGTCGGTCACAAACCAGTTTGGAGTGGGAAAGTCAACCGCTGGAGCCGTGTTGATGCAAGTTTGCAAGGCCATTAATCGCATCCTACTCAGAAGAACCGTGACTCTGGGTAACGTGCAGGAAATAGTGGATGGCTTTGCACAAATGGGGTTCCCTAACTGTGGAGGGGCGATAGATGGGACGCACATTCCTATTCTGGCACCACCCCACCTAGGATCCGAGTACGTTAATCGGAAGGGGTATTTCTCTATGGTTCTCCAGGCGCTTGTGGATCACCGTGGGCGTTTCATTGACATTAACACAGGCTGGCCCGGAAAGGTGCATGACGCACGCATCTTTCGGAACACTTGGCTGTTCAGGAAGATGCAGGCCGGGACTTTTTTCCCAGAGCAGAAGATCACGGTAGGGGAAGTTGAAATGCCCATTGTGATCCTTGGAGATCCCGCTTACCCGTTAATGCCGTGGCTCATGAAACCCTACACAGGGAGCCTTGACAGCAGCAAGGAACGGTTCAACTACAGGCTGAGCCGGTGCCGAATGACTGTGGAGTGTGCCTTTGGCCGTTTAAAGGCCCGCTGGTGATCTCTGTATGGGAAGCTGGACTTGGCCGAAAACAGCATCCCCGCAGTTATATCTGCATGCTGTGCCCTCCATAATATTTGTGAAGGGAAGGGTGAAAGCTTCACTCAGGCATGGACCTCTGAGGTTCAACACCTGGAGGCTGAATTTGCACAGCCAGAGAGCAGGGCTATTACAGGGGCCCAGCGCGGGGCTGCAAGGATTAGGGATGCCTTGAGGGAGCAATTTGAGGCTGAAAACCAGCAGTGATATCTGGTGCCCTGCACAGGAGTGAAGTGCAGTAGTTCCAATCTTTAGGAAGCAGTGTTTGCTAAGCAGACAAGCAGACTTGCAGTGCCTGTTTATTTCCTGGGCTAAGGAGTCTTTTACTTTATGCAATAATAAAGAATGTTTTCAAAGCCAAAAAATCCATTTATTGAAAAGAAAAAAAAAGTATTTATTGAAAAGAAACAAGGGGGTGGAGTGGGGAACAGTACAATCACAGATTCACATATGTCCTGTCTGGTGTGCTGTGCAGTGAGTGCTGCACTTCAGGATAGCTATACTGCATGGTGATGGGGGTTGAGTGCAGAGGGTAAGGGTCGTGGTTTTCAGGGCTGGGTGGTGAAGATACTGGTGTTGGAGGCAGCGGGTGGCGTGAAGAACACGGAAGTTGGGGAAAGTGGGTTGGAGGTGACAGTGGGGCACAACGGAAAGAGTTTTGGGACAAGGGCTGTAGGGGGGGGGGTGGCGTTTGCGGTACTGCTCCTCTTTCTGCATGGCTACCAGCTCCTGGATAGCGTCTGCTTGGCGCTCCAGGATGCTTATGAGCCTATCAGTGCTTTGCCGCCGGTGCGCTGCATTTTCCTGGCGGATCCTGCTTTCTCTCTCCCTCCAGTTCTGTGCTTTCTCATTCTCTTTAATAGATTGCCGCATCACTTCTTGCAGCATGTCTTCTTTGCTTTTTCGCGGTCTCTTCCTGAGTCTTTGCAGTCTCTGAGCAGGCGATAAGAGGGACGGCTGAGGTCTCAAGGTTGATGCAGCTGTATAGGCAAAATGCAACATTTAACAGAGGCAGCATTGTTTATACCAGACGGAGTAATGATTCCCCCCGCACTTAAGGAGTAGAAAACACACAGGGTCTACACAATAGCATAATTTTCCCGTCCGAAACAGAGCACACATATCACACGGGAGCCTCAAAATGTTGAGTAAGGGGGACTGATTGTTTCAGGGCTGCACTGTCCTCTGGGTTTCTGTGCCTTGGGGAGAGCCAACAGCTTCAGGGGGCACCTATACTGAACACTGTCTCAACATTTTCCACAGGAGTTCGTCCTGGACGATATCTCGCTGCTGAGGGTGACCTGGGAAGCAAGGGAGGGTCTTCTACTGCAATGCGGCTTCTGCCCTGGCCCATATGCAGCTTGCCTGTGTGCAGCAATGGTCCCCCCGCCCCTCGCGGCACAGTGGCGCGGACACGTTCGCCTGGCTGGGACAAGGTCCACGGTGGCTCTCCCGATAAACCTGCGCAAGCGCATTGCACACGTTCTGGACGAGACATTCGAGGAGATTACCGAGGCCGATTACCGCGATGTGATAAACCACATCAATGCACTATTCCGCATCTAGGCATGCATGCCTAACCCTCCTCTCCCAAAGAGCCCGCACCGAAAAAATTCCTTCCCGAAAAAAAAACCCGCTTACCGGGAACCTGCTCTTCTGTTTGTCCTCCACCAAGTACCGGCCGCTGCAACTGGCTACCTTCCTCCTGGCTCGAGAAGAGCTCCTGGCTGCATGGCTCCAGGGATTCCAGGGTGTCTCCATCCGGCCCACCACCATCACTCCTGTTTTCCTCCTCCTCCTCTTCCTTCTCCCCCCCCCACACCGGCTCTGAAGTGTCCATGGTGGTGCTCGGAGTGGAGGTGGGGTTAACCCCAAGTATCGCATCCAGCTCTTTGTAGAATCGGCAGGCCGCTGGGGGAGCACCCGAGCGGCCGTTTGCGTCGCGGGCTTTGCGGTAGGCACTCCGCAGCTCCTTCACTTTAATCCTGCACTGCAGGGCGTCCCGGTCATGGCCCCTTTCCATCATGTCCTTTGATACCTTCCGAAGGTATCGTAATTCCTACGGCTGGAGTGCAGCTGGGACTGTACAGCTTCCTCCCCCCAAACACTGCTGAGGTCCAGCAACTCGCCACTGCTCCATGCTGGGGCTCACTTGGCGTGTGGAGGCATGGTCACCTGGAAAGATTCGCTGATAGCACTCCACACCACGCCGGGCTGAGCAAACAGGAAGGGGATTTTTAAAATTCCCAGGGAATGTAAAGGGTGGGTCACATGGTTGGTTACCTGAGGCCAGGGCAGTAGAGTTTGAACTGATGACCAGACTGGCTAGAACAGGCATTGTGGGATACTGCCGAATAATTTTGGAGGCCATTCACAGCGCATTGGGCGGCCACACTGGCGCCACAGCGCTGCAACAGCAGCGCAATACTCGCTATTCCTCTCGGAGAGGTGGACTACATGCAGTTCTGCAACCACGGAGCTACAGCGCTGCAAATGCCTTCCAGTGTGGACGGGGAGTGAGTTACAGCGCTGGGGGAGCCTTTACAGCGCTGCAACTCACAAGTGTAGCCAAGGCCTAAGTATCTCATCCTCTCCTCAGCCAAATCCCCTCCCCATCCACCCTTTCGCTCCCCAGGCCTCCGTCCCCGCCCCATCCGCTCCGTCCACTCCCCCTCTCCAGCCAGCCAGGGCTGTGCCCCCGGACTCTCACTCTCCCCCTCCCAATGCCAGCTGGGACGGAAGCCGGTAGGACTCAGCGCGCTGGGAATCGATGACTCGGCGCTCGTCCTCGCCTCTGCTGGAAGCGCCGAGTGCTCGATAGAGCAGCTGTCTCGCTGCTGGGCCCCTCCGCGCAGCCCCGGCCATTTCCCTGCTGGCCCGGAGCGGTGAGCGGGGCCGGGGGAGAGCGCGTCCCCCGCGCGGAGGGGCCGCTACATGGAGCGGGAGGCCCTGGGGAGGGGTTCTGTGGGGGGGCTATGGGGGACAGGGTTTGGGGGCCCTTGGGGAGGGGTTCTGTGATGGGGGCTATGGGGGACAGGGTTTGGGGGCCCTTGGGGAGGGGTTCTGTGGGGTGGGCTATGGGGGACAGGGTTTGGGGGCCCTTGGGGAGGGGTTCTGTGGGAGGGCTATGGGGGACAGGGTTTGGGGGCCCTTGGGGAGGGGTTCTGTGGGGGGGGCTATGGGGGACAGGGTTTGGGGGCCCTGGGGAGGGGTTCTGTGGGGGGGCTATGGGGGACAGGGTTTGGGGGCCCTTGGGGAGGGGTTCTGTGATGGGGGCTATGGGGGACAGGGTTTGGGGGCCCTTGGGGAGGGGTTCTGTGGGGTGGGCTATGGGGGACAGGGTTTGGGGGCCCTTGGGGAGGGGTTCTGTGGGAGGGCTATGGGGGACAGGGTTTGGGGGCCCTTGGGGAGGGGTTCTGTGGGGGGGGCTATGGGGGACAGGGTTTGGGGGCCCTGGGGAGGGGTTCTGTGGGGGGGCTATGGGGGACAGGGTTTGGGGGCCCTGGGGAGGGGTTCTGTGGGGGGGCTATGGGGGACAGGGTTTGGGGGCCCTTGGGGAGGGGTTCTGTGATGGGGGCTATGGGGGACAGGGTTTGGGGGCCCTTGGGGAGGGGTTCTGTGGGAGGGCTATGGGGGAGAGGGTTTGGGGGCCCTGGGAAGGGGTTCTGTGATGGCGGCTATGGGGGACAGGGTTTGGGGGCCCTTGGGGAGGGGTTCTGTGGGGTGGGCTATGGGGGACAGGGTTTGGGGGCCCTGGGGAGGGGGATCTGTGCGGGGGGGCTTGGGGAGCAGGTTAGGTGGGGGAGGGGCTTTAGGGGTCCCCAGATAAGTTTGGCTGCAGAGCTATTCTCCCTTTCTGCTGTAGTCTGGTGGCGCTGCATACGTTCACACTGCACAGGAGCTGGTATTAGGGTCTGCTGTGTGAAGCGGCTCCTTCCTCTGCTCCCAGGCTCTGTATTTTACATGGGGGTGGTGGGGTTAACCTGGGGGGGGGGCAAGTTTCTGCAAGAGAAGCATGGGGGAAAGCAGTTTCCTTGCACTGAGGGATCTCCACAAACATGTAACTTCCTCCAGTCTGTGTCCATTGCACTTGCTTCTCCTCTGATAATGGTCACGACTCCCCCGATATCCCCTGGCCTGGCCCATGGTATTCCTTGCTTCCCTGATAGCCAGCCTGTGCCTGTTGTGGTCCCTGCTTCTGTCCCAGCCAGCTGGGTGACCTCCCCCCAGCCTATGACCATTGTACTCACTGGTTCCTGACAGCTGGCTGGGTGACTTCACCTAGAATCCGTAGTTTGTTCCTGTTGTGCTCCTGGGTCTGGAATGTTATTGTTAACCTGTATTAGCAATCCCATCCTTCTGGTTGTGAATCACTAAATGAGGAGATGTCTTGCCCTGTTGCCCTATGACAGGCTGTGTTAAGGAGAGCAGACAATGCTCATTTTGCTGGGCCGTTTGCTAAATTTCCTGAATTTGTTGTATTGTCACAGCCCTATTGGTATCTGTGCAGTTTTCCACATGCCCTCTCCAGGGTGGAGGGTCCCTGGGATTTTAACTCTTAATCTCCACTGACTGCCCGGGTAGGGGAATGTGGTGGTGGTCAAACCAGCAAAGCCACACTTGGGATGGAAAGCAGCTTAGGGTGGAGCTGGGTGGCTCAGGGAACTACTGCTGGTTGGATCCAGAACCTTTGACCTCTCAGTTATTGGGCCAAAGCTCTTTTCTTTCCTGTTTTAGTTACTCTTTTTTTTTTTTTTTTTTTTTTTTTTTATAAAATTGGTTTCTGTTGGGTTTTGTACCAAAGGATTTTCTGAAACCATCCAGCTATGTGCCAGGTGCTGTACAAAGATGTAGAAAAACACAGTCCCTGCCCCATAGAGTTTAAAGGCTAAGGCCGTGATCATACAGACACTCACATGTGGCACTCAGTCACAGGCTCAAAGATAAGCATGTACCTTTAAGTGTTTCCAGGATCAAGGCCTAAGAAATTAGACTAAACTAAATGATCTGTTCCGTTAAGAAGGGTTTTTGGGTCCATGAAAGCATAACATTGCTGTGGTTGTTCATTGATTTTTCATTCTCTTGCCTATGGCATTTGTAGGTGGATTCTGTTTAACTTGTCTGTGTTTTCCTGGGCACTGGAGAAGGGGAGAGAGTGACTAACTCCTTGCATGATCTGATAGAAAATTGTATGCAGCACAATTAGATCTCAGAGATGTTTGTTCCACTCTCCCATCTAGGCAGTGTATTTCTCTGCCACCTCCTTGTATAGGAAGATCAAGACCATTTTTGTGAGTAGAAAACATGCCTCCAAAATTCAAGCGTCACCTAAATGACGACGATGTCACCGGCTCGGTGAAAAGTGAAAGGGTGAGTGCCTCATAGCCAGTAGTCTTGTTTGCATTTATTAATGTTTTGTACCCAGCCCCCCTTGTTTTACCTTAATTAAGAGGGATGAGTATTTGCTAACTCTGCACTCCCTGGAGGCCTGAGACCCATCTTTGAGTGAGCCTAACCACACAGCTTCATCGCTGATGACTTCAATGCCATTGAAACAGTGGAGGGCATGTTTAAAGTGGACCACAAATGGATGAAATCCACCAATGCTGAGTAGCCCCACCAACAGCCTAAGTGGGGCGGTCAGTGTGTTAGCTGAAAAGGCACCTTTTCAAAAAGCATGGTGGGAGGACCCATTGAATTCTTCTGTCTAGCTCCACTCAATCCTAATTCCGTAGAATGCATCACTCCGTGACTTCACAGCTATTGAACGACTCCATTGGAACATGGAGCCAGCTTGGGACAGAGTGCTGTGTGTGCGTGCTAAGTATTTTCCATTTTGTAAATGATGTGTGTGTCAGTGTTTGTGTTGAGGAGACACAACAAAGATTTAAATGCCAGAAATTGATAACTGCACTGTCTACAGAAAAGGGATTGATTTGATTTTCTTCCCCAACCTCAAAGGCTGTTTCATGTTCCATTAGGGTTCTCTTGTAACTGTGGTGTAACACAATGATATATTCTAGGGCTCCACAGCTTCATGGACCTGGCTGGTGGGATATAAAGGGAATTAATGAAGTGACATTATTTTTAGATACGCTGAATACCTCCTCTTAGCCTGGCAGGTGGAGAACATTCAGTACACTTGGTGAAGTAACTTGATTTATTTTTATTTTCAGGTCACCTGGTGTAGACTGCTTACTTTGGAGGAAATATTAGATATAAATAATACATAACAAAGATTGTAGGGTGGTTCTTACTTTTAAACAGATTAGCTGCATCTATTACTTACATAGTGCTATAGGTGTGAGTGACTATTTACAGATGGGGAGTGGGAAAAAGAGCTTAATATCAGAATGTCCCAGTCATCGATTATTTGATTGTGCAGAGTGTTGCTGCAATACAGCAGTTAAGGTATTTGCACCCCTCACAGAGGTGAAAGTAAGCTGGTATGGCGTACCGGCAAGAGCCGGTGCGCCGTACCGGGGCGGCCCAGCTTCCCCAGGCAGCAATTTAAAGGGCCTGGGGCTCCCAGCAGCAGCTGGAGCCCCAGGCCCTTTAAATTGCCGCCAGAGCCCCGCTGCCGAAGCCCTGGGGTAGTGGCAGCGGGGCTCCGGGGGCTATTTAAAGGGCCAGGGTTCCCGCTGCCTCTACTGCCCTGGGCCCTTTAAATAGCTGCCGGAGCCCCGCTGCCGCTACCCCAGGGCTCCGGGGGCTATTTAAAGGGCCCAGGGCAGTAGAGGCAGCGGGAACCCTGGCCCTTTAAATAGCCCCCAGAACCCTGGAGTAGCGGCAGCGGGGCTCCGGGGGTTATTTAAAGGGCCGGGCTCCCGCTGCCTCTACAGCCACGGCCCTTTAAATAGTTGCCGGAGCCCCGCCGCTGCTCCGGCAGGCTCCAGCGGCTATTTAAAGGGCCCAGGGTGGTAGAGGCAGGGGAGCCCCGGGCCCTTTAAATAGCCCCCGGAGCCCTGCTGCTGGAGCTTGGGGTAGCAGCGGCAGCCGGGGGCTCCGGCAGCGGTTTAAAGGGCCCGGGGTGGTAGCGGCGGCTGGGCCCTTTAAACTGCTGCCAGAGCCCCTGGCTGCCGCTGCTACCCTGGGGGCGGGGGGAGGGCACTTACCGGTGCAGGGCGAGCCGGGGCTGGCTCTGACCCCCCCCCCAATCCCCACCCCTTCCGGGGGCCAGAGCTGGCCCCAACCCAGCCCCGTACCAGTAAGTCACTATTTCTACTTTCACCCCTGACCCCTCACCATGAAGTGTAGCATTAGACTAGTTCAAGGCAGGGTGTTCAGCAGTGCTTTTTATTACATTTCTCTGTGTGCAGTGGAATCGCTATATTATAGGATTCTCAACTTGCATATTTTCTTGTCAAGTATCAGAGGTGCCACAGGACCCTCTGTTGATATTTTCTTGTGTAATTTATTTGTAATTTGCATGCAGATTTCTTTTATTCTGGGCACTTACATTCTAAATGAGCACTAGGGTAACTGATATAACTAGGCTGGGAATTAATGACATATTCCATGGGAAGGGTAAATTGCAGCTTTCTTATCTGTAGCATCCTAATCGCATAGGTCCTTAAGATAAGAGACTCTGGTATAGCTTTGTTTTTAAATGAGTCTTGTAATTTATGCATTCTCTGTTCAGTTAATCTAGGCTGTAAAAAGTGACACATTAGGGTTTTTTTGCAGACTCAGTAATAAAAATAATGTACTGTTGTCTCTATTCTTTACTGGACCTAAACAGAATAGAAACAAAATAAGGTGCTTTGCAAGTTCTTCTTTTTGTAGTAGTTTCTTCTGATTTTTTTGGTTGCTGTTTTTTTTTTTTTTTTTTTTAATAAAAGACTTGCTAGCTAGTAAGTCTGCGCCTGTGAAAACTGATATTTGTTAATATTGCCTTTCACAGCAAACTTACTCAGCCTTGGCAAGCCAGAGGACAAATTAAGCTCTGAATGGAGAGGTGGGTAGGGAGGCAGTGGGGGCCAGGGACAATGGAGGGTTGGTGAAGGCGGGGGCTAGAATGGTAGGATGGTGAGCCGGAGGCCCGCACTAGCTGTCTGCTCCCTCTGGTGTTTGTGGCTCCAGAGGGGGGCAGGGCCCAACCCCTACTGGTGACCCCAGGGAGGGGGTGAATGCTTTGCGCCCTTCCCCCCCCCCCCAAAAATCACTGCCCCGGAGGCTGTGGCCACAAGAAAAACCCCTGGTGGCCACATGCGACTGCGGTGGCTGCATTTGAGAAACGCTGCTTAGGCAAACCTTGTACTGGCTGTGTTGCAATTACTCATGCCCAAATATGATGTCTAAAATGTTCCTGTAAAGTTATACTTTGTGTATTATATATCGCAGTGGAATTTACTTTCTGTATCGAAGGCCCCTCTATGCTGGGCTTGGAAATATATGTGCTGAACTGGTTTAAATCATTATTACATATTAAGTGGATTTGAACATGATTTGTCTAGCCACAGTGCTGGGGGTCAAACAGTGTTTAAACCAAGTCTGGAAGCCAGGCTCTAGCCTCAAATACTGCTTATCTTAGCTCATAATAGCTCCTAGTGAGATGATTGACAACTTGGCTGCAAGGGGAAGTGCTTTTGCACCACAAAAGTCCATACCTAGGCTAGAACACGATTTCTAGACTCTGTTTAAACTGGTTCAGCAAATGCAGTTTAAGCTGTAGTGTAGATGGGCCTCAACGCTAGTAATATGGGAATTTAAAACCAAACACAAGGGGAACAGTATCTCTAAGCATCGTGAGGATGGGGTGAGACCTGAGAGTCCAGTGCGGGACAGAGAACCCCAAAGAATTTTTTCCTTCTCAACTATTTTTTTAACTCTAAAAAAGGATATAGACTTGAAGAGTTGGAGCATCTGTTATGGAGATAAAGCATGCCAACAGCCCCTAAAAGGAGATATTTATATTTATTTAAAAGAAGAACCAAGCCAATGTCTTATATTTAAAGTAACCTTACAAGATTGTCATGAAAATTCTCAGTGCAGGTGCCCAATCTACTTGACTCTCCTTACTATGATGATAAAATCTAATGATATTTTACTTGTCAAGTGAACTTTCGGTACAGTAGAATTTTTCAAGACTGACTTAGAAGGTCAGTCTGAGGATCATCCACTGATTTGTAATGGAGGCCAAAAAGCATTACTAAAGAGTGTTGCGGTAACTGTGCAACATGTAACATAAGAGAGTGTGAAAATAACCCCACTACCAGAAATGTACTCCCTTCTCCAAGACCCTGTTGCTGAACAAGAGGAAAATCCAGATGTCAAATTCAACTCCACCCTGTGCATCTTTGTGGCAGTCACAGTATGGGATACTATAGGAACTTGTCACTCAGTGCAAAGCATTCTAGTCCTAAAACCCACTAATAACCTTAACTCCAATGTGAAAATTGGAAAGGTTCATCCTCTCTGTTAGCAACCAAACCCCCTCTGCTGGTGGGGTGGGAGAGAGGATCCATTAACTTTAATCCTCATTTCCATTCTTTATATCATCAGGTGACAGTTTATTTAAAAACCACAGCATCTTCTGAGATGGAAATGCATATGGTCTTCCATGTGGGTAGGACAAAACAAAGTACCGTATATACTCGATCATAAGCTGGTTCGTTTATAAGCCGACACCCCCCCCCCCCCCCCCCCCCAAGATGGATAAGTAAAAATGGAAAATGTTTATAACCCATTCGTAAACCGACCCTATAATTCAGGGATCAGCAAACTTTGGCTCCCGGGCCATCAGGAAAAGCCGCTGGTGGGCCGAGATGGTTTGTTTACCTCCAGCGTCCGCAGGCACAGAGGTAAACCTAAGTAAACAAAGTGTCCCGGCGCGCCAGCTGCTTACCCTGATGGGCCGGGACAGCAACTGGTTGGGAATTTTTTTGGGGTGAGAAGCTGGGAGTCGGGAGTAACCCCTGTGACCACCCCCACATGACCCCACCCCTAGCTCGGGACCCCCACACTCTCCCCATCCCATCCCTTCCCACCTTATCTGCGGGGGATGCCTCTGGCCTGGCTGGAGCTGCTCCGGCAGGCCAGACCGGGTGGTGCTGCCGCCGCATGTTCCAGCTGGCTGGGCCGGGCGGCACGGCTGCAGCGTGCTCCGGAGGGCCGGGTGGCATGGCCGCAGCCTGCTCTGGGGGGTGGGGCTGAGCGGCAGGGCTGCAGCTTGCCAGCCCCAGAGCTGCAGCTGCTTCGGAGGCTGGGGGGAGAGCAGCTGTGGAGAGACTCTGGCCCCCGCCTCTTCCCTTCTGGCTCTGCTGCCTCTCCTTGCTCCCTTTGTTGGGGGGAGGGGCAGTGTCCCACCTCTCCCTCTCTATACCCGTTCATAAGCCGACCCCCTTCTCTGGTGCTTCCCTTTTTTACTAAAAAAAATTCGGCTTATGAACGAGTATATACGGTAATTACATGAGGTATAAGATTTCGAAAGACTTTAGTAGGTAGTGTGGTTTGAATGTAATGTTTTACAGATGGGCCCTTTGGGAACTGATTGGGATTTAATCTGTATATGGCAGTGCTTTAAGGACTGGAGTACCTAGGAGTTTTATTTAGTCCTATTTTAAAGTGAATTTTGACGGTTCGTTACATAGAGAAACAGGAATTGATAGAAATCCATTGTAACTGACTTCATTTTCACCATTAAAACTGGCCACAAGAGAGCTGACCCAGTGCCTGAGTAGCAGTTCTCTGTAATTTACTGAACTGGCAAATGTCTCTTGTTTACTGGTAATGGTGTAGAGAGTTCCAGTTCGACCTCTGGGAGGTGGGGTTGCGGCTGAGAAGAATACCCCTTCTGGTCATTTAACAAGGAGCATTGATGTGTTCCAAAGTCATGTACAGTCGGTGGTGAGAAGGATGGTGGATATGAGAGAGAGAGAAACTCTGGTTTCTAAGTGATTGAAGCTAACATTTTTTCTGTGTTTGCAGAGAAACCTTTTAGAAGAAGATTCTGATGAGGAGGAGGACTTTTTCTTGTGAGTAGCTATATGGGTATTGTGTGGGTGTTGGAGTAAGTGGGGGGGATACGATATATCATGGGCCAAATCGCTGTTCAAACCAGAACTGGGGAAATTGAAAATATAAGGCAGCTCCTTCTTACTAACGGGTAGAACTGATTGGAATGAAACATTGCCATCTGTTTCTGATTCCTGTGGAATGATTGATTCAGCAGCTGTGAGATCAGGGGGAGCACTAGCAATGAATATAAATTAAGATTAAGCAAATAAAATTGGGGCAGCCCACCAGTTAGGGGTGGAAGAGGCCCTCTGGTTGGGATCTTGTTCAGTTTCTTGCTGATGGAGGATCATTTCCTGTTGCACGTGCTTTGACCTAATTTGAAATGTCACCTCTTTGTGAACCCTGTGAAAGACCAAACCATTTGGGTCAGATAGACTTTCCTGTGTGTATTGGATTCATGAACACTCTGTCTGTTCTGTGCTGGCAGGAGGGGACCTGCAGGACCAAGGTTTGGACCCAGGAATGACAAGATCAGGCAGTAAGTTTCTTAGAGTTTGGATCCATAGTCCAGATACCATTTTGTGTGTGTATTTTTAAATTGTGCTGCTTTGTTACCAGTAGGGTGACCAGATGTCCAGATATTATTGGGACTGTCCCAATATTAGGGGCTTTGTCTTATATATGCAACTATTTCTCCCGCCCACCTCCCCCTCCACCCCCCCCGAAAAAGTGTCCCGACTTTTCACACTTGCCATCTGGTCACCCCTAGTTACCAACATGTTTCTCCTTAGTCTTACAGTGGGAATGCAACTCCTACTTAATCTTTTCTCACCAGTATTTCCTAGCCCATCTGCCTTCAAGCAGAGGAAATTCATCTCCCAAGTTATCAAACAGTTAATCGCGGTCTAGCATGGGTGCACAAATTGGTTTGTAGCACTATAGCCTGATGTGCTATCGAAAACTGTTGTTACATTTGCTGGGTAACCATTTAACATTCATAACAAAACTTCCTTACAGAATAGTAAAGATAGTGTTTTCAGTTTGAGCCACTATTGTACCTCCACTGCTGTTGCCTTTCCCATCCAATCTTGTCACATCTTTTGCCTTATTATCCCTCTCCTGTCCGCCCCCTTGGTGTTCCAAGTAGATCCTTTTGCTCAGGAGTACAGTGCTACCCAGATTTCTCATGCACCTGGCAGTCCTTTGAACTTCAGTTTATCATACAGGGAGCAGATGCATGTGACCTTTTGGAGACCTGGAAAGATTTAATAGGATCAAAACAGCTGAACAAACAGGAAACAATTAAAATTTGGATTCTAACCACCAATTATACAGAACAAAAGCGAAGAAACTAACAAAACTAGATCCCTTCTCTTAGAGTAATTTCCTGGCAATGGTTTCAGTGCTTCTGTTTACTGCGAGTCCCAGCTTATTCGACTCTATAATGGTAGCATTTGTTGCACAGTGACCGAGGGGAAAGGTTGGCCGCAGCTGGAGAATGTGTGTCATAAATGGACCATCGGTTTGTTGAAATATGTTTGTGTTTCCTGTACATTTCACTCTTGAGAGCTAGAATAGAAATTTCACAGGGGAAATCTAGATGGCAATCAGCTTTGTGTAAACCAGATTCGATCATCTAGTTTGTGGCTTCAGAATCTCTATTCTTTAGTTTTATGTGAGGAAAAGCCAGTGCCTCTCTGAGATTAGTCTATATTGATCCCATGTGGTTAAAAGCAGTTCTGGCCAGACCCGAGTCATACACCTGCACAGCATAGAAATTTTGATGGGACATGGTTCAGATTAGGAGCTATAGATTGATAGATAGATACTGTGAAGTTGGCTCCATTGTGCATTTGAAATGATTCTCCTTATGAGCTATTCTACTTGCAGGCTATTGGGAAAGGTGACATGATGTTCCATAGTGCTAATTACTTTGGGCTAGTCAATTAGAACTAAATAAGTAGGTAGATTCACCCAATTGCCAGTCTTCAGTTACCATCATCTGGGCAGACAAGTTTGTATGGCCAGGGTAGAAGCAGATTATAGTCCCTGCAACAAGCTAATGTCACTAAATATGATAACTGAGATCTTACCTTCTCTGCCAGTGCTGTCTCTGATTATTAAATTAAAAGAACATCATCTGTTGTCCTCTTTCATGAAAGTCCTAGTGTCTGGAAAGTGGCAAGTGTTAGTAAAGAGAGTGCTTCTGTGACAAAGGGAAGTAGCACCAGATCATCAGTAGTCTCTAGAGGCAAGGGAACCAGGAATTGTTCTCTTCCTGGTATCTTTAACAGCTGGTCAGGAATGGGTGTTAAGCCAGACAGGAGCCAGGGGGTATCAAGTCTGTTCTCCCTGGCAGGAGTCTCCTTTGAGGCATTCTGTGGGAGATGGAGGATAAAGGCAGAGGTTGTGATGGGAAGAAAAATGAAACTGGGAAAAGTCTGTAATGTTTGTGCATCAAACAATACATTTGTACCTCTGTGGCATGGCTAATGTCCAATATGCATCAGATTTGAGATTTGGCCAGTGCCAGAGATGTGATCCCAGTGGGGTGATCTAGTTTGGCAAACATAATGTCTCTTCTCAACCTGTCTCTCTCTCTCTCAATGTTGCTTCCCACAGACAAGTTAGTTGTTGCGTCTATCTATATTCTTATACTAGGCAGCTTGCTGTGTATCTGTAGTCCACCCTTCATTCTCCAGTGGAACACCATTTCTATTTGTACTGTTTTATTTAGTAAGTGCCGGTGCTGTCTGGAACATAAAGGGAGAATTAAGGGGTGACTTGATTATACTCTATATGTACAGTACCTACATGGAGAACAGATATTGTATATCGTGATCCAGTGGCTGGAAGTTGAAGTTACCCAAGTTCAGACTGGAAATAAGGTGTAAATTTTTAACTGAGAGTAATTAACCACTGGGACAATTTGCCAAGGGTCGTAGTGGATTCTCCATTACTGGCAAATTTAAAATCAAATTTGGAAGTTTTTCTGAAAGACCTGCTCTGGGAATTATTTTGGGGCAGTTCTCTGGCCTGTGTTATACAGGAGGTCAGATGAGATGATCACAATAATCCCTGCTGGCCTTGGAATCTATGATCTTGGAACAGTCACTGCTCCACCAGAACGGTTTAGATGCATATTGTACCTGCTGGCCAGAGGAAGGTGCAAGCTTACAATGGTGCAGATTTCCCCTTGGTTGTTTTTTTGTGGGGGAGGGAAGTGGGTGTTCAATTGTTGCTGAAAGGCTGCAAGAGAGATGTTTTTAAGGATGAACAGAGGGTGGTTGTTGGGCACACGGGAGAGCCTGTGGAGATAAAAGGGGCAGAGTGAAAGAAGATGATAGAAGGATGCAAAGGGAGTAGGTAAGGAGGAGTAATGGGGGAGTCGGAGCAGAGATGGAAAAAAGTTGTGGAGGGCCTTGAACGTGAGAGGTAAGGGGAATTGGTGAGGGTTCCCAAAGAGGGGAAGGAGACTCTAGCAGTGACCTGTAAGGTAGAGCAGAGGGGCAGGAGAGTCCTATTAGTTGAGGTGAGGGACGTCAAAGGCATAAACATGTTGTCAGGTGTAGGGGAAAGGAAAGATTTAGGGCGTCTGCTCACCCAGGTGCAGCATGGGCGCGTTCGAGGTCATGCTTTACAATAAGAAGCGGCTGGTGGAGTCACTTCTTCCCAGCCCAGTTTCCAGCTTGCTGAAGGGGAGTTCGTACCCTTTACACTGGGAAACAGCCCAGTTGGGCCTCTTACACTCGCTCGGATATCTGCCTGCGTTTGTGGGGTGGACCAAAGGAATTTCCTCCTGTTCCTCTGTGGTTTGCTGCTCCTTACGTAACTGTTCGCTCCTTTGTATTCAGCACATTCCTATTAGTTCTGGAAAAAAACTCCATGGAAATCATTGGCTTCTCACTACTGTTCAGTGAGTTGGTGAATCTGACTGATGCTAGTAGGCGGGTGTCCACTTTACATTTGCCTCTAACTGGTGGTTTTAACAGAAAGGTGAAGGTGGAATGGGCTGCATAGCCTAAGCTATGCTCTTGCATAGCTCAGGGTTCAAGGTGACTGGCACAGGATTGTTTTTAAATTGGGTTTGTGCCCTTTTGCCAATATTTATGATGTACTTGTGAAGGAGGCCTGGAAGGTATTTTGAACCTCAGAAATATCAGGAATGTCTAGTTTCCCTAGTTTTGCTTGGAGGACTTTTGAGTGGTCTTGGAGTGACTACTGTGAGCTCTTAATGCCTGAGCTGAAGGAGCAAGGTTGAGTCATTGGCATTTAAAAAAACTTTTGAGTGGTCTGACTAAAAATCCCTTCCCTCTCCATTGCTTAGCTTTCACTCTAGAAAGAAAGTCTTAGAGTCTAGACTAGAGTTTATGCTCCTGCTTTAACTTGAGTTATTTGGTCACTAATTTAACTCAAGTTAACAACACGATTATGAAGGCTAGACACTGCACAACCATTTGTTCCAATAAATAAATGTGGTTTACCCTAGGGCCTTGGCCCTCATCATCGTCATTGTGCTAACTCTCAAATCATAAGAGCATCTTCTAGCTAGAGAAGGGATGAATATCTAATGTAACCAGGGCTTGAGTCATGCTGAAACGTTGCAGAATGCTCTTACAGCATTTATCTGGGTGTTTTAGTCCTTCGGGTACTATCACTTAGAAGCGATAGTGCTGGAATGCACTTTTGGTACTTCTTTTTTTAGGAGACGGTCACTGATTGTAGAGAACGAGCAGAATTGGACAACCCCCAGACTTTTCATGTTGCCTTTCTACATCAACAGAAGCTAAAAAGGGTATAACCCTAACGCTGTGTTCCCTTTTGCAAGTCACCTTTTCAGGTGCATTGATGAACGGGTGGGGAAGCATGTACCAGTGCCCATGTACCATACCTATTCTGCAGAAATGGCACTGGAATCCGGGGCTCTGAGATTGGCACTTCTCACCAGTATTAAACATTAAAACAGGTTTACACGGGGGGGGGGGGGGGGGGGAATGTCAGTCAGTTGTCTCAGTTAGGTATTGGATCCTATGCACCAGCTGTTTGCAGGTACCTACTGCCGCTTGATGGTAGACAAGCTGGAAGCATATGTGTTTAAGGCTAGCCTTCCAACCATTTTGGGGGGCAGGAGGGTTATTAATATTACTTAGAATTTTGTTTACTGGAATAATCCAAGGGTAAGCCCATGAGATACTCGAGCTGGGTGGGATTTTAAAAAGCACCTAAGGGAGTTAGGAGCAGAAGTCCCATTTAAGGCAATGAGATGTGTGATCCTAAATCCCTTAGGTACTTTAGAAAACCTCCCCCAATGTGTTACAACATTTATAGTCAGTGGAGATAAATGTATCACACTTGTGGCTGTTTCACCTTTCACAGTACCTCACTACAATTCACTCACAGAAGTTGACATTAAGCAGATTTCTTAGTTATGCTAATGAGCTCGGCCCAGTGGATTCTGCAGCTCTGGAGATTGCTGCCAAATTGTGCTCCAGAATCGAGGCTTTCATTGAGACAATGACTGATTCTAGCCTTGTGAAGCTGACCTTAAAAATTTAAATCGAACAGAAACCAGTGTAGCATTTGTCTTTCTGAATATGCAAAGTTCGAAACAATTGCTCCTAGAGTGCATCTTCAGTAGGAACTTTAGCACTCATATTACAGCCATAGCAGAGCTCTACCAGTGTTTGACTACTACTGTAAAGAGGACTCAGTCATTTATCAATGGATCATGAAAAAATTGTTCAAGGCAGGTTTTTATGACGCAGGGGTAAAATCATCTGAGTCTTTTCTGTTTGCAATGTTGTAGCCATGTTGCTCTCAGGGTATTAGAGAGACAAGGTGGGGGAGGTAATAGCTTTTATTGGACCAACTTCTGTTGGTGAGAGAGACGTGCTTTCCAGCTGCACAGAGCCCTTGACCTGAAGAAGAGCTGGAAAGCTTGTCTCTCTCACCAACAGAAGTTGGTGCAGTAAAAGATATTACCTCTCCCACCTTGACTCTTTGATTCCTTTCTGTTATTGCAACCAATTGTGCAAAAGCACCATTGCTGTAATATGGGTGTTAACCTTTCTAGTGTCTGCAGGCCTAAAGAGAGGTGCAAATTGCCTCACTGATTGCAGTTGTGTTGATTCTGAAACCTGAGAATGGCCATTCAATGATCAACATGAACTGTTTCACTACTGATCATTTTTTCAGAAGCATGCAGCAAATATGTTTCTCCTGCAACCCCAAATGGGCCATACATCCCCCCATCCCCTAGTGCTCTAAGGTTCCAACTGCCCCTTTCTTAGCTCTAGAAACCCTCCAGTCATATTCCTTCTGCCCCCAACGACTTCTGCAGTGTAGTTTTGCGTTGTCAATATGAAAACGTGAGCCATATTGGAGGCTGTGCGAAATAACGTAATGTCAAAATGCATAAAAGACGTCTGCTTTGTTAATGGCATAACTGTTTCATATTCATTCCCTGCCTTCCAAGTGGCTGCATCAGAGGTCTAATGTGCCACAGAGTACATGGGACCTCAGTGATAACATCCAGCTGTACAACACATCACTGAGAGTAGGAGGGGATGTGTGGCCAATGCTGCCTGCTGGAAAACTGACTATTCCCCAAAACAGGCATGGAGAGGCCGCCCAGGTCACGTTGGTAGCATGGTGTCTTTGTCACTCGTCTCTGCCACTTGAAGAATGTGGCACCTTTTTTTAGCCTGGAAGTATGAATTGCACCTAATATTAGTCAGTTCATAGCCCAGTGGATCTAAAAGGGAAAGATAGGTTCCTTTCCTTCAGAACTCGGTAGACCATTAAAGCAGACACTAAATGGAATTAAGCTGAGAGTGATCTCATTGCTGGTGTTCTGGTTTGTGTGATGTTCTGTCCTTCTTAAAACCAGCATCTTTGTAGTCATTAGTCTAAAGTGGGGCCATGGGAGACATGTGTCTGCTTTTGTTTTACTCACTTTCCTGGCAAGGATGAATTCAATTTTTTCCACTTGGAAACCTGGCAGGATGCAGACCCAGGAGCAAAATTATTGAAAAGCCAGTAGTTCTCTCCCTGTAAATACATTTCTTACTTGGCAGGGGAGTGGACTCTGATAAAATGAAAAATGTTTTGTTTTCAATATTGCTTGAATTTCCAACCTCAAGCAGATAGAACTAGTTGAAAATGTAAATTTGCTCCAAAATTGCACTGTGAATAGACCTTTGTGATCTTTAACTCCCGTACTAGAGAGGCCTCTTTGGCTGGCAGTGAGAAAGGTTGGTCTTGTGGTTAAGGGACTGGAGTGGGGTTCAAGGTCTGGGTTTAATTCCTGGGTCAGTCCCAGACTCTGTGACCTTAGGTTAGTCACTTAAGGTAGGTGTACTCTGCAAATGAATGTAGGCATAATTGGGCTAGCTTTAATCTAGCTAGTACAGGTAATAATAGTAATGAAGATGTGGTGGCATGGGCTTTAGCACAGGTGAGGAACCAGAGAAGGTAACCATGGTCCCTGGCGGGTGTGTCATCTAGTTCCCAGCCAGTGCCACCATGTTGTCTTCAGCGGTTCCCTGTGCTAGCTAGATTAAAGCTAGCATGGGTATGCCTCCCTGGGCTACAATCATCCCTTGGCTTGTGGCATAGACAGCCCCTTAATCTGTGTTTCCATTTCCTGTCTGTAAAATGGGGATAAATAATCCTTCCTTTCTACTGCACTTTGTCTTGTCTATATAGATTGTTCCTTGGGGCAGGGGCTCTCTCTGACCATGCATGTGTACCATGCTTAGCACAATGGAGGCTTGATGACGATTGGAGCCTTGAGACGTAACTATAATACAAATAAATAATGATCTGGAGCACCCAATGCATAGCTTTTATCTGCAATCAGAGGACACTGGGATGCTGAGATATGAAGTGTCCAACTTTTAGTCCTCTGGAGCTGCATAGCCATTTAATACAGACCTTTTTCAGAGGTCGATGTGTATGACTGATGCTTTGAGTCTTGTACATAGCATGGATTTCCTTGAACACCTTCCCTCACGTTGGATCCTCTCCTTTCTGACTCTAATGTAACATCGCTTGCATCCCATATACATTCCTGCTGGTGGTTTGAACCAAGAGAATTTGGTTACAGACCTGTCATTGGGAGGACTTTTCATTACTTTAAAGCCAGTGAATAATTTTAAGTACATCCACATACTGCGAAGCAAAGTAAATGTGTCTCAAATGTTAGCCCTGAGTCTGCTCGCCCGCCGCATGTGAAACCGTGAGAGTTTGGTAAACAGAGGGCTAGCGGGATCGGCCCCTTCATTTTTAATTTTCCAGTGATTGTTTTTCTTCTCTCATCACCCATCTTATGCTTGGAAGCAGTAATTGCCTGTGAGTCACCCAAGTTTGTCCAGGGCTTATAGTGACACCAGAAGTCCTACTGCCTATGCTTTGTGACAACATGACTCCTTTTTGTTTAGGTGCTGGTCGTGAATCACTGTTTTAATTATATGAGTATTTGGGTGTGTGCATCCAGTGTAAAACGAGTGCATCTGCTGGCCCCTGGGTAGTCTCAGCACGTCATGATAAAGGAAGAAAATGAATTCACTGGAAGTGATTCTGATATGTTTAGTAGATCCGGTATTTGAAGATGGTCTGTTTGGAATAGCTGGCACTTCTTCTACTACCATGTTTCGTTTAGGAATGTGAAGTTTAAAAAAAAAAAAAAAAAGTCTGTTAAGATTGCCTTGGTCATGAGTCATATATTGTTTTCTTTATTTAAGAGGCAGCTGATGAAACACTGGGTGAGTATCCAGGCCAGTTTCATCAAAATAGGGAATGGTTGACAAACAATAGATTTAGCAGCTCTTCCTGCCCTTCTGTAGCGGAAGATTTCAAGCAGCTGTGGGGAGTCAGGCTTCTACCTGTAGCAGAACAATTCATGCTGAATTTATGATATGCTGCAGGAAAGGGCTAGTTTATTTTTTGTGCGACAGTAGAATAATGCTTTGTGCCTGGTTTTCGTCCATATAAAAATACAGCCTCTCCAGCTCAATGTTAAGCCAGCAGTTTGCTTCAGAGGGGTCTGCTGATGACGGGAACTACAAAAGTGTGGCTGCAGTGGTTTGCGAAGCCTGGCATGAAATGCCAAGACAGACGCGTAGCCCTCTCTATTTAATTAGTGACCACCCATGGCCGTGTTTCCAGTTTTTTATTAATAGAGGTTTGAAAAGCCAAGTGCTGCTATTCTGTTTTTTACTGGATTCCCTCTTTTCTGTTTTGGAGCAATGAGCACGTGTAGGGGGAGATTTTCAAAGGCACAAAAGGCAGTTAGCTGCCCAGTTCCTATTGAAAGCCCCCAGAAGTGTGACACCCAAGGGACATTTGTGCCTTTGAAGATCAGCCCTACAATTGTTGTGGTGCTGGCTTGGCTTTCGCTATTCATCTCGAAATGTTTGAAACTTCTGATTTAATAGTTGCAGTTGCATCTCTAGGCCTTTCGCATCTGGAGCAGTTTTGGTGACAGCTTCTCTATCTGTATGCTGTATATTTTAAATCCCTTTCAGATTGTAAGACTGCTTGAGCTGCAGACCCCCAAAGCTCTTTCTTCATTTATTCTGAACCCTGATTTTTTTTCAAATCTGCGGTTTATTATAATAGGAGTTCTTATACGTGCCCCATGCATAACTGTCTACATAATATCTTCTGCTTTGATGAGAGGAACGTATGGTCTCAGGAGACAGAAAAATTAGGTGAGTGTAAACTAGTGGCAGAGTGGGCTATCAGAAAGACCACTGGATTGGGATTTGGGAGACCTAGATTCTATTTTTTGGCTCTGCCACTGGTCTTCTGGGTGACCATGGGCATGTCACTTCACCTCTCTGTGCCTCAGTTTCCCCATCTGCAAAGTGGGGATGATGATAACTCTTTTGTAAAATGTTTTTGAGCTCTACTGATGGAAAGCACTGTATACGTGCTAGCTAGGTGGCATCATTATTATTAGGCCTATTCCTGGCTCTGCGACTTGAGGCAAGTCACTTTTCTGAGTTTCTCCATCTGTGAAATGGGGAGGGATAATACTTTCCTATCCCATGGCCGTGTTTCAGGGATGAAATCATTGGTGGTAGGTGTTTTGAGATTCTCAGATTGTAGTTGCTAAGGAAGCGTGAATTATTAGCTATTGGAAATGTTCTTTGATATATCTTTTGCCATAGGGAAAGCATTGGACCTTTTCCATTAGTACATGACACGTATATCCAAGAATATGTGGGAATGGCTAGAGTTTTTCTCCTTCTCATGTTTACATCAGCTTTTCAAACTATGCAGATTCAGTATACGCAAGGCATTTGATATATATTCAATCCATGCATTTTATGAGTTGAAGAAACTGAACAAAATAATCTTACCAGAGTAAGAGCCTAGAACCTACTTGCATTGAAGAAAACGGTGGTTTTGTCCAATGCTTAGCTTTGACTGCCTCAGAGACAACTGTTCTTGCCATTGTCCCATGAGGCCAGTACATTTCATATGACTTCTTCACACAGCGCACAATCAACCTGTGGAACTCCTTGCCTGAGGAGGTTGTGAAGGCTAGGACTATAACAGGGTTTAAAAGAGAACTAGATAAATTCATGGAGTTTAAGTCCATTAATGGCTATTAGCCAGGATGGGTAAGGAATGGTGTCCCTAGCCTCTGTTTGTCAGAGGGTGGAGATGGATGGCAGGAGAGAGATCACTTGATCATTACCTGTTAGGTTCACTCCCTCTGGGGCACCTGGCATTGGCCACTGTCGGTAGACAGGATACTGGTCTGGATGCACCTTTGGTCTGACCTAGTATAGCCGTTCTTATTATATTGCAGGGGCCCTAAGCTGTTTCTGATTTCCATCTCCAGTAAAGACAAACGTGCATTATCTCCAAAATGTAGTCAAGTACTTTTGTTATATGTGGCTTTTGAGTGTTATTTTATGGCATTGTCCGTTAACTTCTGAATTTGCAGTAGCCTTAGGGATTTGAACCTGGTTACTGTGCAGCAAAATAACTACCTGTATTGTTGACTAACCTCTGATATGGAATTCAGAAGCTGGGATATGATAGTTCATCTTAATTTACTTCATCTGTTCCTTTGAAATTTGTTTGAACACATTTTGGGCAAATGCAACTGATTCTTCAAATACAGTTGCAGACTTCCTTGGGGAAACACCCTCCTGATGCTTTCATCCCCAGGCTATTTAACAACCCTGTGTTGAGGTTTAGCACTCCAGAAAGGACATAGTGACCGCATCTTTGACAAGATCTTTAAAAGGCCACACTTAACTAACAGATGTCCTCAGTCCCTGCCAAATCACAGCACCCCAACAATAGCAAAGATAGAAGAGATTTAATTAATTCTCCCAACATTGTTTGAAAAAGTGACTCTGGTATTGAGAATGCTTTCAGATCTTCCATTTCATTGCTCTCCTTTTGATAGGAAGACAAAGGCAGATGGACACTCAACTCACACTGACTTTCAGCGAGCTGGGTACATAGTTCCGTAAACCCCTTTTTAAAAATCCCAATCTAAGAGACTGAGCCACTTCCATACCCCTCTGCAGTGTGGAGTGAGTCCTGAAGGAGACCTGGAGGCTAATGCAGGGAAACCAGAGCTAGGTTCTAGCTCAAACTCTTGATGTTGAGAGATCTGAAGCTGGATTAGAAAAGTCAAACAGCACAATATGGCAGGAACTGCAAGAGCAACAAAATGCTATTAAAGCTCCTTCCTTTTCCTCGGAGAATAAAGTGCTAATATCCTTAGCCAGGAAAAATCACCCTTGAGTTCATGGACCAAGACTATTCCTCATCTATAAACATATTGCTCCAACTTTCCAGGCAGTTGGCCTGAGCGTGGGGTGAGGATGAGAAAGTGTTGTAGAGTAAATGACGCTATGGAGAGAACCCACCTATCTCCTGGAACAGCATCACACGCAGGGTTAATCCTGCCCACCACAGACTTTCTCAAATGTCGCAATGACCTTTCCGCTATTGGGTCTGTCTGTATCATTGGTGAACTGCTGCTCATTCTTTCAGTGCAAACAGCTTTCACCAAAGCACCGGTAATGGAATATAGAGTCCATAACACCCGCTACTGTTAGGCCTGTGTGATTTCTAATGGCTTTACTTTCCTCTAGTGTCCAGAACCAGGTGGATGAAGTCATTGACGTCATGCAGGAGAACATCACCAAGGTGATTGAAAGAGGAGAGAGACTGGATGACTTACAGGATAAATCAGGTGGGAATACTTAATAATATTCTAGAACTCTCTTCCTGCCTCCCCTCCCTCATGTTGAGTCCTGGGGAACAGCATGCTCCTCTAGGCAGCTTTAAAACACCACTGTGAATAACCTTAGTGAAGGGATTGAAAGTCCTCTTCTTTCCCCTGGTGATTGTGGCTATTTTGCTGTTCACCTCATCCCTCTCTGCCGGGCAATGGTGTTAGATTGATTCCATTTCATGACAGCAGATTCTGGAAATCAGAGCGAGACGATGGCCTGCTAAAGCACATTTTCTCATGGGCCCAGGGCATGATTGTTTCCTACAATATCCTAATCTGGACAAACGTCTATTTGAAGTGTCTCCATGGATACACCACTTCCATTGGGAGGCTGTTTCCAGCCTGAGACTGCCAATCTTACTGTCTGTCTGTTGGGAAGCCAAGTGTCCCCTTTTCCACTTTCATCCCTGTACTTCCTTGAGCCTCCTTAAACATTTTCTTTCCCTTGGTGCTTATAACTTGCCGCGTATCATTTTCCTCCTCCGACTTCATCTCTTTACAGCCCAGGAATAGTTCTCTAAATATTCCTCGTCCATCGCTCCTTCCATCCCCTTACTTGGGGTAGTTGCTCTTTATGTTCCCTCCACTTGTTACTCCTGAGGGGATTTTGCGCCAAAAAATAAACAATTCTGTGCACTTTTTAAAATTCTGCAAATTTTATTTGTCAAATAAATGTGGGGGCTCCAGCATGGCATTGTGGAGCACAGGCCATTGGCTGCACAGAGGTAGAAGATCACTCTGCAGCTCCCCCCGGGACGCGGACTCAGCAGTGAGGCTGCTCCTGACCCTGAAACAGCGCAAGGACTGGGCCTGCCCCAGAAATACCCCAGGGCCCTGCCCATCTGTGCCAGGTGCACTAGGTGTGAGCAGGCAGGCTCCAAGTGTGGAGGGGCTTAGTGTGGGGGGATCCAGGTGTAGGGTGAGAGTTCTGTGTGGGGAAGCTCAATGGGGGATCTGGGTGTGGGGGGGATCTGGATCTGGAGGTTTGTTGGGGGGTTCTGGGTACAATGGTAATGGGATTCTGCAAGGGGGTCCAGGTGAAGGTGGTTGGGGCTCAGCAGGGGTGTGTGTGTGTGTGTGTGTGTGTGTGAGAGAGAGAGAGAGAGAGAGAGAGAGAGAGAGAGAGCTCTGCAGGGGGGTCTGGGTGTGGGGAGTTCCGTGGGGGGGTCCAGATGCTGAGGGAGTGGGGCTCAGTGGGGTGGGGATCCAAGTGCAGCTGGTTGGGGCTCAGTGGATTGGGGGTGCAGGTGACTCATCAGGGTGGTCCAGGTGCAGGGGGAGTGGGGCTCAGCAGGTGGGATTCTGGGGGGCTGAGGCTCGGTGGGAGGGTCTGGGTATGAGGGGGTCTGGATGCAGGGGGTTGGGCGGATGGGGGAGCAGTTCCCCGTACAGTGATCCCTCCCCCTGTAGCTGAGGAGTGATGGGTGCAGGAAGCGGGGGAGAGGGGGAGGCGAGGGAGTTTGCAGAGCTTCCTGCAGCCTGGGGAGAAATCTGGGGGTGGGTCTGACCCAGCCCTGGATGCCGTGCAGGGAAAGAGAAAGTCCTGTCCTCCCCCACCCAGCCAGGACTAGCAGCTGAGCCTGGCGCAGGGTAGGAGCCACCAGCTAGGCCTTCCCCAGTCCCGCCCCCTGCCCCACAGTGATTTACCTCTCTGCTGGCTGTCCTGGGCACCCAAAACATACTCCGGGGGAGGGTCACATGACCGCTGTTGTGTCTTCCCTTTGCTTACCCGTCAGAAAGTCATTTTTCTGCTGGGGAACAAAGAAATCTGTGGGGGACATGAATTCTGCACATGCGCAGTGGCGCAGAATTCTCCCAGGAGTAAAGACTTGGCAGCCTGCTGGTATTCAGCCTGTGTGCTGTGCTCCATATGCGATCTCACCAGAGTCCTATATAAAACACTGTTATCAACTTGGGTCATGACTTGGGACCAGATTTACTAAGATATTTAGGTGCCTAAAGATGCAGCAAGGTGCCTAAATACCTTTGTAAATCTGCCCTTGATACCTCTGCATTGACTTTCATTGTCCTTAAATTGGAACTGTACGTTCTTGTTTACCGGCTCTCTGCCCCTACCCTTTCTCTAGGGAGGCAGGAGTCTTGAAAGAGATCCTCCCTCCCCCGAATAGCTGCATTTCAGATTAGTATTCCCCCGATGTATTGGCTTTGCATTTTGCCAGCTTAAACTTCATTTTATTTGCTGTCTAGATGTTTAACCTCTGTAGGTCCCTTTGTATAGTTTTTCTGACCTTGCTGATGTTTGCAACACCTCCCCAGTTAGTATCATTCCCAGCTAGGGGTAAGTCTCCATCATGTCATGGCTGTTCTCTTAACATACCTTCTAGATTTCTATACCCCTCATCTGTTGCTGGCTTGAGCTGGTCACTTGCAGCAGCACTTTGCTTTTTTTTTAGTAGTCCTACTGGATATTTCAACTTAAATTTAATTCTCCCTCTTTCAGCCTATTGTGTTTTTAACCTGAAGGGTCCACTTATAAAAGACTTGACTTTATATGCTATAATGTATTTGGGACCCTTACAAGTTACCGTGGAACCTCACTCATTCTTGTTCTGCTATTCTGCAGAGCTGAAAATTCTCATTACTGTAAATTCTTGGGAATTTCACCTTGTGTTTCAGGAGAAAGGCTTAATTGCAGAACACTACAATCATGTCTTGTAATGCTGATTTCCATGACTTTTATAGTTTCTAGTATACTTATGGTGTTGCCACAATTAAACTACTCTTATGCAAACTGACAAAGACCATTTTTTTTCTTGTCTGTTCACTTACAATTTGTAAAATACATTCACCATTTATAATCGGTCTCCTAGTCATTAGTTTGTGTTGGCAAAGTTCTACTGTGTTGCTAGTGAATTTCAGCATGTTGATGAAACACAGCATGCTGAATTTCAATATAATTATGCAGAAGCACTTGGCAATTGTGTATATTCCCTGGTTGCCTAGTTTATGGTTTAAGAATAAGTGAATTTGCAGAACCGGAGTCCTTTTTTTCTGGTGTGTTTGTGCTTCTAGATGTGCCCATGCTGCTATGCCTTTAATTCTTTTCTCTCTCCATGTGATGCAGAAAGTTTATCAGACAATGCAACAGCGTTCAGCAACCGATCCAAACAGCTTCGAAGACAGATGTGGTGGCGAGGGTGCAAGGTGAGTAAATGGAGAGGGGAAGGAGTGGATTTCTTAATGCACGTTCTTAAAATTTGGTCCTATTAAGAGTAACGTGAGAAGATTGCCAGAATCTGAGATTTGTATCTAGCTTGTATGAAAATGGGGCATATTGCAGCCACTCTTATCTTGAATCCAGAGCTGAGGCCAGCAGAGACCATGAGTACCAGCATGCATTGCTCTGTCAGGATACTGTTACTTGGGAGAGTCTTACTTTAGGTACCTAGGCTTGAAAATTTTTGGCCTCGGCGTTTGAGGTATCAGGGAACATTTTTCTAGTGCTGATAGATGTTGTATATGATCACATCTATACACACTCTTGTGTTGATATATTGGGGTGTTTTTTTCCAAATCAGGTATGCAGCTTACCCCAAACTCCCCTCTATTTTCTGCTTTCTAAACCAAGAGACACCAGAGAGCTGGTTTAGGAATTGGTGTCAGCTAAAGTGATTTGTTTGAAATACACTCCCTTCCATCTGGTCTGTGGAGTGGCATCAACAGTATCCTGGGATAGGGGAACAGATACCTTGTCCTGTATCTAAACAGGGAGGTGATTCATTTAATTTAGAACAAGCCAAACATGTGGTCTCATGTCAGGAAGGTAATTCCTCCCTCTCTTTGCGCTCTTCTGGCAGATGAAGGCCCTTGTAGCTTTGGTTGCTGTCATCCTCTTGCTAGTGATCATCAGTAAGTATTGACAACCCTTCCCTGCATGGTTGGTGATTTTATTTTTACATTGAAACATTGTGTTTGCTGTAAATAATGTTAAAATTGACACTTAGAACTTCCTTGCCATCCACATGTGACCTGATCAGTAGCACTTGAACAGAAATTGCCAGTGACCCCAAGTCTTGCTCCTTAGGGATGTTCAGTCACATGCAGCCAATATTTTAACCAAGGGCTCCCCTTGCCTGTGCTGAACCCCTGCCATGCTGGGATTACAGGCATGTGTGTAGGAAATTTCTTCTTGTTTAAACAAAGACCTTCTAATAACCATTACCAAGGCAGGAGATGGAGTTGCACTTTCTCAACAAAAGAGATACCCTATTCCTGGAAACTCAGTGCATAGCACCGTGATCAGCTTGCAAAGTCTGAAGGGAGATGGACTGAAGACCCAAAGGGTCTGAGGTACCTTCTCTCAGAAAATGTTTGAAAATACCTGTAATCTATGGCAATTTGTCTATTCTGAGACAAAGCTCCCTTCAAAAGGGGCTTGTATAATAATCTCTGGCAGGCAGTGTGGGCCAGTGGCTTGAGTATACGCTTGGGACTCAGAGCTGGGTTCTATTCCAAACCTTGTCACCAGCCTTGCTGTGTGACCTTGGGCAAGTCACTTCCCTCTCCGTGCCTTTGTTTCCCCTCCCACTCTTAGCCTGTCGTGTCTATTTAGAGTGTAAACTCCCTGTCCTGTGTGTTTTCTATAGCACCTAGTGCAATGGGAGCTCTAGGCACTACAGTGACATAAACAATAACCAGAGAGAGCGCTGCTCTGAGGCAGAGAAGTCATTCCACCCTTCCTTTGAGATGGATGGCCGAGTTTTAACAAGGGACCCCAGGAGGCCAGCACAACAGCAAGGCCCTTCCTTGCTGCTGATCTTGGGAGAAAATTCTCCCATCCATGTAGGAGCAGTGGTACAGGTGTAGCTTTATGCAAGGCCCTGCCTTGGTAGTAAGCAAAAACCTAATATCCTTAGGGACTATCTCATCCTGCTGAAATGCAGTCAGGAAGTGAAAGAGTTAGAGCCAACAGCTGGAATGGTAGCGACTGGAGTGACACTGATGGACAATCCCATCAGGTTTGGTTTGGGGAGTTGGAAATGGATTCAATTTGCATCCTGCACAAATGCTACAGGGACAAGAGCCTGTGCCATTTTCATCCATTTGAACAAGGAAATATATTTTTACTTGCGGTCCCTTGGTTGACTAAGGAAATCTGGTTCTTCTGCAAGTACTGTCTGTGTGGGTACGACACTTGAGGTGCACATGCACCTCCCTAGTCCTGGATCAGAGGTTTTCCATTAGCAGTGTCCGTTTGGCCGACACATGCACTCTATACAACTTTGTGCTGCATGCCAAGGGTATATAGGGCTGCGCGGGGGCACCACTCTGGCTGCCTTGGCCTGACAAAGAGCCCTAGCATATCCACCTCGTGCCCGTCTCAGCGTGTTTTGAAGTTGTTTAGTTAATGTAGTGTTCCTAGTTAGGGTTAGTTGCTGTTAGTACAGAATTAGTTAGATAGCTGTGAGAGGTTTCAGTTTTTCCTCTCCCATTTTTTCTGGGGAACTTATTTGGCCTGGCTGGGGGCATGCCTGGCTCACCAGGTTTCAAACACTGCCTCTCTTGTCAGTAGGCTATCCCGATCAGCGACAGCCTCTCTAAATGTATCTGTTGCTTGGGAGAATCCCACATCTCCCAAAGGTGTAACTGTCACCTGGCTCTAAAATCTAAAGCTCAGAAGAATGGGGAACCAAACTGAAGCTGCTACTGGTGTAGTGCTCCCTTTGACTCACTTCCAAGTCAGGTCTGGAGACATCTGCCCCGTACATCTGTCTCCAGACAGATCCAGTGCCCCTTTGACTTCAACTAATGGCTCGCCTAAGAGGGGGAAGATCTCAGGGGATTCAGGGAAGGCTCTGAAGAGGAAGGAGCTTGGTCTCCCACCAAACAGCCAGCTCCCAAGAAGTCCTGATCTTGTGCTAGGTCTACAGTATCGGAGGTCTTGACTCTCGACTCAGTACCATGGAGGTGAAAGATTCCTCCTGTGGTACTAGTGGAGCAGGGACATTCCAGATCACTTCAGAGAAACACGGCACTGGCAAGGCCCCAGTATCGTCTGCCTCCAGATCGGCACTGTCTATTTCAAACTTGCCAGCAGTGCATTCCCATTTGGCTCTGTTGGTACTGACAAAATCAAAGTACACATCTTCAGCCCTGGTGCCTACATGCTACAAACCTACAGTACCGCCCAAGCCAACTGCTGCATCAGCACTGACCCACTCAGTACCGCAGGAATTCCATTACTTCAGCGACATGTCAGTGTTAGACGAACCAGAGTCCCTGCTGCTTATGGGTTCCAAATGACTCTCGGTACCAAGATGCCAGTCTCTGGATGATGAGTGCTTCCTGGTACCGCAGGATTCTCTACCCTTTTCTACTGGGCCCACTGGAGGATGTTGCAGAGGATGAAGGAGACATTCAGTCTTCTCCTTATCAGTGCAGGAGTCTCCATTACTGGAACCCATACTTTGACAAAGCCCCTTGCCCATGTCTGGGATGGTGGGATCAGTCCTGGGTACCAATCCTTCTCCCATATGGGCCTCCCTACTGGCCATACTGGGATCCTTGGGCAGTGTATCAGCAGCAATTTGCCAGATCTCTGGCTCCACCACACCAGAAAACTAGAGTCCCATGGCCTCCTCCACCAAACCCCGAACACAAGGAGGCCTTTGATGACAAGAGGCTAGGGCGAACAAAAAGACTACCACTCAGGCCCCTATTTTCTTTGTCTCCTGTTGAGACAGACGTGCCTCCACCATCGATGACTGACGCTGTTAGTCGATTCCAGAACCTTGTGAAGAGGGTGGTGGACACCCTCTAGATACCTCTCAAGGAAGTTACACTCACATCACAAGCTCCTGGAAGTTCTGCAGTTGGCAACACTCACTTGGGTTGCGCTACCCATTAATGAAGCATTCCTGGATCCAGCAAATGTGTGGCAAACTCCTGCCACCATACTGCCAACTTGTAAGGGGGCGGTTAAAAAATAAAATGTTTCCCGAAGGACTGGGAATTTTTGTTTTCCAACCCCCACCTAATTCCCTGGTGGACGATGCTTGTAAACAAGCATGTCTCCTAGATGGTTCATGGGATTAGAATTCACCTGCTGAACAGGAATACACATATTACTAATTATAAGAACATAAGAATGGCCATACTGGATCAGACTAATGGTCCATCTAGCTCTGTATCCTGTCTTCTGACAGTGACCAATGCCAGGTGCTTCCCGCTGAACAGGGCAATTTATTGAGTGATCCATTTCCTGTCGTCCAGTCTCAGCTTCTGGCAGTTGGAGGTTTAGGGACACCCAGAACATGAGGTTGCGTCCCTGACCATCTTGGCTAATAACCACTGATGGACCTATGCTCCAGGAACTTACCTAAATCTTTTTGAATCCAGTTATACTTTTGGCCTTTACAACATCCCCTGGCAGTGAATTCCAGAGGTTGACTGTGCATTGTGTGAAGAAGTACTTCCTTTTGTTTGTTTTAAACCTGCTGCCTATTAATTTCATTGGGTTCTGTGAAGGGGGTAAATAACACTTCCTTATTCATTTTCTCCATACCATTCATGATTTTGTAGACTTCTATGGTATTCTGAGTTGTCTCTTTTCTAAGATGAACGGTCCCAGTCTTTTTAATCTCTCCTTGTATGGAAGCTGTTCCACACCCCAAATCATTTTTATTGCCCTTCTCTGTACTTTTTAAATTCTAATGTATCTTTTTTCTTTTTTTTTGAGATGGGGCAACCAGAACTGTATGTGGTATACAAGGTTTGGGCATACCATGGATTTCTATAGTGGCATTATGATATTTTCTCTCTTATTATCTATCTCCCAATGGTTCCTAACATTCTGTTAGCTTTTTTGATTGTACTGTAGAAGTCTACTGTTTTTACTTCTGAACAGTAGAAGGGAGTCAACTCGAATTACTTATCTTCAGAAACAGAAGAAGTTTCAACCACTGGTGTCACCATCACTCCCCTTGTGCATCTCCACTGAATCGTCTCCACTGTCAACCATCTTGGATTATTTGCTGGATTTTAAAAATAGGGTTTATAATTTATCTCAAAGGTTCATCTCACTGCGATATCAGCATTTCATTCCCCACCAGAGGGGTTTCTATTTTTGCGCACCCTATGTCCTTCAGATTTATTAAAGGTCTAGGGAATCTTTATCCCTAGGTTTAGGATCCTACTGTGACTTGGGATCTCAATCTGGTACTCTGATACCTTATGGGACCTCCATTTGAACCTATGGCAACCTACTCCTTGTTTCACTTATCTATGAAGATGGCCTTTATAGTATCTATTGCATCAGCCCGTAGGGTTGGAGAAACTGGAACCTTGATGGCAGACCCCGCATTTACAATATTTTTCAAAGACAAGGTCTCCCTACAACCACACCCAAAGTTCTTACCTAAGGTGCTGTTAGATTTCCATCTTAACCAGTCTATTCATCAACTGGTACCTTTTCCTAACCCACATAAATCTGAGCGGGGGACTTCCCTTCATACAGTAGATGTACAATGAGCATTGGCCTCTTATCTGGATTGAACCAAGCAACTTTGGAAATCACCTATACTTGTCTTCATTGCAGAAAGATCAAAGGGGTCCAAGATCTCTTTACAGAGACTTTCAAGATGATCTCTGGGTGTATTACCGCTTGCTATGATACGGCTTGTGTTTTGCCACGCCAAAGGATAATACTACCATATCACAAGCAACTTCCACAGCATTACTCAGAAACATTCCTGTGTCTGAGATTTGCAGAGCTGCTAAGTGGACCCTAGTGCATGCCTCTTCTGAACACTATGCCTTGGTCCATGCCATCAGATCTGATGCAGTGCTTGGTTCTGCTGTACCGTCTTCAGTCTTGGACTGGATTCTGAAGCCCCCTGCTCCTGGTGAGGATACTGCTCGGGAGCCACCTAATGGAGCACCCATTGGGACACCACTTGAAGATAAAAAGGTTCATCACCTTGTGCATTAACTGTGGTTTTTGGAGACGTTTCCCTATCGGTGCTCCATTCCTGCCCTCCTTCCTCCCCGTTTTTGTTGGACGTTCGGATACAGAAGGAAATGAGGGTAGTTCGCCCGTGCAGCCCTATACACACTCAGAGCGCGGCACAAGGTTGTATAGAGTGCATATGTGGACTGAACAGACATTGTTAACAGAAAATCTCTGATCAAGGCCTTGCAAGGCGCATGCACACCAGAAATGGAGCACCCATAGGTGGACATATCTCGAAGAACCACAGTCACTGCACAAGGCGAGTAACCTTTTCCTTTTCTCTTCTGCAGCTCTGATACTGATCGATACTAGGTTTGTATATGTATGGTTTTAAAGACTTGTTTTGTTTTTTACCTCTCTTACAGTACCTATCATCCTGAAATACCACACTTGACTTGATGGCTGGAGATCTCTGTGGAAGCGGCTCTGGGATGATAAAAGCTGCTGTGTAATTTAAATGAAACATATGTATATAGCTGAGGTGATTTTTTTCAAGATGATGAAAGAGGCAAGTAGCCAGTTCTAACTAGGGCATTCTGAGAACTGCCAAATGACCCTTTTTCATATACATTGATTTATAACAAGGTTGAATGTCCAAACCCTATTTTTTGCTATATTCCAGGAATCCCCGTTTGGAACTAGCTACTTGCTAATACATTTTATTTGTATATATAGTTAAGTAGTAATGAGGTTATTTATAATTTAAACACAGTTTCCTACTGCCAACTGCCGAAGGTAGGAGCTCAGTTGTTTCATGCAAGTGAAGGAGGAGGAAAGTAGCATTATGTTAAAGGGAATCTAACCATTCTGTGAATAATTGCAAGGATGTCACTGTCTCATGTTTTTTTAAAAAAAATTAGGTTCTACAAACCAAGAGACTTTCTGTACTGTCATGGAGATGTGCAAGCTAAGTGTTTTCAGTATTGCTGCTTACAGCTGTGACTAAAGACATTCCACTAAACCTATTTTTGACTGTAAGCGTGGAACTCCTGGTGAATCTTTTGTGGCTTTCGGGGCGGGGGGGGGAATGCATTTTCTGATTTGCAGAATGCCAGAGCGTGACAGGAGGCAGGAGAATATTTGAAAAACATGCTGGTTTCCTGTCTGTAGTGGGGGGGTCTAAGTACTGAAAGTGCTCATAGGTTATCAGGAATCCACAGGAGATCAGCTTTCCGCTGTCTTATTACACCAAAGCTAGATCGATGATTTTTAAATATGATCAGTTTGATGCCCTGATGACTGAAGAACTGCATTAGAAGTGTGCCTGCATTTGTGTTACTTTTAACTTGACTGAAGGAACACATCCTCCTCTTGGGAACATAGGCGTGGGAACTAAAGATGCGGGGGAGGGGGGGCAGTACTGCAACACCCCGAGGTTTTACGCAGGGCTCCGCTCCCAGCCTCGCACCCAGAGCTCCACAACCACCCCCAGCCTTGGTCCCCTTACCACTGTCCACATTTCCCCCTCCCGGAGCCATGGCCCAGCTCTAGGGAGCAGCGGGGGGCGTGAACACACGTCACCCCCACTCTAAAAGTTCCAGCACCACTGCTTGGAAACACACGAAGCCTCTTTAACTGCTCAGTAGGCGACTATCTGTGATTCTCAGAGCTAATGTGCATATTTACCTTCCCACTGTGGCATCTGTACAGGGACGCAAAAATCACAGCCACCCCTCCTCTCCCTAAAAATCTTAAACATGGGTGTGTAATAGCAGAGGAGTGTGTACATAGAAAGCTGAATGTAGGAGGGGCTCAGAGGAAACATGCTAGTTCTCCAGTGCCACTGTTGAGAAAGGGCAGCTGTAAGATGCATAGGGATGTAAATTTGAAAAGGGTAGATTAGGCAATAAGGGCTGTGCATCGCAGGTGCTAGGACCTGCAGAGCTCAGCCCGTATACAAGAGCTGTGTGTTTCCCTCACTATTGTCCTTCCACTCCCCTACTGCTGTCAAAGCTATAGATGTGTGTTCTCCCCACTTCCTGCATTCTAGCTACCCATTGGTAATCACATCAGTTGGACTATCCGATAAACACTCAGAGAACCACTCCAGCAGGAAAAGGACTCTGGCTTTAGCTGAAAGAGCCAGCTATTGGTCCAATGGAGTTTTCATAGCAGAGGACTGAAGCTGTGGAAGACCCTACTGCTTGAATTATGACCTTTTTTTATAATACCTCTTCAGCCTGCAGTTACCCAGGGGCAAACACTGGGCTGCTTTGCTATATCAATTCTCTAACTCCTAAGGTATGTGAGGCTGCCAGACTGCAGTGAGTTTGTGACCAACAGGCTTTCACAGACCCCTGGCTGCTGCCAGGAACTGGTCCTCCAGTATATGTACCATGGAATGCAGAACACTACATGGTCCTTGGCAAAAGCCTGGCCCAGCAAACAATGGGCAGACTGCATTGTGTGTGAGGAAAGTAGGAATGTCAGAAGTGACCAAGCCTGATCTCTGACTGCCCCTACTGTCGTGACAGAAAACCTGCAGTCCTGCTACAGGCTCCTGGGCCGCATCTCGTCCTCCGCACAAGAGTGGTAATAATGCCCAGGATGTTCAAGTTCCCCGCTCCTGCTGAGCAACTCGGACTGATAACCGATGAGTGAGATGAGGTCCTGACTGATGATCTCAAGCTCACGGCAGGCTACTGTAGTCAATGGCACCTGCAGCTGAGCCTGAACGGCCCATGCCTGCAGGACAACCCAAACCCGGTTTACCTCCACCCGACATTGGATACACCGTTGATGTCCCACAACCACTTGAAGAAGACAGCAGCCAAAGTTGACACTCAGAACAATATGTACCGAAAACTGTCTGACTCAACCTGGGATGCGAGCACCTGGACACTTAGAACATCAGCCCTTGCCCTCTGCTATTCAACACCAGAGTACTGTGCTCCTGTCTGATGTCACTTGTCTCACACGAGGCTGGTTTCAGCCAGTGTCTTTAAATGGGGTTTCTCTAATGATCCACGATGTAGATGTAGTCAACTTCAGACTGTTGCATATCCTTGACAAGTGCCCACTGACTTATTTTGCTGGCAAGCTACCGGCTCTCCACCTGGCTGATGACGATGCTATCAAATGGCTGGGCACCCTGCGCATACGCTGAGAGAGTGAGCCACAGGCCAAAAGAAACAACCTATGTGCAGTGTGGACAGGTCATCTTAATATTCAGGGCCATACGTGCTAATTGAGACTGGAGAGCCTGTGAAACAAGTCAGGGAAGGGAGGGTTTGAGCAAGCGTGGTCAGCCTCTAAGCTTCCCACTCATTAAGGGATGGTTTGTGCCACAGGTGAGTTGGAGGTGTGATTTGGGGCATTTAAAATAGAAATTCTTGCAGACTCCCTGTGGGCTCACCACTGTGACCATCAGCTGAGGCAGCAGCAAGAGTGCTCTCCTACAACCTGCAGTGCCAGCTGGTGCCGGTCCCTCTGGGAAGGTAGAAAAATGATTGTAGGAAGTCTCATAGCCAATCCTATCCCGGTTGGCACATAAGGAGATTTCACTAGTAGATGCCACACCAGTCCTTCAGAGTAGCAGCCGTGTTAGTCTGTATCTGTAAAAACGAACAGGAGTACTTGTGGCACCTTGATGCATCCGAAGAAGTGGGTTGTAGCCCACGAAAGCTTATGCTCTAATACATTTGTTAGTCTCTAAGGTGCCACAAGTACTCCTGTTCGTTTTTACACCAGTCCTTGTTCAGCCTGGGAGAGACTGTTCTATGTCAGTACTGTAGTTTTAGTTGGAGGCACTTTCATAAGCCCCTATTCTCAGGCACTTCACAGCTTTTCCTTCTACCACTCTGAAGACTTGTCCTTCAGGCTGACTCCTCTATCTTGATGTTTCAAAGAGCAGGGCTTGCCAGACAGATGTATCTCTACGCACCTATACAAACAGGAGTGAAAAGGATGCATCATGGAGAAACAAGAGCCAGGAGGTCAAGACTACAGGGGAAGGATTAAAAGTTTCACTTTCCCAGTCTCCCACTACACCATACATCCGGTGCTAGATTACTATGATGGGTCACATGATGGTAGTCAAATAAAATGTGCTGCCTAAAAATAACAGCATATTAATAGCAAAAATGCTGTCCACTCCTCGCACACAACTCCAGCCTCTACGAGAGAGCAGCTCACTCCCCAAAAGTGATGAAAAATAACATGGCATGGTCACGTTACATCTGATCACAAAACCCATTTGCTCAAGTCACACAGACAGAGATGGCTTTTTTAAACTGCCAATCCTGCAAACCTGGCCTGGGATCTGAAAGTCAAATTGGGGTTTTTCCCCTTCTCATGCATAAACAGTTACAGAGATCCTGGGAGCAGAAATCATGCTTTGAAATGGAAGGAACCTCATGCTTCACAGCTTCAGCCAATCCCTCTAGTAAGGATTAAGATGAAAGCTTCCTGAGCGAAGAGTATTCTACGTCTGCCTTTTGCCAGATTCTTTTAGCTTCTTCTGAAGCATCTGAGATAAAACTGGATTAGATGGACCTCGGGTCTGAGCAATTCCTACGCTGCATCTGTGCAACTGCAGTGTGTATTCAGTGGGTTTGCATGGGTGTAATCAAGATACAGATGTGGGGTGTGTGGGGCAATCTGAGTGCAGGCGGCACAGTGGGGGTCTGGGTTTGGAGGGGCTCTGGATGCACAGGGGCTTGTTGGGGGGGGGGTCCGGGTGCAGCTGGTTGGGGCAGGGGCCTTATTGGGGTGGTCCAGGTGCGGGGGGGTGGAACTTGCCAGGGTGGGGGTTTGAGTGTGGGGGGCTCAATGGGGGTGGTCCGGGTGCAGGGGTGAGGGTCCAGATGCAGGGGGGAGGGGCTCAGTGGGAGGGGTCTGGATGCATGGTAGGTGGGGCTCAGTGGGGGGTGGTCTGGATGCAGATGTGGGGGTCCGGATGCAGGGGAGGTGGGCATCGGCATGGGGCCTGGGTGCAGGGGGTGAAGCTTTAGCATGCTTTAGGATCCAAGATATTTTTTAGGAATTATTCTTGGAAGTATAGTTAGCTATACATTAACCTCCCTTTAAAAGTCATTAGTTCCTGGAGCTACAGAAACCTGATTAAGGTTTAATGTACAATCCTAGTCCATAGTCAAACTCAGGGTTCAGATGGGGAATGTGTGAGAATAGAAAGCCCTCTATTATCTACACAGCCTGTAGCCTTCTCCATGCTTGTGGCCTTGGAAAAGGGCCTCTTCTTAGGTTCCTGAGCTCAGTCCTGGACCCACTTCTTCTCTCACTTCCTGTGTAGTGTAGCCCGTTGTTCTCAGAGAGTGATTTTGATTTTTATGCTGGTGAAGGTAAGAGCAGAATCGGGCTCACATGACAGTGTGCTTTCCAACATGGTCAGCGTTGGTACTTTTAGCAAAGAGAGATCCTTGCTAAACTGAGCCACCTATGTGAATGCTACAGCAAGTGTCACTGATCTGGCTTTGAAGTGCAGTAGTTCAAAGAAAGTAAGTTACCTAAAGGCAGCTCTTGTCTAGAAGCTTTTGCCTGCCTCCTGCCAGTTTTAGCCACTCCTGTCTGTATGGGCCTGGAAGCCCACTCACCTCTAATCTAGGAGCAACTTTTTTTATGGGAATGAGAGCACCCTGCTCACAGGGCCGGCTCTAGGATTTTTGCCGCCCAAGGCAAAAACAATTTTGGCTGCCCCCCCCCCCCGTTTTTTAATTACCCCGGCCCCGCCTCAACTCCGCCCCTTCCCTGCCTCCTCCCCCCAGGCTCTCACGCCTAGGAGGGAGGGGGAGAAGCGGCGCCCGCGCCGCGGCCACTCGGAGTCTCCCCCTCCCTCCCTCCCAGGTTTGAGAGCCTGGGAGGGAGGGCGAGTAGCGGTGCGCGAGCGGCGGCAGCAGCAGCGGCGGAGGTGAGCTAGGGCGGCCGGGGCACATTTTTAGGGGCGGCATTCTGGCGCCGGCCATGCCGCCCCTAAAAATGTGCCGCCCCAAGCACCAGCTTGTTTTGCTGGTGCCTAGAGCCGGCCCTGCCTGCTCAGTCCATAGCTGTTGGAGGGCATCATTCCTGGGTCAACGCACACTCTACCGAATCTTCTTCTTGCACTTGGTTGGATTAGGTCAGTATTTATTTCTGTGTACAAAACTAACTTGTGTCTCTGTATTGGCCTCCACTAAATTCTTGTCCTTTTCCAGTTTTAATTTACATTGTTTCCCTGTAAAAACAAATTTTTTCCACTTCAGTAGAATCCTTTGAGCTAAGGAGTGACAGTACATCGGGCTGGGGTAGCTGGATGCAAAAATGGGTATGAATTTCTCCTTTAATTAGTTTTGGGGGCTGGACAAAGCTGGCTTTATAGAGGCTCATTATTTCTCTGTCTGGCAAACCTTTGCCTGCAACTCATTCCTGGAACAAATTTCCTATTAGCATTTTAGTTACTACTGGCTTCCTGCTGTGTGGGGGAGGAAGGATGGTTGGACAGGGGAGACCCAGGTTCAAGTCCCTGCTCTGCCACAGACTTCCCATGTGACCTTGGGCAAGTCACTTAGTCTCTTTGTGCCTCAGTTTCCCCTTATCTGTACAGTGGGTCACAGAGAGGAGATGGACACAGCTGGAAGAAAGCCTGCCATTGAAACATCATGAAATGACACCCCAATGGCTGGGCCAGTCACATGATACATAGAGCCCTGTTGAGGAAGATACCGACAGTCAGTGACATGTTTAGAATCATGGGTGTTAGAGAGGGGAAGAGACTCATTCAGTGAGGCTCTTTCCTCTGCAAGGGCAGGTTATACATCCTTTATCATTTTAATATGGCTAAATGTAAATATCTACATCTAGGATCAAAGAATGCAGGCCATACTTGCAGGATGGCAGACTCTATCCTGGGAAACTGACTCCTGAAAAAGATTTCGGGGGCATGGTGGATAATCAGCTGAACATGCGCTCCCAGTGTGACACTGTGGCCAGAGGGCTCATGCAATCCTTGGATGCATCAGCAGGGGAATCTTGAATATGAAAAGAGAGGTTATTTTACCTCTGTATTTGGCCCTGATGCGAATGGAATCCTGTGTCCAGTTCTGGTGTCCACAGTTCAAGGGGATGATGATAAATTGGTGAGGGGTCAGAGAAGAGCTACAAGAATGATTAAAGGAAAACGTGATTCACAGTGATAGACTCCAGGACAATCTATTGTGCTTAACAAAGGAAGGGTTTAGAGGTGACTGGTTGACAGTCTAAGTGCCCACATAGAGAAAACATTTTTAGTAATGGGCTCCTCTGTCTAGCAGACAAAGGTATCACAAGCTCCCATGGCTGGAAGCTGAAGCTAGACAAATTCAGACTGAAAATAAAAATTCATGCTTTAACAGTGAGGGTAATTAACCCCTGGAACAATTTACCAAGAGTCAGGGTGGATTCTCCATCCCTGGCAATTTGTAAATCAAGACTGGATGTTTTCCTAAAGGATCTGCTCTAGGCGTTACTTTGGGGCAGTTCTCTGGCTTGTGTTGTCCAGGAGGTCAGGTTAGATGATCACAGTGGATCCTTCTGGCCTTGGAATATATCATCCCATTTCAGTTAACACAGTAGCCAGTTATTCAGAAAAACTCTCCTGAATTAGATAACTTCACATAGGGGTGGTCAGACACATGCTCCAGCAAGTCCAGGATCCTGTCTCTGACTGGTTGCACCAGATGCTTCGGGGAAAGCTGCAGGAAACCCTGCAGTAGGTAGATGTAAAATAATCTGCCATGAGGCAGGTCTCATCCAATCCCTGTAGTTCTAGAACGGTTTAAATCCTTGTTCCACACATGAAGATCATTCCTGGAATCCTTGCAGACCATGCGTTTAATTTAATGTCCTTTGATATTTAGTGGCCTCTGGCTCTGGTGTTGCATTTAATTGTAGAACTTTAAAGTTTGCCTTGTATTATTATTCAGGAGAAATAAATTTCTTCATTTTCTAATGTCTCCCTAACTTCACAAAGGAAGCATCAGCGAGAAGAGTAGCCTGGATCGGAAAGCATGTTAATTACATTAGATCTAGCCTACAAGTTTAGTTTCAGGCAGTTCCTTGGGTCAAAGATTTCCATTATGTTGTGTATGTTGTCTGGTAGTTATCCCTTTCCATGTTATCGAGCCCCATATTTCATAATTTTTTTTGTTAAAAACCTAGTCCTGGATCCTCAAAGGTACATGGGTGTGACGGGTTAGATCACAGAACCCCCCCCCTTGAGAGCTGCCACCTGATGTGCCAAGACTACTACTACCCCTGCCTTCCCTGGCAGCTCGGGGCCCCAGCACCTGTCTTGCTGAGCCAGACACTCACGTCTGCTCCAACAAAGACCCAGGGTCTGAATTACTTGCCCCAAAGCTGCAGGTTTACCTGAAAGCAGCTAACAGAAGTGTTCTTGTCTTTAACACTCAGATGCCCAACTCCCAGTGGGGTCTAAACCCAAAAAAATCCATTTTACCCTGTATAAAGCTTATGCAGGGTAAACTCATAAATTGTTCGCCCTCTATAATACTGATAGAGAGATATGCACAGTTGTTTGCTCCCCCAGGTATTAACACATACTCTGGGTCAATTAATAAGTAAAAAGTGATTTTATTAAATACAGACAGTAGGATTTAAGTGGTTCCAAGTAGTAACAGACAGAACAAAGTAAGTCACCAAGCAAAATAAAATAAAATGCGCAAATCTATGTCTAATCAAACTGAATACAGATAATCTCACCCTCAGAGATGTTTCAGTAAGTTTTTCTCAGACTGGACACCTTCCAGGCCTGGGCACAATTCTTTCCCCTGGTACAGCTCTTGTTCCAGCTCAGGTGGTAGCTAGGGGATTCTTCATGATGGCTCCTCAGCTTTGTTCTGTTCCACCCCTTTATATATCTTTTGCATAAGGCGGGAATCCTTTGTCCCTCTCTGGGTTCCCACCCCCTCCTCAATGGAAAGCCACCAGGTTAAAGATGGATCCAGTTCAGGTGACATGATCACATGTCACTGCAAGACTTCATTGCCCACTTGCCAGCACACACGTATACAGGAAGACTAACAGGTAAACAGAGCCATCTGCAGACAATGGTCCTGGTTAATGGGAGTCATCAAGATTCCAAACCACCATTAATGGCCCACACTTTACATAATTACAGTAGGTCCTCAGAGTTATATTTCATATTTCTAGTTTCAGATACAAGAGTGGTACATTTATACAAACAGGATGATCACACTCATTAGATTTCCGAAGAAGTGGGCTGTAGCCCACGAACGCTTATGCTCAAATACATTTGTTAGTCTCTAAGGTGCCACAAGTGCTCCTGTTCTTTTTGCAGATACAGACTAACACGGCTGCTACTCTGAAACTCAGTAGATTATAAGCTTTGTAATGATATCTTACAAGAGACCTTTTGCATGAAGCATATTCCAGTTATATTATATTCATTTATTAGCATATTCTTATAAAACCATATAGACAGCAACATCACAGTACATGGGCACTTAACTCCCACTGATTTCAAGGCTCTTTGAGGATCTGGTGAATACATCAAAAACACTCATTCAGGCAAGTATTTGCAGAAAATCTGTCTGCATAATTGAAAACCACAGTAGATTATCCAGTAATTTGCCATATACCATGCCAAAAATGCTGGCAGGGTTGGCCATCAAAACACTAATCAAACCCCAAAGTTCAGATCACTGCCTTGTTCCACTCACTGAAAGATGGAAGAGTCACCTCATTAGTCACAGGTTGTGTAAAGGTTCCATCATTTTTCTTCATGCTCTTCTTGCTGCCCCTTCCATCTATTGGAAGCTGAACAAGGAAACAGATTCAGTCTCCTTTACTTGCAAAGTGGTCAGCCCTTCAGCTTCTTCATAGGCTTTAGCGAGACCTTCACCAGACTGGAGTCTTTCCCCATTTCTCTCTCTTCTTTAGGATAACATGTTTAAATGGCACCTTCCTGCCTAGGTTCTCAAATCCACTTTACAAACACACCTGAATTAAGCCCCATGTCATTCCCGGGAGGCTAGTATTTATCCCTGTTTTACATAGAGGACTTGTCTATACTAAAATTTTAATATGCGTTAAATGACTGCTGAATGATTGCCAATGACCTGTAGCATAGACATGCCCAGAGAGCAAGTGATTTTGCCATTGTCGTGTAGCATATCAGTGGCAAAATAGGGATTGGAACCCAGCTCTTATTCTAAGTCCTGTGCTCTGGCCATTAGAACATGCTCCCTCTCCTTCCATGGGGTCATCCTATAAGGAGCTCAGTGCCTCTGGATACAGCTAGTGAGATGCTCAAATCTCACAAGCCGGCCAAGAAACTATCAAGAAGCTTTCTGGGTTTTCAGCTGTAAAAACTCCATAACACCTCACTGAGACTAGTGGCTCTGCATGAGCCCTTGAAACATTTTGACCACCCCTACCCCCAAGGACGGGAGTAGCAGGATGGAGCATGTGGCAGATCCCATGCTGGCTGTTGTGCCATCTACATAGTTAACTGCTGCTCCTGGCACCTTTTGTCAGCCCTTCTTACCCCTGGTCAGGGCAGGGTCTTCCCAGGGTGCTCTGCCTTTCTGGGCACTGCCCCTGTTGTTCACCTGCAATGCTATGTAGCCATGGGATCTCAGGCAGCAGGCCCTTTATTCCAGATGTGGCTTTGTGAAGTCTGGTGATCAACACTGAGCGCTAGCATCTGTCACAGCTTTGCTCTCGTTGCTTCGTGTCCAGAAGGGAGCGCTCCAGTGGATGGGAGATAGTAAAGGTATGTAATTGTGCCTCTCAGCTGATAGAATTCTGGTGGGATTCCTCCCTCTTCAGAAAAGTCCCCATAGCAAAAATGGCACTCCGCACTGGCAACTACATCTGCCCACACACCACCTCTGACATGAAACAATCAGCCAGCAACCATCCCACCTGACCCCCAGCAGAGCTCTAGCCCCAGCAGAGCCAGGGAGCCATAAAGTCCACTAGAGCCTTCACTGCTATCTATTTTAGGGGGGAAGTGATCAGACACCATGGTGATGGGCAGCAGTATAAAACAATAGGATAGATGGGATTTTTGCTCTCTCACTAACCTCCCACTGGCATTTGGGCCTCTCTCTGTATTAAGCTGGCACTGAATTTTTGCACCTTGTTTTGTTTTTCCCAGGCATGCAGGCCATTGTTTGTGTTGACTGGCTTAGTTGGGGAGTTTTTTTTCTCCATCCAATCATGATCTGACTGGCATGTTCCAGGGGAATGAATTAAAGCTAGGGAGGTGCCAGGCGATCACCTATAAGAAACCTGCCACTCCATTGTCTCCTCCTCCTTCCCCTCCTCACACACCTGCTGCCTTTAGAGGCCAAAATTTGTCAAGCTGGAGGAGTTCTGTCAGCCTGATGGCTCCATTGGGATACACAGAATCAGCACTCACAACTCCCCCTCCCCCCGTGGGTCTATCTGGGTGGGGTTGGCTTTGATCACATTTTCAGATGACAAAGATTGGATTTTCCCCCTCCTTTCCAAACTATTCAGCCAGTACTGCTCCCGCACCCATGGCTGCAGGCATAGGCCAACGGCCCTGCAGTGTACCCAGCAGCCTCAGACCATTACATACAAATCAAAATTGCTTTAGAAACACATGAAGGCTGGAAGCAACCAACACGAGCCAAGGAATTGTTAAGTCACAGCTCCCTCCCCAGTGCCCACTGAGGCCCTAGCCAAGTGATCTGCTTTGCTCTGGGCAGGTTGTGATCCCAGCCATCGTGTTGGCTGGGGGTTGAGTTGTTTCAGCTAAGCCTGTTTTGTGTAAGTGCATGAGCTGTTCCCACCAAGTGCAATACAAACATTCCCACGAAATCGCGCCAACCAGTTGACACGAATGGAAGAGCAGCCGCAGGCAACTGCAGCCCTGCCAGTGCCTGGCTCATGCAGACATAGGCTTGAGAGAGCGTCCAAAGGCAGGCTCTGTGGGTAACGGGTTTGTTTGAAACACGGGCACTGGACACATTTCTGCCATTAAGAGGACTCATTGCTGCATCTTGCCTTGTGCTGGGGGAGGAGGGGGACGGCACCTGCTTTGCATTAGTCCTTCATGCAGCACATTGCAGAAATACGGTGCCCAGGGCGAAACATAACAGGACTGGACAGTAGCCAGCAAGGTGGTGTGGGCCAGCAGACAGGGCTCAGGAGAGCTGGGTGCTAGTCCCAGCTCTGCTGCCCTCACAAACAAGCCCCAGAACCCATATGTGGTGGTGATGCCCATTCTCTGCCAGGAGCAGCAGACAGCTTCAAGGAGTCCTTCTGAGACCTAGCCTCTGGGGCCCAAGTCCTCCAAGTGTTTAGGCCCCTAATGCCCAATGATTTCAATAGAATGAGACACCTAGATACCTTTGAGGAGTGGGGCCTAGGCGACTATAAAAGTTGAGGAAATCAAAGTTAATGGACACTTGAAACCTGAGGGCTTGGTTGATTGATGTCTCTGTCCCATTCAGTCAGACAGGAATAATTCCGCCCGCTGGGGTATTTAGATAAGGCAGCTGTAAAGTGCTGTAAGAATAATTAGGGCAAAATCCAGCTAGTTAATGTTTGGCAGTGGCAGGCCAGAGCCCTATAAACGCTACATCATGTAGCAATCCTACAGGCTCCAACTATGTCTCTGCAGGAGGCTTAGCATTCAAACAGCTGCGATATGAATTTAGGGAGGGGCGGTGCCATTACAGCAAATGCCCGGTGGATTTTTCTATGCAATGACATCGCACAGTAAAGTGCAAAGGGCGCCTTCACCAATACAGTCATTACAAAGGCATGGCCAGTAATGGAGCCCAGTGCCGGTCTGCTTTTAATGCTGGCAGGAGAAGATGCCAGTGTGGTGACTGCTCAGGGAGAGCCAGCATGGCCAGCCAGGAGGTACTTATCGGCATTATAACGTATTGCTTCCTTCTGCCTCTACAAATCCTCCCATAACTGGCCCGCACAGCTGAAGGCTAAGGCGGCTTATCATGAGTTACAGGCTTTGGGGAATGTTTATTTAGAAAGGGGGCTAAAGGATTGAATGGCTTATTGTGGACAGGAAGTCACTTTAGAAGCGGAGATCTCATAAAAAGCCACCTCACTGTGTGCTGACCCCACCAAGGGCATTGCAATGCAGGTGCAGCGTGTTTACAAACCTATCGTTATACAGAACTTGCAGCATGGTAAGCATGTGGGAATGGCTGCTATTTCAAATAGGGTGTACCTGTTTCCTACACTCATTTGGTTTGATGGAGCTGGCTGGTCTTTTCTGTCAAAATATTTTTTTCAATGGAAAATGGGATTTCCAGACAATCGAATTGTTCCAAAGAAAAAAGTTGATTAGACCAAATTTTTTCCAGTGGCAAACTGAAATGATGGTTTTGGGGGCTGGAGGGGGAGAATAGGTCAACCCCAAATGTTTGTTTGAAAAACGGAATCGAACTGGATCCACCTGAGCTGCCACGGTGCCTCATGGGATTTGTAGTTTGAGTGTGCTGGGCTGCCTGCATGGCATACATTTCCTATGATGCATTGTGGTCTGCCCTCTGGCTGAGCCACCCTGGGGAGGGATAGCTCACTGGTTTGAGCATTGGCCTACTAAACCCAGGGTTGTGAGTTCAATCCTTGAGGGGGCCACTTAGGGATCGGGGGCAAAATCAGTACTTGGTCCTGCTAGTGAAGGCAGGGGGCTGGATCAATGACCTTTCAAGGTCCCTTTCAGTTCTATGAGACAGATATATCGCCATGTATTATTATTATCATCATGGGAGTTCCATGGCTGCAGTGCATGAGTAGCCCATTATGCTCTGCTTTGCGCATGGTGAGACAGTTCCTGACTTAAAGAATTTCTAATCGAAGGCAACAGGACAGAGCTAAGGGTGGGCAGAAGGAAGTGGTGTTATCCCCAGTGTACAGCTGGGGAACTGAGGCACACAGTGATTAAGGCCAGATTTTCAAAAAGAGGTCAGCACCACTTTGGTAAGCAGAGCCCCTTTGAAAATTGCACCTCCCAGGATTTGCCCACAGTCACAGAGCACGTTGGGGGTAGCGCTGGAAAGCAAACACATCCCTCCTGAGTTCCAATCCAGTTCCACACGACGCTCCCTTTCCACACGGCTACAAAATGAGGACTAGCTGGCTGGGCAGCAGCACTGCTGGAAAGGCTCTGGGGATTCCAAATTGAATATGAGGCAACAGTGTGATGTAGTTGCAAAACCAAAAGGTACCATCATTCTGGGGTGTACTAGCGGGACTGTTGTACGTAAAACCGGGGAAGTAATTGTCCCGCTCTACTCAGCACTGGGGAGGCCTCAGCTGGCGTACTGTGTCCAGTTCTGGGTGCCACACTTTAAGAAAGATGTGGACAAATTGGAGGGAGTCCAGAGGAGAGCAACAAAAATGATGGCTAGAAGGTTTAGAAAACCTGACCTATGAGGAAAGGTTAAAGAAACTAGGCATGTTTAGTCTTGGGAACAGAAGACTGAGGGGGGACCTGGTAAGAGTCTTTGACTATGCTAAGTGTTGTTATAAAGAAGATGGTGATCATTTGGTCTCTGTGGCCATGGACGAGAAGACAAGAAGTCATGGACTTAATCTGCAACCACATTTCTAATTTAGCACAACCCCAGCCCCATCCAATCCTGACCCCTAGAATCCTGCATACATCCGCAGCCTCTTATGAAGCCCCAGCCATAATCCCCTACCCCTTAGACATCCTTGGTTCCCCCATGGAACCCCTGCCCCTGGGACTCCTATGAACTCCCCCCACATATGCTAGGATCCCTCATCTACCTCAGTTCCACCCCCTTCCCAGGACTCCTTGGCTGGCTAGGTTTTCCCCCAGCACTCCCCTGCTTAGGGCCCTTACCCCCACACACCCTGTGTGCCCTAGCTCTTAAATAGACCCCCTCCCAGACCCTCCATGTATTTGTATGTTCCCCCAGGCTGCAGGATCCCCCTCCTGCATCACACCCCCACCAGAGTCCCCAAGCGCCCATGCCCCCTGGACCTCGCCATACATCATACCTGGGCTACCCACATTATTCTCCACCCCCCCACACACAAACCAGGAGATCCCCTAGCTCCTTGTGCAACCCCCCCCCCACTTCCACAGGCCCCCTATCCAGCCCCCTATGTACCTCAGTGTCCCCCCAATCTTCTCACCTGCCCCCCCCACCTTGGCTCTCCAGCCTCCCCTACACTCCCTGGCTCCATGTTCCTCCCCCCCCCCCCCATCCCAGCTCCCCAAGGCAGGTCACCTTGCCACTCTGGGTCACAGTTTTGCTCAGATTTGGCCTGCCCCCACCCCTCCAGCGTGAGGGAGGGGCCACCAGGGCAAATAGAAAGGAGTGGCTTTGTAACCTGGTGCATGGGTTGCAATGTCATGAGAAATTTTGGCCAACTCAAAATGTGTGTGAAAACATGGCAGTGGTGTCAAGCCAGCCTTTCCATGACAAGTTTCCAGCTGAAAAGCGTTGACCAGCCCTACCGTTGAGCCACAAGGAAGAAAGAAACACTATCGAGGATTTTAAATAAATACTGGCACAAGAGAACGGGAGGTGATGCAAATACTCCTCTTGAAGTCTTTGCTTATCTAAAGCATGTGAGAAAGGCCCCAGCTCCCGCTTTCGCACCCTAGTCACTGCTTCACAGCCATGTAAACACAGCTACATTGATTTCTGTGGCAGCAAGGTAGGAAAGTGGTGTGGCTGCATGCTGGGTTAGCCAGTAGGATGAGGCCATCTGTGGCTATTTCTAGTGAGACGAGAGGAGAAGATGCCTTGATGAGCTGGAGGCATGACTTACCCATGGGGCAGGCGTCCCTTTAAGGGGAGAATATACGCAGTTCTAAAGGGCTCTTTAAATCTAGCTGCGAAAGGCATAACAAGCAGTAATGGCTGGAAGTTAAAGCCAGACACATTCTAATTAGAACTAACACAGTTTTAACGATGAGGGTGTTTAACCTTTGGCACAAGCTACCAAGGGAAGTGGTGACATCTCCATTTCTTGGTCTTCAATGCAAGACCGGACAAATTGGTGGAAGTTGCTTTAGCCAAATTATTGGGCTTGATACAGGCGTCATTGGGTGAGGTTCTCTGGCCTGTGTTATTCAAGAGGTCAGATGAGATGCGCTAGGGCTTCCTTCTGGCCTTGACATCGATCACGCCAAACAACCAAAATGACAAGACCTACAGCATGGGGTGGGGCAGGGCGCCACCAGCACGTTAACGTCTATGGGTGTGACCCTAAAGACTGCTCAGGCCCCAAGTGAAATGCATTTGACAGGAGTCACTGGGTCGCTGTCTGACTAGTGGTCCATGCCCCATTTTGGCACAATTCACAGGCGTGGCTCAGGGCTGGAATAACGGGTGAGGCAGGAGGTACCGTAGCAGAGCTGTGTAGGGGAATGCCTGGAAGAGCAGGGTTGCAGGTCAAGACTGATTTGCATCACCAAAGCACTGATCAAATACATCCCTAGCAGCAGACAATGTGCATGGAAGTGCCCAGGGACTGGGGGTTGAGACGGGTCCTGTTGACATGCAGCAGTGGTAGGAGCTGAGCATGATTACACAGAGCCTGTGTGACATGGACCATCTGGGCCAACGTCAGCCCTGGTGTACTGTACATGAATGCCAGCCCTTCCAGGCAAAGATGTGTAAGCCATACGAATAACATGCTGAGCCCAGGCTTAGATTGATTGCCTGTCAAATGCAGAGCCCGGCAGCTCCGGTCCTTCTAACCCTACCCCTCTCCCACCTGGGGCCATGCTTTTCTCCTTGCCAAACAAAAATATTTGCAGCTAGGGAGCTCTGTGGAGCTGGAGCCCTGCTGTGGCATCGGCAAGACACAGGCACATCTGTGTACATTAATGGGGTCCTACATGCACCGCAGGCAAATTGTACATAGACCCAGGCAGGACGTAGACAAGTGAGGCTACTTGTGCATACAGCGGGGACTGCAGACAAGCTCAGGGCAGCATTGTCTGTAACCACATGTCGTCCTACCCTGAGTCCTTGCTGCTCCATGCAGCTCCTGTATGTAAGCATGGCCGTCTGCACACTGTGACAGAGCGCCACCTCTGGCTTTGGGCCTGCCTTGTTGAGCCAGTTTAAACCTTTGGAATTGGTGACAAGGCAGGCAAATTTCCAACCAGAGCAGCCTTGGAAAGGGTTAAAGCTGAATTCGCTTCAGCAGAGTCCAACTGGCGTGCCCCCCAACCTGGCACTGTTACAGATCCTGCCCCTTTGAAAGGCCCCCGGCTGTTAAAGTTTGGAAGGGTTAAGGGAATCCTATCAGTTTGCCAGGCCCTGGTCCCACCACCCACGTTAGATCCCAAACAGAGAGCCAGTATGACGGCCCCTAAGCCAACTGCTGAGAGATGAGGAGTGGACATGCCATGCCGCCCTTGAACAGTGGCTCATCTCCACCCACTGGCCCTCTCAGACCCCACCCTGTGCCAAGGAGCAAGCCAGCAACAGCCCCTTCTCCTGGGGTAACTTGGCTCTGAGGCACAGCGTCTCAGCTGTCTGGGGAACGTTATTTCTCAGAGCGGCTTGGGATGCATGCGTCCGGGTTTGTCACTGCAGGCACCTGAGGGCCCAGAAATACACCCGAGGGAGAGGCAGGTGGGGTGTGTGTGCTGATGATGTTCTGTAGCTACAGATGGGCTGCTCTGGGCACAGAGCCGGACATTAGCTATGTTGGCTCAGATTCTTAGCTGACTGCTCTGGGCCAAAGCAGTCTCTGGTTGCAGTAGTGAGCATGCATATGTCCGTCCCTGTCTATGTGTCCTCTCCCCCCAGCTCTCGCTCATCCCCTGGGTTCATGAGGCAGATTTAATTGCATTTTTAAAAAAATATTAATTTTGCTAGCAGCTGTGCTAATGTAAGTGCTGTCAAACTCACACAGCACCTTCCCCATGGCTTTAGCTGGCACCTCTGCAAGGAGCTGGGATGTTCTCTGTGCAACAGGGCTAGCCAGAGAGGAAATGAAGAGAGTAAAGCACACGAATCCTTAACAGATTTAAAACCATGGTATTTCTTAGTAATAAGGTTTAACATGCACAAGGATGACAAAGGGAAGCATGAGTCCTTTACTCAACACAGAGTGCAACTAGCAGATGCAGATGAGAGGACGGGTTTGGCAATGAATTGGTGCATGGCCTTGGAGGAAGTCAGTTTCCTCATCTTTACAATGGTGCTGCTGCTACTCGCAAACCCCTATTAAAAGGCTTTGAGTGCTAGGTAAATGCAGGGTATTTATTAATAAATCACGCTTCACTCAGCTTCCGCAGTCTCCACATGGGTTAAATGAAAGGATTAGAGGATTAGTAAACGTGCCCTAGACTCAAAGAGCTCAATCGATTTAGTTTACCAAAGAGGAGGTTAAGGGGTGACTTGATCAGAGTCTAAAAGTATCTACATAGGGAACAAATATTTAATTACGGGCTCTTCAATCTACCAGAGAAAGGTCTAACACAATCTGACCGGAAGTTGAAACTAGACAAATTCATACTGGAAATAAGGTGTAAATGTTTAACAGTGAGAGTAATTAGCCATTGGAGTAATTTACCAAGGGTTGATTCTCCATCACTGACAATTTTTAAACCAAAATTGGGTGATTTTCTAAAAGATCTGCTCTAGAAATTATTTAGGGGCAGTTCTCTGGCCTGTGTTACACAGGGGGTCAGACTAGATGATCACAATGGTTCTTTCTGGCCTGGAAATCTGTGAATATCAATCTATAAATATGAATCTGACAGCTCGGGAAGGGCAGGATTAGATTTCCAAGATTACTCTGCTCAGCTACCATGTAGGCACCTAATGGAAACGGCCAATGGGAGTATTTAAAAAAAAAAAAAAAAAAAAAGCAAGCAAGCAAACAAAAATGATGTTAGTGTTTTATCCTGCTGCCCAGTACCATAGTATCAGAGCACCTTCCATGTGAAATCCATAGCAATAACTATGGTCCTAGTGGATTTCATGGAGTCTCTGGCACTGCCACCTTCATACGGTTGGGAAAATTTGCCCCCGAAATCAGCGAGACCAAATACAAGTGTTTGCTAGAAGGTATAAACCCAGAAACATCAGTCTGGCCTAGAGTCAGACAGTACCATGGAGAAGATTTTATGAATTGGCGTCACCAGATGAACTGGATGAACATTAACCATGTGACATTTGGGACAAAAAGCCATGTCATGCTGCAACATTGTCAACCTCCCGCACTCAAAAGTCATGGGTCAGGTCCCCAGAAATCAGGAATTTGACTTAATTTTGGGCTTGACTCTTTAGTGTGAACATTGTCACATTTCCACGTAACCGTGAGAGCTAGAGACTTCCTTTAAAAAAAAAAAAAAAAAAAAAAGATGGGTCAGCCTGTTGCCCCTGGGGCTTTAAGGAAAAAAAACACCCCCCACCAAATATCATGAGTCTTGCAATAAAGTCATGAGAGTTGGCAATACGGCTGCTGGGAGATATTAATGAGACAATGGTGTGCAAGATGAGCAAAGTAATTATCCTGCTATAATTAGGTAGAGCAATCAGATCAGTTTTTGAGAGCACATTATTAAAAAAAATATGGTCCACACAGGAGAGAAAATGGCACTAAAACGAATGCGGTGTCAGAGGTTGGGTATGTTGAGGCTAAAGAACTAAAGGAGGGAGAGGATAACTCGCAGAGAACATCGGTGGAGGTTATGAAAAGGACAGGGAGAGATTATTCACTTGTTAAGAAAAGAACAAGAAGAAATAAGCTTACTCTGCAGAAGGGAAAATTAAATATTAATAGGTTGGAGCGCAGGAAAATAAGAACAGTTAATCAATGGAACGAACTGCCAAGGGAGACTGTGGACTCAGCATTATTGGAGAGATTGCAGGCTGAGCCCCTGTGCCAGCAATAGGACTCAGTCTATTGTCTCGACATCCCACCATGAAGAAAGGGGGATTTGAACACATCGCCGAAGCCCGCAGACCTTGTAAAGCCAAGCTGGTGCTGCAGGGCAATGGATCAGCTTCTCCAGAGGTGTCAGGGTGTGGGCTTTAATGCAGCACCACTCGTCCAGCTGACTGGCTGCGGGAACACCAGTGCTGCTCCTCAGTCACTGCCTCTGGCTCATGCCTTACACCAGATTAACACCAACTGATTCAACTACCCTCCTAATCATCCTCTCTCAGGGCTGGTCTACACTACACAGTTAGGTCGAGGTAAGGCAGGTTATGTCAACCTAACTATGTCAGTGTCTCCCCTACAGACTTGCTCCCACTGATGTAAGTGCCCTATTACACCAACATAAAAACTCCACCTCCATGAGAGGCATAGGGCTTATATCGGTGTAGTTACGGTGACACAGGAGCTGTGGAATTGACAAGAAAGCCCCTCCCTGCCCCGGCTCCCCTGGAGAAGCCCAAGAGCCCCCCTGCCCACTCCCTGCCGGGAACCAGGCAATCTTGAGCTGTGAAATTGACAAGGCTGGCTGGCTCCCTGTGGGGAGCAGGCGGGGGTGAGGAAGGGGGGCGAGAAGCCCCAGGTGGCTTCCCCCCACTCCCTGCAGGCAATGGGGAGCAGCGGGGGCAGCCCACCGTTAGCCCAGGAGCCTGTGGGGCAGCCAGGCTCCTGGCAGGGAGCTGCCAGCGGAGCTGAGAGACTGGGCTCCCAGCCGCCTCCTGCCCCACTGCCCCTCTTAGGTCGGTGGAAGTGTCCCTGGTGAGGATGCACACCACTGACCCAAGGAGTATCGACATGAACCACCACAATATAGGTCAATATAGGTCAACTTACATTTGTAGTGCGAGACATACTCTCAGTCTCTGCTATGTTCTCTGAATTCCAGCAGTCATGGACCACAATGCCACTGTGTTACTGCTGTACAAACAAAGAACAAAAAGATGGCCCTGCCCCAAAGAGCTTCCAGTCTATATTTTGGCACCATTATCGTCAGGCATTTACCAAGTTACCCACCCCTCTGAGCGACGTAGTTACACCGACCTAACCCCCTGTGTAGACAGCGCTATGTCAGCAGGAGAGCTTCTCCCATCAACATAGGTGCTGCCTCTTGGGGAGGTGGATTAACTATGTCGACAAGAGAGCTCTCTCCTGTCGGCTTAGAGCGTCTTCATTAAAGCACTACAGCTGCATCAGTGCAGCTGTGCCAAGGCAGTGTTTTAAGTGTAGACTTGCCCTCAGGCAAAGAGGCGTAGAGAACACCTCTACAGTCACTGCAAATTCGGAAGGAGCTAGTCTTAATAAACCCCCATAGGAACGTTGCTCCAATACTGTAAAGAACAAGAATGGAAGGTTTTCAATATTTTGGCCATACGTGGGCTTGGAAGGAGCAGGTTTTTAGTCAGTGAGTGTTGGTTTCCCCAGACACACACAAACCAACAAAAAATATTTCCATCAATAATAATTGAAATGTACAGCTAGGCAAAGTAAGAGAATTGCTGCTTAAGAACTTAGAGTTTGCCCAGTTCTTAAATCAATGAGGCACAAGACCATGTAAGTGACTTGCCCGTGGTCACACTGGAGGGCTGGCTAATCTGAGAGTTGAACCCAGATCCCTGGCCACTAAACTCTCCTACTTTACAAGGATGCCCATCCTGTACTCAGTCAAGCTGTCTCAGCCACACTTACTTGCCTGGCTTCTCCTCATAAGTAGACTCTACATCTCTGTAGTCCGTTGGGGGGAGTGGCTCCTCCCCCTCTGGGTCTGTGGGCAGCCAAGCTGCCCCACTACATCTCTGGGGGGTCGCCTGACATGGGGAATCAGCGGGGCGATGGGAGACGTGATCTCGGGCCTGTGATCAGGGCCGAATAACAAACACAGTTACGGAGTCCCAGCCCCTGGTCGGGCAGGGCAGCAAAGAGTCTCTGGCTCAGGCCTGCACTCAGGCTGAGCGGCAAACAGTCGGGCCTCCTAATTCTGGCAGAGGGCCGACAAGCGCAGGCTTCTTGCCTAAGAGATGGGGAGACTGCCACCCACGGATTGGGGTGGCAGGGAGGACGCCAGCCCACCCACTCCACTGTGTCCCGGCCCAGGGCCCTAGCAGTGCCAGAGCGGTCTGCCACTGGGTCAGCGGGGATCCTGACTACAACGCGCTGACTCACTCGCTGTCAACATTGCAGCCAGACAGGGGTCGGCTCCCCCGGGGCCACTGCCTAACTCCCCCTCAGGGTGTACCTGGCTCTGTAGAGGGTCATCCGGGAAGAAGGCGTCTGTCAGCGCTTGCAGCTCCTCCGTGCTTGGATCTGTAAATGGCCCTGGCCAGTCCTCGGCTCCCTCGGGGTCTGCAGCAGCCTCCCAGCTCAGGAGCTCACAGGAGGCATCTGGCTTCTCCAGCGGCTACCTCCCAATAGAGTTCTCCGGCCCACCTTTTGTACTTCCGGTCCTGCCCACTAACTTCCGGCGGGAGGGTTGAGCATGGCGTGACTCTGCCCACCAAGGTTCAATGAAGGGCTCCTCCCCCTCCAGGTCTGTGGGCGGCCAATCCGCCCCACTACAATCTCCCAGACAATGCTGTGATGTCAATCAACTTTCACACACCTGCTGGGCTTACATTGCCCTTAACTCCAGTATCTATTCGGAGAGTCACTCTGTGTTTATTTATTTCCAGTATCAAACCGATTTGTTGTACACAACCACTTGGCTGTGTAACTGTACTGTGACCGAGCAAAGAGCTCTGTTTCTGCATCACTGCTTTCTTCTCCAACTATATGCTTTTATATGGGGGTACCTATATATTTGCAATTTGCATACAAAGCAACACACCTTTGCAATATGGTTGCATTTAATGGCCCTTTGGCGACTGCCAGTAGCAAAAATCCCCAACTGCTGGAGACGGGACACTAGATGGGGAGGGCTCTGAGTTACTACAGAGATTTCTTTCCCAGGTGTCTGGACGGTGGGTTTTGCCCATGTGCTCAGGGTCTAACTGATCACCAGATTTTGAGTCCGGAAGGAATTTTCCCATAGGTCAGATTGGCAGAGACCCTGGGGGGTTTTCGCCTTCCTCTGCAGCATGGGGCACAGGTCACTTGCAGGTTTAAACTAGAGTAAATGGTGGATTCTCTGTAACTTGAAGTCTTTAAACCATGATTTGAGGACTTTGCTAACTCAACCACAGGTTAGGGGTCTATTTACTTCTGCACCAAAAAATTAAAAATTCTGCGCCAAAAAAAAAAAAAATTCTGCACACACTATTTTAAAATTCTGCAAATTATATCTGTCAAATAAATGTGGAGGCTCCAGCATGGCATTGGGGAGCACAGGCCACCGGCTGCACAGAGGTAGGAGATCACTGTGCAGCTCCCACCCCCCAGGACATGGACTCAGCAGTGAGGCTGCACCCAACCCTCAGACAGTGCAAGGATGGGCCTGCCCCAGAAACACCCTAGGGCCTCTCCATGCCAGGTGCACCAGGTGTGGGCAGGCAGGCTCAGCAAAGCAGGATCCAAGTGTGGAGGGGCTTAGTGTGGGGGGATCCAGGTGTGAATTGAGAGGGTTTTGTGGGGGGCAATCTGGGTGTGGGCAGCTCAATGGGGGATCTGGATGCACAGGGGCTTGTTGGGGGGTTCTGGGTGCAATAGTGATGGGACTCTGCAGGGGGGTCCAGGTGAAGGTGGTTGAGGCTCAGCTGGGGGGGTTTGGTGTGGGGGAGCTCAGTGGGGGGTCCAGATGCAGCTGGTTGGGGCTCGGTGGGGTGGGGATCTGGGTGCCGGTGGCTTGTCTGGGTGGTCCAGGTGCAGGAGGAGTGGGAGTCGTGGGCGGGGTTCTGAGTGTGGGGGGGTGAGGCTCGGCAGGAGGGTCTGGATGCATGGGGGTTGGGTGAATGGGGGAGCAGCTACCTGTACAGGGACCTCTCCCCCTGCAGCTGAGGAGCGATGGGTGCAGGAAGGGGGTGGGGGAGAGTTTGCAGAGCTTCCTGCAGCCGGTGGGTCTGACCCGGCTCTGGATGCTGTGCAGGAGAAGAGGAAGTCCCGTCCTCTCCAGCCCAGACGGGACTAGAAGCTGAGCCTGGCACAGGATAGGAGCCACTAGCCGGGTCTTCCCCAGTCCCGCCTCCTGCCCCACAGTGATTTACCGCTCTGCAGGCTACCCTGGGCCCCTGAAACATACTGCTCGGGAGGGTGGCATGACAACTCTTGTAGCTTCCCTTTGCTTCTCCGTCAAAGTCATTTTGTTGCAGGAAAGCAAGAAATCTGTGGAGGACATAAATTCTGTGCATGTGCAGTGGCACAGAATCCCCCCAGGAGTATCTATTACAGGAGTGGAAGAGTTCTGTGCCCTGCAGTGTGCAGGAGGTCAAACTCGATGAAGTCTATGAGTCTATAGTGCACATACAATACTGCAGACCTATGGCTGGACACTTTTGTGTTGATTGCTTCCACATTTCCTGCAAACAAGTCTTTAGTCTCTGCTGTTTACTGGTGTGGTCTAGTAGACAAAGCACTGGATTGGAACTACATCACTCAAGGGTGTGGATTTTTCACCCCCCTGGCTTCTATTCCCCGCTCTGCCACTAGCCTGGCTGGGTGACTTTGGGCAAGTCACTTTCCCACTCTGTGCCTCAGTTTCCCCATCTGTAAAACTGGGATAATGAAACCAACCTTCATAAAGTATGTTGAGATCTGCTGATGAAAAGCACCATACATGAGCGAGGTATCATTATTTCATCGCTATGCTTTGGTGTGCATTTTTACTTGGAGGTACTTCTTTCTGTATTCTAATACTCACTTGGGAAGCAGGGGAGCCCTGCAACCATCCACTGGCCTTCAGGGTCCAGCCTATTTTTCCTAATACCCCTGTTGTGAGCTGGTTATTGGTCATGCCACAAACAACATGTTCCAGAGTTAGTCCACCTATCGGCTATTCCGCTTCACAGCCCTTTGCTTTATAATGCAGGTCTGTAACGTGATGCTCAATGGTCTCACCTGGCAGCAGTGCCTTTCAGTAAAGGCCTGGCACAGAGGAGTGCCGAGTGATGCAGCTCATGGAGATAAACCCGAGCTAGCTTGAATTGAGCTAGCTATGCTGCCGGAGCGGTGAAGCTGCCAAGAAGCCTGGGTGATTATTCATGCGGCTAGCCTGCATCGAAGCACGGGCTGCTGCAGCTTCATGGCTACCCGTACCCGAGCCAGCTAAATCCAAGCTAGCTTGGGTACGTCTACATGTGCTCCAGTCACACCCTCTGACTGCCGTCTCATGAGATGCAGTGGGGTTACAAAAGGTTAATATCCCCAGTCACCCAGCAGGTGGCAGTATCACTAACTGTGGTCAGAACTCACTAATTCACTACTTGGTGGATTTTCTCCAGATCATGCGTGGTCTCCTTGCTGGGGCAGCGACCCAGGTGCCTGGAGGAAGATTTTTATTCTGAGCAGTTAAAAAAACAAATTGTCTTGTTAAAAAACGTGCTGAGCTTCGCACACCTGCCCCGGACTGGAGAAAGGCTGGTGCTGGTCAAGTTTGAGCAAGCCCTCCCTTCAGCAAAGGGTTCGGAAACATCCTAACCCACCCGAGTCCTCCAATGAACGCTCCAGCAGAACCAGGGGCGGGCAGATTTGACACTCCTAGAACTGCTAAGGGAAAAAAGAAGCTACATTTCTCCCAGCCTCTGTCTCTTGGGGTAGGTCTTCACCGCAGTCAAGGTGTGTGACTGCAGCACAGAGACCCATACCTGAACTAGCTTTGATCTCGCTAGCATGGATACCAATAGTAGTGAATTCTCTACTTCAGCATATGGGGAACAGCGTATGGGTATGTACTGAGGTGGCTAGCTAGCTACCTCCCCTTACACAGGTTTTTTTAAACACAGGCCTTACACGTGTAGAACTCGGAGGTTTAACCCAACTCAGACAGCAACTGCCTGCATGACCCAGCTCTCTGCCTGCCAGCCCATCCTCTCTTACAGACAGCAATCTAGTGTGAATTCCTCCCTCACATCCCTAAATACACCGATTCTCTGGGCTGGCAAGCGTGACAGGTTATCATTGGAAAAGAAAACCCTAGTGCTCCGTTCCCCTCTCGCTCGCACCGATTTTACAGCAGCATCATCCCATTGCGTTCAGCAGAGCAACTCCTGATTTACATCCAGAGGCCCCAACCCCACGTGGAACATTTGCTCGAGTCTGAACACCACCGCACTCTTTGCTGAGAGTCCGGCTGCGAGCGGGAGGGAAGGTGAGATCGGAGATGCTGTTCCTTTAAGAAGTTCTAAAGCCAGCTCTGGAAGGTTCCTGTTATTCCATGGCTCTGGCACAGCAACCCTCTCCCTCCGCCCACCCCGAGTCCCAGCTGTATAAATGAAGCTCCAGTGAGCTGGCGGGCGTCCCTCACTTAGTAGCCAGCAGCTCAGGAAGCAGCTCTGCTCTCCCAGGCACTGACGGGTACCGTGTGCAGTGCTGATGGGGGCAGCATCCATAACAAAGATGCTCATGGTTTGGCTGTTGCTGTCAGTGGGCCTGGCCCGGGTGGCTCTGGGGAGCACAGTTCATCTCAGGAGAGCCAATGACAGGAACGGTAGATGCATCTACTCATTTGCCGTCCCCAGCCCGAATGAGGCCAGCTGTCCAGAACTGGGCCAGGCAACATCAGCCATCTGGGAGCTCCAGAGGGAGAGCAACGTGCAGCGCTCGGAGCTAGAGTCAGCCAAGGCCAGGCTGAGCCTCCTGGAGAACTTGGTGACCCAGCTGCACGTGGCGCTGGGGGCAGGGGGCTCCTCCGCTTCTGCTGAGGAGCTCCAGAGAGAGCTGGACAGGCTGAGGATGGAGAGAGCCCAGCAGGAGTCTCAAATCAGCAGGCTGGAGGCTGCCTACAGCACCCTTGGGCAGGAGAAGTCCTTCCTGGAAGAGGAGAAGAGGCGACTGGAGCAGGAAAAAGCTGAGCTGGGAAGGAGGCTGGAGAGCAACACCCAGGAGATAGCTCGGCTGAGGGCCAGCCAGCATCACCAGGTCAGCGAGGCGCCCGCCCAGGACTCCCAGCGAGGCTCCCAAGAAGGTAAGGTTCATGGGAACTTACCCAGTCTCACACTGAGTTTCCCTTACTCCTGGTTCAGCCCTTTGAGCCCCACTAGGCCACACGGCCTCGCTGTCTCCTTTGCAGCAGAGGATGCCCATGCAGAGTCTGCACCTGGACGTGTGTGGCTGTCCCTTGGAGCGTACGGTTGGGGTGTGGGAAATAAGTCTCCCTTGCCTAGATTCCTGTCCTTAGACCATTGTCTGGAAGGGAAAGGATGGTGGTTAATGCACTGGACTGGGAGCCAGGAGACCTGGCATCAATTACCAGCTCTGCCACAGACTTCCTGGCACATCACTTAATCTGTCTCCCATTCTTTTTTTTCGTCCACTGGGATGGTAGACTTTCTGGGGCAGGGGCCGTCTCGCTGCGTGTAACTAACCCAATGGGGTTGTGATCCCCTTTGGAGCTTCCAGCTGCTTCAGTAGCAACAATCAACAGCAATAGACTCCAGGGAGCCACCTCCCCAAGAGGGCTGAGGCTCTAGCTAGAGATAGGCCCAGACCCAGATGCCCCCACACTTCGAGGGAGTTCAGACCCAGATCTGAACTTAGTGGCCAGAGCCCAGCTCCCACTGCAGAGAAGGGGAAGAGTTACAATACGCACGCACAGTCCCTCGGCTGCAGCCAAGCCCACCGACAAGCTGGCTCCAACAGATAGACGCCCAGAAGTGCCTTTCTTTGGCATTCCCTCTGCCGTGCCTTTGTGCAGGTGTCTGTCCCTGCCCCGGGGACTATATCCTAAGCTGTAGTGTTGCTTTCTCCCCCATCTCTTTCTCCCCAACGTGCCTAGTTCACCACTGCCCTTCCAATTCCTTTCCCCTTCTCCACCAGCCCACTGGCAGGAGAGAACCCATTCCTGTTCTATGCAGCCTGGGACACGTGGGATTAATGGAGCTGGGAGCCAGCAGGTTACAGCTCTTACCCGAGATGGGAGCTATGGGACAGACACCCCACGTGCAAGCATTTTGGGCATTAAACAGAGCTTCCCGCCAGGCAAGAACCTAGAAACCCTGCTGCTGGGCAGAGGAGAACATTGCAACCTCAGTGAGACCCCGATTCCTCCCTGTGAACGTGCTGAGCCTCCCCTGGCACAGGCACCGCCACCCTGCTGCCAGACACCTGGGCCGTGGTGGCCCCGCTTCTTTCCCTCCCGGCTGGGAATGGGCTTTGGCTGGAAGTTTTTGCTTATTTATTATGCGCCATGCAGTTTCCCCAGGTGGCTGAGGAGGCGGTATCTGCTTCTTAGCTTCCCAGGTCCCTTGGACTCCCCAGGGAGATTACGGGTGAACCCGGACGGCAGACACTGAGTAGCAGATACTACCTCCTCAGCCGCCCGGAAACCTGCATGGCGCATATAAAGCTCAGCGTTCTTCACCCGCCGCTGCCTGGCTGCTCCTCTCCAGCACTCCACCCCCCACTCTGGCAGTCCCCGCCACTGCTCATCAGTTCCTCCTAGGGTGACCAGATGTCCTGATTTTATAGGGACAGTCCCAATATTTGGGGCTTTTTCTTATATAGGCTCCTATTACCCCCCACCCTTTGTCCCGATTTTTCACACTTGCTATCTGGTCACCTTAGTTCCTCCTCTCCTTGCCTATTGGCCCCCTCCCTGCTTGGCCCGGCCGCTGCTGCTTGCTGCGTCCTCCTCTCCCCCCCTCCCCTGCTTGGCCGGAGAGGAGGGAGGGATGCATGTGGTGAGCAGTGGTGGGGGGTTCTGAGTGGGGAGGAGGGGGGAAGGAGGAGAGGAGGGAGGGATGCATGTGGCGAGCAGTGGTGGGGGGGCTGAGTGGGGAGGAGGCAGGAAGGAGGAGAGGGATGCATGTGGCAAGCAGTGGTGGGGGGGCCGAGTGGGGAGGAGGGGGAAAGGAGGAGAGGAGAGAGGGATGCATGTGGTGAGCAGTGGGGGGGGGAGCGAGTGGGGAGGAGGCAGGAAGGAGGAGAGAGATGCATGTGGCGAGCAGTGGGGGGGGCGAGTGGGGAGGAGGGGGGAAGGAGGAGAGGAGGGATGCATACGGCGAGCAGGGAGGGCGGAGTGTGGGTGGGGCTGCAAGTGGAAGAGGAGGGACGGGGAGCTAGCCTCCCCCAGGGGAAGCTTCACCTGCCGCCCATGGAGTCTTGGGATGGGAGCAGTGACTTCCCAGTTCCCAGACACCCCCAACAGGGGAAGTGCTGGACCTGGAGTGCAGGTCAGAGCAGCCCTACGGGGGCCCTAACTAGAATCCCAGCTATAGCAACTCTCCTGTGGGTTGTGTCTCCTGATGATAACTGGGGGAAAGGAAAGCCCACAGGTGCGGACTTTTGTTTTTGCTGGTGTGTGTGCCTCTCCGCCTCCTCCCTGCCCGTGAGAGCGGTGGGCAAGGCCTCAGTAGGGTTTCCAACTTTCTATTGGCACAAAACTGAACACCCTAGTCCTGCCTCTGCGCCGAGGCCCCACCCCTTCCCAGAGGCCCCACCCCTGCTCACTACATTTCCCCTCCCTCGGTGGCTCACTCTCCCTCACTTTCACTGGGCTGGGGCAGGGGTGTGCGAGAAGGTGAGGGGTCTAAATGGGGGTGCAGGCTCTGGGGTGTGGCCAGAAATGAAGGGTTGAAGGTGCGGGAGGGGGCTCCGGGCTGGGTCAGGGAGTTGGGGTGTGGGAGGGCTCCAGCTGAGGGTGCTGGCTCTGGGGTGGGGCTGGGGATGAGGGGTTTGGGGTGCAGGAGGGAGTTGTGGGTTGAGGCGGGGGTTGGGGTGCAGGAGGGAGTGAGGGCTCTAGGGTGGAGCTGGGGATGAGGGGTTCAGGATGTGGGAGGGGGCTCTGGTTTTCGGCCAATGGGAGTGCAGAGCCGGTGCTTGGGGCAGGGGCAGCGTGCGGAGCCCCGTGGCTCCTCCACCTGGGAGCCGAACCTGCTTGCCGCTTCCAGGGTGCAGCGCTGTGCCCCAGCACAGGTAGGGACTAGCCTGCCTTAGCGCCGCAGCACTGCCGACCGGACTTTTAACAGCCCAGTCAGCAATGCTGACCGGAGCCGCCACAGACCTTTTTCGACCAGGTGATATGGTTGAAAACCGGACACCTGGTCACCCTAGGCCTCGGGGAGGAAGAAGCTAAGTGGGGACAGGGCCTCGGGGTGGAGGAGGGGTGGGGCCTTGGGGCAAAGAGGCTAAGCAGGGGCGGGGCCTCAGGGCGGAGAGGCTCAGTGTGGGTGGAAAGAGGCTGAGCAAGGACAAGGGCTTGGGGCAGAGCACAGGCGGAGCAGGGAGCGGGGCCACAGTCCAGGCATTGGGGCGCACAGAAAATTAATCCAGCCCTGCAGGTGCTGAGCACCCCCTATTTTTTTTAAGTGGGTGCTTGAGCCTCAAGCACCCACAGAGTCAGCGCCTATGGGAAAGCCTCAGCTATGCCGTTCCCCCCCCCCCCCCGACATGCCTCCCACACCAGAGGACCCAGTAGGAGGGATGCACATAGCCAGCCACAGCAGCTGTGCCCTCCCTCATGCAGGGATATTCCCAAGGGGGCCCTTAAGCTGCTTTGCAGCCTCAACACAAAAGGGCTGAATCACCCAGAGAGCGAGTCCTGGCCCTCTGAGGACTCAGATCCCGCTGCGCCTGTCCCACTGCAGGTATCTGAGACGCTCAGCGCTGTTCGAGCTCCATCCAGTGAGCCCAGTCCTGCTCAGCCACACGTTCCACCCCGTGACATCATGCCCAGACACTAGGCACTCCACCGGGTCAACCATAGATGAGGAGCTGCCGCGCGCTGCCCTTCCTGACAAGGGACGCACAGGGCTCCCACACAGATAAAGTCCAACACAAACTCAGTGACCACTTCTGAAGATTTGGCTGGAACCTTAACACAAATCAGTAAGGCACCAGGAATATAGCTGTAGACCCTTGAGGGGCAGCTGTCATTTTGTGTTTCTGTTCAGCTGCAGAGTATTACTGAGCAGACTGCTGTGTGCTCACCCTCTCCCCTGGAGATCTTGTTTGTTTCCTTAATCTGAATAAGAGAGTCCCCAAGGCTGAGAAATGGACACATTGTTTTGTGGCTAGGAAAATGCAGGGGGCTAGCCCCTCAGCTGGGATAGATCGAAGGAGCTTGGTTGATTTACACCAGCTCACGGTCCAGCTCCCTCTATTTCCCCACGTCCAGCGGTGTCAACAGAAGTGCCACCCAAGTCACCAATCCACCACTCTGCCGTCACAGGAACCATTGTAAAGTGTCTCATCTTCAGCTCATCTGGGCAAATACAGAATTGCTGCTTCATCTCAGGGCTCCTGAGATGTCAAACACCCACACACAAGCCATAGGCACCTTAAGGTGAAGTTACACCATAATGTGCATTTCTCCCTGCAGACATTTCTAGCTTAGAACTTAGCCAAGCCAGGAGGGGATAATCAAGAGCAGCCCTGATGGATCCCTGGATGCAAAGTAGAAACTACCCAGCAAGAAAGAGGATCATGGTGCCCTGTCCAGTGATTAAAGTATTCTGACACTCGACTGGCCCATTGTCCTGCTACAACTACCTCTGGGGCCCTGTTCTAAGGGTTTCCCTTACAACCAGGCCTGAACAGAACCCTTGAATCCCAAACCCCGCCCCCCCCAAAGCTTTGGGGAGAGGGACACTTAAAATCTGTCCCTGCCCCTGATCAGAACAGAGCAAAGTGCTGAGGGTTTCTTAGCATCTCTGTTCTGGCCAGTGGAGTTAATTCATTCTGGGAAGGAGACTGGCCACAGGGCTGGGTGGCTGTGGGACCGTCAGGCTCCATTAACCTCTCCACATGGCACAAGGAAGTGCAACCACACTCCAGAGCGATCACATCCTGCGGGTCGGCTGTACCAGCCTGGTTACCCCCTAGCACTGTACTCAGTCATGTGACCTGACAGCAGCCCCTCACAGCCCTTCTGCCCCTTGGAGTCATTCCAGTCAGTGACTTGACTGTATTGGGAGTGAGGCAGGGGAAGGAGGCAGCGAATCCCTGAGAAACTCCTTTACTCCAAGCAGTCGGCAACCTGTTTCCTCTCGTGGCTTAGACACACCCCAGGACAGGACACCTCTCTTCCTCTCCCTCAGACCTGGCTGAAGTTCAGTGCCCATACCTTTCCAGCCAGCTATCACTGCTGTTTGCACATATACCATCCCAATAACTCAGCCCAACAGGCGTCTCTCAAGTGGATTTAGAGAGCCCCTGAGCTAGCATGGTCCTCGAAGGCAGAGAACTCCACACACACCAGGAGGCAAAGTATGATGAAGCCCTCCCCACTGCCACAGAAGAGGGCCCTACTCCTGCACCCCTACTGCAGACAGGTGTCTGCAGTGCCCCTGCTCTCTTATCAAACTGCACACCCTGCACAACAGGAGGCTGCTCGCCTTGCCTTGCTTTTACACTGAGCACCTGGTGCAATACCACCTGCCTGCCCACGGGAGGTGCTCTCCTCCAGAGTGACAGCTCCTATGGGCTCAGAGGGGTGAAACCTGCACACCAGGGTGACGTTAGCCCAGAACATTAGTAGGTGTGCAGGAGTCTGGCTTACCTCTCTGGCGTGGCCCCGTTTCCATTGCCCTTGGAGGACAGTCTCCATCTCCCTTTCCACAGCACACCCGGGCAGCTCTTTGCACTCCCTGGGCTCTTTTCTTGAGAAGAGTCTCGGACCTTTGTCCTCCCCCAGGGTCTGCCCTGGCTTCCCACCTCAATACAGGAGAGCAAAGGGGGGGCTTCCTTTCTCCCTCTCTGGAAGCCCCTAGATCATCTGCACACACTAGGCCTCAAACTCACCCCACTTCTCTAGCTCAGGCTCTTTCCTTCTCTTGCTTTCATCCCTCCCTTCACAGCCCCCATCCTCGACCAGGGTTTCTCAAACTTCTTTGCACCATGACCCCCTTCTGACAACAAAAATTACTCCATGACCCCAGGAAGGGGGATTGAAGCCTGAGCCCTGCTACCCCAGGCAGTGGGGCCAAAGCCCAACCCCCACCGCCCTGCAGGAGAGGGGGCAAAGCTTGAGGGCTGCAGCCCTGGGCAGGGAGGCTAGAACCTGAGCCCCACCACCCAGGGCTGAAGCAGAAGCCTGAGCCCCACTGCCCAGGGCTGAATCAGTCTGGCTTCAGCTTAGGGTTACCATTCGTCCGGATTCCCCCGGACATGTCCGGCTTTTTGAGCTAAAAATAGCATCTGGGGGGAATTTGTAAATGTCCGGACTCCCCCCCCATGCAGAGCGCGCGCGGCTAACAGGGCAGCCGGCCAGATGGTGACACTTACATGGGGCTCCGACAGCCAGAGAGAGCCCCTCCTCCGCTTCCCCCTCCTCTCCCCTGCAGCAGAGATCACTCCCTCCCTCCCTGCATTCGCAGATCGCCTCCGGCAGTCTGGAGCTCCTCCCCCGCTCCTCCTCCCCTGCTGCCCAGCGTGCCGGGACGAACGGCTCAGGCCGTTCCTGAGCAAGTTCACAGAGACGTTAGGCGAAGGCCAACAACAAGGGGGCCAGGGGGTCGGAGAAGGGGCAGGGAGGTTCTGGAGGGGGCAGTCAAGAGATGGGGGGGTCGGGAGTTTGGGGGGGGCTTTCTGGGGGGGGTAGATAAGGTTTTGGGCAGTCAGGGTACAGGTAGGGGGTAGGGTCCTGGGGGGCAGTTAGGGTGGGGGGGTCTTAGGAGGGGGCAGTTAGGGGACAAGGAACAGGAAGGCTTAGGTAGGGGGTGGGGCTCTGGAGGGCAGTTAGGAGCAGGGGTCCCAGGAGGGGGCAGTCAGGGGACAAGGAGCGGGGGGGGGGTTGGGAGTTCTGGGGGCGGGGCTGTCGGGGCAGGGGGGGGGGAGAGGGATCGGAGCAGTCAGGGGACAGGGAGCAGAGGGGTTTAGATGGGTCGGGAGTTCTGGGGGGGGCTGTCAGGGGGTGGGGAGTGGTTGGATGGGGCGTGGGAGTCCCAGGGGTCTGTCTGGGGGTGGGGGTGTGGATAAGGGTTGGGGCAGTCAGGGTACAGGTAGGGGGTAGGATCCTAGGGGGCCAGTTAGGATGGGGGAGGGTCTCAGGAGGGGGCAGTCAGGGGACAAGAGGCAGGGAGGCTTAGGTAGGGGGTGGAGTCCTGGGGGGCAGTTAGGGGCAGGGGTCCCAGGAGGGGGCGGTCAGGGGACAAGGAGCGGGGGGAGGGTTGAGGGTTCTGAGGGGGGCGGGAAGTGGGAGAGGCAGGGGCGGGCCTAGGGCAGGATGGGGGCGGGGCTAGGGCAGGGCTCCTCCCGTCCTCTTTTTTGCTTGCTGAAATATGGTAACCCTACTTCAGCTTCCACCCTGGGCGGTGGGGCTCGGACTTTGGCTTCAGGCCCAGGCCCCAGCAAGTCTAACACCAGCCCTGGTGACCCCATTAAAACAGGGTCGCAACCCACTTTGGGGTCCCAACCCACAGTTTGAGAACCGCTGCTCTAGGCCTTCTTTTTCCAGCCCTTTCCACTCATTTTCCAACCCACCCCCTTCCCGGACTGGCCACACAGCCCCTGCTGACCTCTGTCAGGGCACTTCTTGCCCAAAACACCCACTACACCCAACAGCTATCCCCACTCTCAGACTCCCACTGCCTGAGCAGAAGAAAGCGCTTTTATAGCCTCATCCCATTTCCCAGCAGGCCTTGCTGTTGCCTAGCATCCCATACTTCCTGTGAGAACTATAAGCCCCAGAATTCCCTTTGCCTGGGCTGACTCAGGCAGCCAGGCTGTAACTGATCTGAGTTTCCCTTAAAGGGCCACAAGGACCTGCTAACAGCAGCAAAATAAATAAACTTTATTTCCACTTTATCCCCCTCTTAACTGTCCCTGCACCGTCTGAAAACCAAACACACATTGGCCTTGCTGGGCTAGCAGTTAGGCACCTTGCGTCCTCTGCTGTTGTTCTGGGGCTGTGCTTGCATGCCTCCCCAACTCTCAGGATGGGGGCAGGTAATTGAGAGTGGAGATTGAACCCAGGGGGCCTTAGGAGCTGCAAACTGCAACCCTTGACTACTTGAGCTAAAGCCCCAGCTCTATTAGCTCAAAGCTAGTAATGGATTCATAAACCCCTACATAGTCCAGCCACTAGAGGGGGACGGAGAGCCAGAAAGATAGGCTCCACCCACAATGGAGAGCAATGGTGCTGGTCTCTGGTGATGATGGACACAGGATACTGAGAATCAGCATCCACTCAGTGCCCACAAAGCCCAGCTAAACCCTGCGGGGGGGTAGAGGAGGCCTCCTGCACCTTCTGTGGGCGGGGCAGGATTATCACTCAGCACTGAGATGGAACCCTGCTGTTAAATGGGCTTTGTTCAGCTTTTCACACTGGTGCTGGCGAGATATCCATTTACTCCTGTGCTATCATAGCTCAGGGCTGAATGGGTTGACCTGTGGCCCGAGGAGTAACCAGCAAAGATGGCCCCCTGGCCCATACCAGCACCACCACTTGTCAGACTAAACCTTTGGGTGAGTCCAATTAGCCTGCAGTTCTCTTCCAACACTGTAGGAGGCACTGTGGTCAAGAGGGAAATGCCAATATTTTGGTGGCCAAAAGGATTGGCAAACCTGAGCCAGCCCCTGAAAGCAGATCTCTGTTCTGTACGTCTTTTTAGAACCTTCAGAATTGAGTTTGACTCATTTATAGGGAGGGTCCAGCTGTGAAACTGAGATCCATGTTCAGATAGCGCACACGCATGCACAGACACACTTTGGTGATATATAGCCCCTTCTCTAATATCCCTGTGTAAAATTATTCTCCATGGCCACAAGTCACTTAAGTACAGGCCTAATTTCACAGGTAGTCTCATTGATCTCAATGGATTACTCACATGCTTAAAGTTAGGCACGCTTATGTGCCCTGCCTACTTGGGGCTCACATGGCCAAAAGAATGAGAAACCCAGGCTCTTTGGCTGCGCTTTGTAGAGTGCCTATGGAATGATCGCTTTTAAAACTACAGGGCAAGTGTATTTCCCCTCCCCGCTGCAAGTCTGGGTTCATTTTCTGGAAAAACAGCTGCTGGTCAATTTGTCCCAGGGCCAATTTTGAAATACCTGTGGCTGGAGTCAGCTACTGCTAATGAGCCCCTAGGGAGGTTTTCCAGCCCTAAAGCAATGTCAGGCATAAAGCAGGAGGGTGCACTATGCAGAAATGAGTTAGTTGTAAGTGTGCGGTTTTCCCTTCAAGGGAAGCTGAAAGTACAACTGTGATGCATGGCCAGAAAGGGTTAAACATCCTGCAAATTAAATAACCCTCAAAAGACATGTGGGGAGATAATGTTTGTGTTTTTCACACACACACACTCCACAACGTAATCAACAGTCCCTGTCTAGGCTGTATTCTGATAGTTCAGTGATCAAAAGAACATCCTAGCATCTAAATGAATTGTAAACATGGGATATCTCGATATTCATCTCTCTTTGAAATGTACTGTGAATAGTGGAGGAACAAGCAAATTGCCTTATGTTAATTCTATAGTTAAGTACTGGTGATGGACCTCCTTCAAATCATCCTAATTACCTTTTGTTCCCGGAGGAACTGCCAGCTTGTCAAAGAGGACATGAAATTGTATAAAAGATCCTTGGGTCCTGATTCTGTCATCTCAGATCTGCTTAAGCTTCATCTGGGGAAGTTTGAGTCGCAAGACTGAGGTCCCAGTTATGCTGGTACGACCTGAATATGAGATTTGGACATTGGACTATAACTTATGAACTGACTTCTAAAGGAACTCTTTGCAACTACAAAGCTCACCATCTCTGTTATCAATCTAAATCTCAGTGTATAATGATCTTTTAACCATTCTCTCTCTCTTTTGTTTTTTAACCAATTTTAGTTTAGTTAATAAGAATTTGCTGTAGAGTGCATTTGGGTAAGATCTGGAATATTCGATAACCTAGGGGGTAATGTGTCCGATCCTTTGGGATTGGTAGAACCTTTTCTTTTAATATGATGAAATAAGATTTACAGAAATTTTCATCATATTTGACATGGGTACCTGGATGGAGGCTGAGGCTGGATCACTTTAAGGGAACTGTGTTGTCTGGACTTCTGAGTAACCGGTAAGGTAATAAAGAAGCTGTTTTATGCTAGCTTGGTAAATTTAAGTATTGGCATATCTGCCAGCTTTTGGGGGTCTGGCTGCCCCATCTTTTGCAGTTGACCCTCATTGAGTGACCATAGCTGGCCCTCATAGGACGCCGGTCACAACAACACTTTGCCAAGCATTAGAATTAAACAGGGAATTGTGAGAAGTCATGACTGTCAAACTCATAACTACGGTGTCTTGCATTTATACTGCGTAGCTCCTTTCGTCCTAAAGCGCTGGCCAGACATCTGATGCTAAAAGCCCTCAGCGATGGCCTAACTCTGCTCCAGTGGGAGTTTTAAAATGCACCCCTGCAACTGGTCAGATCTCTGTTTGAAATCTCACTGTATGCTGAGCAGGCCCTGGCACTAGGAGCTGAAGTGATTGGTTCAAAAGACCGAGTAGCCTGTGGGGGTTTGCCATTGCCTTCTCTGCCCTTTAGATTTCCAGCATGGCTAAGTTAAAACAGTTTATGATGGGTAATAAATAGCTGGACCTGACCTGTCAGTTGGAATTCTCCATGTAATGCTGGGGACGTTATCCAAGTTGTTAGGCTCCCAGTGTTACCTGTATTAAAGATAATTTATTTTCGATAACATTCATCCAGAGGGGAACAAGTGTCACTGCAACATGCTTACAATTAGAATCATGTTCCTCGGGGACCCTGTAAGAAGAACCGCAAGGCACTAGATTTTGCTACAGCTACAGCTGTACAGCCTTGCTCCTTTCCCTACTGTCACTCCTCGCTGAGTCTGCCTTGAGTCCCCTGGCTCCATTCAGCCAGCGAGACACCAGTTAGCTCCAATGTGCTGCCTTGTCATACAAATGGAGCGGACAAGCTCAGTGGACAGAATGAAAGAGGAACTGAGGACACTGCTAGTGGTGTGCAGTGAGTTAGATTTATGCTGCTAACAAGCCTTGAACTTGTCCTGACAGTGACTTTCTGAAGGAAGGAAAGACCCTTCCTGCCCACTGCCGTGCCCCAGTGCCCGCTGACATTAAGCAGGAATCTGAAGAGAGTTGAATGTTTGTTTTACACAGAAGCAAAGGCTCCAGGGTTGGTCCCTTTTGAAGCCACTGCATGTTCATTCTCTACCAGCGAGCAGAAATAGGGGAGCTATCCGATATTTCTGCCACTAGCTGGTATGGATTTTTGGATGACGCTGCATCTAGACCTCAGCAGCAGTGTAAAACCGTAACAAGCATCCACAAAGCCAGAGACGCCTGTGGCACACATGCCATCCTGGCTGCAAGCAGAACTTTCACTGCAAAGGCAAACGGTGTTTGAAGACCGAGCAGAGTAGCTTCCCTGACCTGCGCTGAAGGTGGGTAAAGAATAGTGCTTGCAAAGGGCTGGGCATAGTGTGACAGACCCACAGGGGAGCGTTACAGAGTGCCAGGCATGGGCACACATACCACCAAGCTGTAGGAGAATAGAGTTAGCGGCCTGATCCGGGACAGGTGCCCTACTGTAATACCCAATGTACAGCACCTAGCACAGTGGGATGCTGGTCAATGACTGGCACTCCTAGGTGCTACAGTACAGCTCCTATCACACATGCGGCCTTGGGGTGTGACTGGGGCTCCTAGGTGCTAGGATAATACAACTAAATAATAACTGCTTATTATCCCAGGACAGGGCAGGTCTTGGCATGATGGGGAGAGGCCATTTTGGCCAGCCAAGTGTGGGTTGGGCTGGATGAGGAGACCTCTACGGGGACAGATTGCCCCCCCCCCGCCCCGCCTACTATGGGGTTCTGACATCAGCACCCAGTGCTGACTTTGCTATGTGGGGGCAGGGAGGAACAGTGTTTGGATTCAAAGAAAGGTTGCTCTCCAGCTCCCAGGACACAAGGCAGAAGCGTGCTGACCCATGTACAGTACCATGCTAATGGCAGGGCTAGTGGATTGCTGAGTGCGTGTGAAAGAGATTGCGCGTAATCATGTGTGCAACTGCGCTTGTGTGTGTGCCCGGCTGAGAGGGCACATCTGGCCATGCCCAGGAGCATGTACACACGCTTCTACGCTTCACTGAGCTGTGTCCTCACCCTGTTCCTGTCACCACCCTCACCGTGTCTATTCCCATCCTTCCCTGCAGTTTCCAAGTGGGATCTGGAGAGTTTTGACTATCAGGAGCTGAAATCTGAGCTGACGGAGGTGCCCGCTTCCAGCGTCTTCGAGGAGCGCCCCTCCCCCAGCCACCCTGCCACTGGGGACATGGCCACTGGTACAAAGATCACCTTGATGCCTTTCCCTCCTTGCGGGTTCATACAGCTAGGCCTCGTCCTTCTAGCACCATCCCTGCAGTCGCTTTTCTTCTCCTCCCCGACCCTCTCTCCTATACTGTCGCCCTCACTCTCCGCACCAGGGAAGAGCCTAGCTGGGGAATATCAGCTTCTCTGCCTCTCAGCTCCTTTATCTGGTTCTATTTCATCATTGCTTCTTATTCTGCCTCCTTCTCTCGTCCCATTTCCCCACCTTACCCTGGCCAGCCTGTCTGTTCTGTCCTTTGCTGAACCCCAAGCAATCCAGGCAAGGATATGGCCACCTTGTGCCAGACCCAAGAAGGGAGTTCAAACCCCTGCTCCAGCAGCCAGACTCACTGTGAGCACCTCCAGACCATGAGCCCAGGCTGGAATCTGGCTAGCCGCAGGTCTGCCCCATGGCAGAGAAGGGAGCAGAGCTGAACTTGTCCTCTGGAAATGACTCAGTCTCTTTGGGCCAACTTTCTCAGGCACTCACTGACGCTGTCCTTAGGCAGTCCCCGAACAACTACATCAGAGAGGACTCCAAATACAAAATTCAGAGCAGGGTCTGCATGTCCACCACTCTGCAATTCAGGATCACTCAGAACCCGGGGGTCAGGCCCATCTCTAAGTAATAAAGCATAACACTTCGTACACAACTTATGGGGATTTCCCCCTAGCTGTAAGAGCTAATAGAATCAGGAGGCTGCTCTTAAAATGAGGTCAGTGGTGCCATGCCATGTTTCCTTCTGTTATTATTGGTTAAGCAACAAACTGTGAACTTGAATCACTTTTCTTTGATTAGCCCATCCCTGCTGTGCTGCCAGCTTTTGTCACTTTGCACACACTTTGGCATTTTCCCAAAAGTCCCAGCTCCTGTAGGCATGAGCAGCTCAGCTTTACTTTAAATAAATATGATTCTAGCCTGCATGGCAGTGGAGAAAAGCTTGAAAAGGTGAAGCGAGAGCCCGCGAAAGGCCCAAAAATCCCAAGGCAAAGAGGAAGCAGCCACAAAAGTTGTTTAAAACCATAATCTCATGATTGTGGAGGGTCAGACTCAGGATTTTGGAATCTGCCGGGTTGGCGATACCAAAAATGGCCTTATGGCCCATGCACAATGGAAACAAGCCCTAGATTCAGCTTTGGTATGACACCACAATGGGCCTCCACCAAGACAGATCTGGCATTGTCCACAGCTATGTCAGCACCTGGAAGGGGTCACTGACCTGTTTCTTAATCCCAGAGGTAGAGCGATGGAAGGGATGGTGCTGGTTGAGTGGCCTGTAGCTAAGCGCTCTGCATTGGAACACAGGAGGCCTGGGTCCATTCCCAGTCCCAGTTCACGTACCTGTGTCTGGTGCTGTTAGATGGAGTATGACAGGGGAAGAGGGAAGGCCTCCTACTGCTTGTAAACCACCTCTTTGGCCATCGAAAGGAACACCCCTGGTGAAGTCCACTACGGAAGGGTGGTAGCAGATGGTGGGCAGGAGAATTGTTAAAGCACCCTCTGAGCTTGCCTCTCATTGACTTTGTTCATTGTGGCCAAAGACTCCTACTCTTTCTGGGCTGGTTTCCTGTAACTGTTTTACTCCATGCTGGTGCTTTATACATTGTCCATCTAAGCCCTGCAACCCAGCCTCTGCCTTTCAGAAATAAAATAGGTCCCCAGGACATTCCACCCTTGGCTTCTGACTTCCACTGGCTGGATGTCAGGAGCCATTTTTAAAACTAGGATTTAACGGTTGAGACTCTTTGCAGCTGCCTCATCAGATCAGAGTTCATATTGCGGACGCTCCCCTGTCCTACCTGAAATGTTACTAGGAAACCCAAATGGGTCTATTAAAACACTGTGCCTGGGCTATTGCAGCTGAGGTCCCACTTGAAAAAAAATAAAAGAGATGAACATCTTGGTCTTTCATCTTAACCACATCATGAAAACCTTTAAATATCACTAGAGCAAGAAAGTCCATGCTGTGAAATCCCCTTCCAAACTGTTCACCTAGTTTTTCCCCCATCTCTCTTCACAGACAATCATTCCTGCTTCTTTTCTCCTTGTCATCTCCTCTTTTTTCTGTCTGCCTGCACTGCTTAGGAACATAGCCTAGGGGGCAATGCCGGTGTGTTGATAAGTGCTGGAAGGCTGCTGTTGATAAATTGAGGGGGTATCTCCTCAATCAGCTTCATGGAATTATTTACTTACTTAGAATCCAGTAAATGATCTTTCCTGCTAGTTATTGCTGGGTGTGTGTGGCTTTCATGGATTTTAGCCTTTCAGTAGGAAATCTGCCACTGGTGACAGACAGAATAACTGAATTATTTTTTTCTTCCTTGAGCAGGGTGTGGAGAGCTGGTCTGGGTGGGGGAACCTGTGACCTTCCGCAGGGCTGAGACTATTGCTGGCAAGTATGGCGTGTGGATGAAGGACCCAGAGCCTGTTCCCCCCTACACCCGCGAGACCACCTGGAGAGTCGATGCCATTGGCACTGACATCCGCCAGGTCTTTGAATACGACGACGCTGATCAGTTCATGAAGGGCTATCCCTCCAAGGTCCACGTCCTGCCCTGGTCCATGGAGAGCACTGGAGCCATCATATACAGGGGCTCCCTGTACTTCCAGCGGCGCAAGTCCAGGACGGTGGCCAAGTACGACCTGAAGACAGAAACAATCACAGTCCAAAAGGACATCCCCAGTGCTGGCTACCATGGCCAATTCCCCTATTCCTGGGGTGGGTACACAGACGTTGACCTAGCTGTTGATGAGATGGGGCTGTGGGTGACATACAGCACAGACAAGGCCAAAGGGGCCATCGTCCTCTCCAAACTGGATCCAGAGACGCTGGAGGTTGAGCAGACCTGGGAAACCAACATCCGCAAGCAAGCCGTGGCCAATTCCTTTATGATCTGTGGCACCTTGTACACCATCAGTAGCTACTCAGCCCCAGACGCCACGGTCAACTTTGCCTACCACACGGCCACCAGCACCAGCGAGCCACTGAGCATCCGCTTCGAGAACCGCTATGGGTACAGCAGCATGGTGGACTACAACCCCACGGAGAGAAAGCTCTTCGCTTGGGACAATTTCAACATGGTCACCTATGACATCAGACTCTCCATGATATGAGGAGCTTCAGGGCAGGAGGAGGACACGCCACGCTCATTGCTAACTAGCAGCTCGTGGGCTAGGGGCAAGTCTAGCCAGCTGTCAATCTCATACACTCACTCTTCCTATTCTTCCTGAGCTTTCCTTGGACTCAGCCCTGAGCCCCTTACTCAGGCAGAGCGCTCATTGAGCTGGGCAAAGACTCCAGGCCTTGCCCTAGATCGGAGATTCATATTCTGAGAGCACTAATGGGGCTCAAATAACAATAGAGTGGGAATAACTTTGCGCCACTTGGGAACATACGTGCAATAGGCATTTACAGCCCTGGCGTCGTTCCCCTTGCCTCTCTCTGAATTACACACGGGATGAATTTGGACAATGTAGAAAAAAAAGTAACAAATTGTTCAGGGTTACGCAACATTTGGAGTGTGTGGGCCAATTGCACAGGGATAGATCTAGAATGACTAAACCTGCCTGCGCCCTTGGCTAAAAGACACTGCGATTCCAGCCAAGCAGACCAAACCGTTCATGGCAGGAGGCAAATAATATTTTAGGAGAGGGAGGTGGCTGGGTACCACCTTCACAGAATGGCTAATAAAAACCCAGTGACCATCAGCCAACCATATTCCTGCCCAGCATCAGCTGAGACAAGGGGAATGTGCTATGCAGTCAACACCAGGCGCTAGCCAAGGCGGCGTTGACAGGAGGAGATTCTGCAAAGTTGTGTCACACCCAGATTCAGTAGGAGAACATCAAGGCCTAAAGACCTAGCTCCAACACCCAAATAAGCCAATGGAAAGACTCCAGCTGACTTCACTGGGCTTTGGATTGGGTCCTTAGTGGGTTGACTTGGCAGGGGCGTCTCAGAAATGTGCTGCAGGAGTTAAAAATGACTAGACATCCCAGGCAGCGGGCACCCTGCAAGAGAGCTTTCAGCTGCTGCGTATAAACCCTTCCATTGCCAGCCTCTCTCCTCCTAAGCACAGTGCATGCCCTGTCCGGATCAAGCTTACCCTGGGAGCCCACCAGCCACCTCTACAGATTATCATGAGCCAGAGAACGTAGGAGGAGAAGACAGGAACTCACCCAGCTTGGTATCTCTGCAGCGTAAGCAACTGCTCTGCAGCAGCAATTGACCAGTAATTAAAGCAGGAGTCAAAGATGGGCCCAAGCTGCAGAGAGGCCAGGTCCAATGATTCACACCTCACCTAAGCATAGGGCCATTCCGCTCTAGGGGCTTTGAGTCTGTTCAGCGTCTCACACAGTTACACAATAGCCATTGAGCGTGCGGGGCTCTGGCCGAACTAGCCGCCTACCTGCAAAAAACATGGCCGCCTCAGCTCCCATTCCATTAAAGACAAAAATGAAGCATTACTTGTTTAACACAATTCTGTTAAGTCATTAGACATTTTAGCAAAATAAATTTAAGGAGGGTTGTTGTTCATGAAAAACGGGATCCTAGAATTTAGGGCATGATCTCAAATCCACTGAAGTCAATGGAAAGTCTCCCATTGACTCTAGTGAGCAATAGAACAGATCTCTATTTATCCCAGACTATGGTTATTAACTCAGAAAGAGAAGCAACGTCTAACTGTTCTTGCTGTTTCTAGCTCTCAATCCAGATAACTCTGCTGATTACACTGTAACTTAGACACTCTTTGGGATAGGCATGGCATTAGATCAGGTATGGCTAAGCATACGGCTGTTTTTAAGAACACACACATTTAAAGTATTTAGTGTATAAATCCTGTAGCTGGCTTGGTTTTTCTGTTTGCTTTAAAAGCCTAATCCATGCAGGTTGTATTGAAGCCTCCTGGATGAAAGCGAAGGTCCAATGTGCTGATGATTACGTGGAAGTAGTCTGTAATAATAATCGATAATAAACCCTCCTCCCCCACAACAATCCACAGTGGCAGCTTCTTGTTGGCAGATTTCTCGTTTCACTGCAACATGCTGCAGGGAATTCCAGGCTACAGGCCACCTTTACAGGAGAGTTCAGTCCCCGCAAACAGGGCTCGATTTTCAGGAGCTCAGCTCCCATTTAGGCACTGGTTTCTAATTTGAGCTCTTCCACAGGCTTGCTGGGTGACTTTGCTGAGTCACATCCCTGCTCCGTGCCTCAGTTTCCCCATCTGGAAAATGGGGATGATGATACTGACCTCCTTTATAAAGTTCAGTAGATAAGAGCTAGGTATTACTATTACTAAAGCCAAGGGGAACTTTGCCATTGACTTCAATGGAGCCAGGATTTCATCTACTGAAGGAATATCACCATGACTACAACAACAAATGCCACTGTAGAATAAGAGGAGGCAGAGAAATGGAAAGACTTAAATCCTGCAGTAGAGAGAGAGCTGACTGATTACAGGAAAGCTGGGAACCTAACATTAGCTGGTTTAAAAATATCAATTGATTACCTTTTACAGTCAGTAGAATATATGTTAGCTGTAACCCCTAACGGATGGAGCCTCAGATCATCTGTATTTGATTATCCTGAGGGGACCTCCAGTATTGCAGATGGAAAGAAATAACTTGTCAGCCCTTTCAGTATAAAAAGCAACTAAAAAGGTCTAAATCAGCATTAAATCTTGGAAAGTTTCATGTTAACTCACCTCTCTCTACATCACCCGGGAGCAAACGGCCCCTTTGAGCAGGGGAACTAACCCCAGTATTTCTGGACAGCCTCTGGCCGAAAGCACGACTGACAGAATTTTGTTTTGCATCTATGGGCATAGCCTCACTGCAGTGTTAGCCCGGGTGATTGGCACCCAGGAGATGGGCACCTGGCATAGCCCAGCCCAGCCATGAGCAACCCCTCTGCAAAGCCATACCTAATTACTTAGGGTGACCAGATTGCAAGAGTGTAATATTAGGACACATTGGTCAAGTGGGGGGGAGGGAGGAGGGGAGACAGACAGACACAGGTGCACAGCCCTGACCGGAGCCAGAGGCACACTGGTCCGCCTGGCCCTGGGCTACCAGTGTGCCCCTTCCTGTTGAGGGTGGGCCCATGCTGCGCCACACAGCTCCCCTGCCCAGCACCCCCTGGATCCACTATGCCCAGAGCCCCCCTACAACCCTTCCACCACAAATGCACAGTGCTGTGCACACACACTGTGCCCAGCGCCCCCCTGCCCACAGCCCCACCATAGCTGCTCAGCACCCCACACAGAACCCCCCCAACTCACTAGTTTCCCAATACACAGATTTCCCCTCCCTCCCTTCCTTCCTCCCTCCCAGTGCCCTTCTCCACAGCCCCACCACCACAATTACACAATGCCCCACACAGACCCACACTGCCCAGTGCCCTGACACACACAGATCTCCCCCACTGCCCAGCACCCCCCAACAGGCCCCCACTGTCTAGCACCCCAAAATATACAAACCTCCCCCACTGCCCAGCGCCCTCCACACCCTCACAGCCCAGCGCCCCACACACACCTCCCAGACACTCACTCCACCACACCCTGCCCCCTTCCCTGGCCACACTCACCAGCCCTGCTGGGAGGTCTCTGGCTCCTACGGTGAGAGCGGCGAGGGGAGTCTCCAGATTCTCCACGTGCTGCGCCCGCCACAAGTGCGAGCTCGGTGGCTCCCATTGGCTGTGAAAAGCGCCAATGGGAGCTGCCGGAGCCGCGGAGCGGGGCTTGCAGGCGCCAGCAGCATGCAAAGCCCCCCCACCCTAAGAGCCAGAGGGACCTGCCAGGGGGCGAGGTAGGGAGTCCCAGCGGTGCTCACCTGGGGCAGCTCCCGTCCCAGGAAGCATCCGGCAGGCTGGTCCGTCTGACTCCTAGGTTCACGGGGCAAGTTGGGTTGGGGGGGGGGCGGAGGGCTCTCTGCCCGCTCCCGGTGCCTGCAAGCCCCGCCCCTGCAGCATGTGGCGCTCCTGCCGGCAGGCGGGCACCAGGAGCTGCCCCAGGAAGCGGTGAGCGGCGGCGCTGCGGCTGCGGTCCGGACGGTCCCAGATATCGGGACAAAGGGTGTCCCGACCGATGTAAGGTTGGGACGCGGGACAAGTCCCCTAAAATCGGGACTGTCCCGATAATATCGGGACGTCTGGTCACCCTACAGTTACTGCATCCTCACTGCAACTACATTCCCCTGGGTGTGGCACTAGGGCATCTGGGGCACATCCCATGAGGCTTTGTGCTGCATTAAGTGGGCTGCTATTTGTCCTGGGGAATTGTGGGAGAACTTGTCTGCCCTTCGTGTGGTTTTAAGCTTCCCTTGGTCTGAGTAGGCTCCAGCATGGCCTCCTCTTTGGCCTCTCTGTCTGACACCCCTTCATGGAAGAGAGACCCTGTGGCCCAGTGCCCTAGGCCCCCAGGACCTATGCTGCCCTCCAAGACACCCCAGTAACGTAAGCACACCATTTGCCTGAGCTCCGTCCGACTCTGGTTTACTGTTTACCCCTTCAGGGACACACTGTAGCTGAAGCAAATAGAGCCAGGCTTGGCCTAAGGACCTCTCAACCAAATGCACACTTTACTCAGAGAGGGCACAGACCATCTAGAAACCACCACACACCTGAATTCCCTGCCCCACATTGTAGCTCACCCACTTTCCTTGGGAGACTGGGGGGAGGAGGGGAAGGGGAGGGGAAGTCAAATTAGGCAGATTCCCTCTGCTGCAGCAGCTCCCCCCAGCTTGAGCAGGTGAGGTGGTGAAATGTCTGGAGAGCGAGAGAGTCACACCTGTCCTTTATAAAGTTCTTATTCCCTATCACCTATCGTGTGATCCCCACTCACCCTCAGGCAGTTGGAGTCTCCTAGCCCATGATTATTTGGTTACTAGCCCACCTGGCAGAATCTGTTCTCTCCATTTGGCCAGCTTTTTGCCCAAGGGGGTTTCCATTTGAATAGAAGACCATCAAAGTTTAGCGACCCTGCATCATGGCTGCAAGAATTTCGCCTGACACCTCCTGGGGGTTTTAGCTCACTCCAGAGGCTATAGAGGCAAGGTGAAGGCACAGCGTGATTTGGCAATTGGTTTGATATAGTTACATACAAAGTTCATAATATCCAACAGAAGTCGTAAGTTGTACATAGGTCCCCCTCCCCAACTCTCCTCAGGTACTTAGCCCCAGAAGAGCGTGTGAGGGTGCTTGCCAGCCTGGGGAAGCTGCCCCGTCAGTACGGTCGGCTGTGTACCAGCTCTTGCCAGTACACAGTACCAGACCGGACCGGCTTACTTTCACCTCTGTCTGTATCAGATGACTGGCAGCTAGCTAATGTGAGGCCAATTTCTAAAAAAGGCTCCAGAGGTGATCCCAGTAATTACAGGCCAGTAAGCCTAACTTCAGTACCAGGCAAATTGGTTGAAACTATAGTAAAGAACAGAACTGTCAGACACATAGATGAACACGATTTGTTGGGGAAGAGTCAACATGTTTTTTGTAAAGGGAAATCATGCCTCATGAATCTACTAGAATTCTTTGAGGGGGTCAACAAGCACATGGACAAGGGTGATCCAGTGGATATAGTGTTCTTAGATTTTCAGAAAGCCTTTGACAAGGTCACTCACCAAAGGCTCTTAAGAAAAGTAAGCTGTTATGGGATAAGAGGGAAGGTCCTCTGATGGATCAGTAACTTGTTAAAGATAGGAAACAAAGGGTAGAATAAATGTTCAGTTTTCAGAATGGAGAGCTGTAAAGAGGGGTGTCCCCCAGGGGTCTTTACTGGGACCAGTACTGTTCCCATATTCATCAGTGATCTGGAAAAAGGTGTAAACAGTGAGGTGGCAAAATTTGTAGAGGATACAAAACTACTCAAGCTAGTTAAGTCCAAAGCAGACTGAAGAGTTACAAAGGGACCTCACAAAACTGGGTGACTGGGCAACAAAATGGCAGATGAAATTCAGTGTTGATGAATGCAAAAAGTAATGCACATTGGAAAACATAATCCCAACTCTACATATAAAACAATGGGGTCTAAATTAGCTGTTACCACTCAAGAAAGATCTTGGAGTCATTGGGGATAGCTCTCTGAAAAACACCCATTCAATTTGCAGTGGCCATCAAAAAAAGCTAACAACGTTGGGAATCATTAGGAAAGGGATCAATAAATCCATGGTACGCCCACATCTTGAATAAAGTATGCAGATGTGGTCTCCCCATCTCAAAAAAGATATATTGAAATTGGAAAAGGTACTGAAAAGGGCAACAAAAATTATTAGGGTATGGAACAGCTTCCGTATGAGGATAGATTAATAAGACTGGGACATTTCAGCTTGGAAAAGAGACGACTAAGGGGGGATACGATAGAAGCCTATAAAATCATGACTGGTGTGGAGAAAAAATAAATAAATAAAGGAAGTGTTATTTACCCCTCATAAACACAAGAACTAGAGGTCACCAAATGAAATTAATAGGGAGCAGATTTAAAACAAATAAAAGGAAGTATTTCTTCACGCAATGCACATTCAGTCTGTGGAACTCTTTGCCAGGGGAAGTTGTGAAGGCCAAGACTATAACAGGGTTCAAAAAAGAACTAGAAAAATTCCTGGAGAATAGGTCCATCAATGGCTATTAGCCAGGATGGGCAGGGATGGTGCCCCTAGCCTCTGTTTGCCAGAATTTAGGAATGGACGACAGGGGATGGATCACTTGATGATTACCTGTTCTGTTTATTCCCTCTGGGGTACTGTCGGAAGACAGGATACTGGGCTAGATGGACCTTTGGTCTGACCAAGTCTGGACGTTATGCTCTTGAACAACCTGAGTAAGAACAATGGACAAATACGATTCTAGGTGCTAACTTGGAAGAGCTCAGGTTTATACCAGGCTCTACCACTGACCTGCTGAGAGCTGGGACGCATAACCTCACCTCCCTCTGGCTGTTTCCCTTGCCGCCTGTCTGATTATGTTTAGACGGTAGGCTCTTTGGGACAGAGATGGTCTTATGTTCCTACAGCACCTTCCACAACAGGGCCCTTAGGCGCAGCTATAATGCCAGCAATCAGCAGTTCTGCTCATCTGCTGCAGCAGCTCAGACATGCTACAGTGCACTGTTGCTAGGCAGCTCTTTATTGGGGAAGGTCTGAGCTGGATGCACTCTACCACAGTAGATTTGGTTTGCCTTCTCAGCAGGCTCTTCAGCCTACGAAGTGAGTCAGTGTCCACATTTCTTGGGCAGCTGGCTAGGTTTCAGAGCAGCCATCAGCTGGAGATGGGGGAGGTGGTGGTGGGAGAGTGGTAAGAGGAGAGGGGACTCCGGAGAGAGTGCATTCCAAGTAGGTTATGTAGGGGCCAGCATTCATCAGGCTGGGCCTCTTCACGGCTCCTCCTCCTTTCCCATTGTAGTGCATGATCCTGGCAGCAGAGAGAGTGAACAGCAGGTCTCATGACAACAGCCAGAGGAACCACCACTGACACAGCCTAACTCTTATCTTTATCCCCAGGTTACAGCTGGGGAAACTGAGGCACAGAAGGGCAGTGACCCAGCAGAGCACTGCCTTTAATACCCCTTATGAACAATTAGTTCCTGCCTAAGTCCACCTTCCCCCCAAACTCTTCTGAAAAGACTCCCCCAGAAGAGGAAGGTTTGCTTTACCTGTGAAGATCTTTGGATGACTAACTAGACAGTCTCCCCATTCTCTCTCTCTCCAGCCCTGATCTTTCCACTCCTGCAGTTGGAGTGGCTGGTGTCATCTCCAGCTAGACTGCACCAGTGGGCTGGGGCCAGAACATGGGCTGCAAAGACAGCAGGGGAATGTTCACACCTCAAGTGAGTGGTGAAGAGTCTCATGGAGACACGTCACTGTATAGCGTGAAGCTGGGAATACCCCTGATGCCTCCACCCCTGGAACTTCAAGTTTGGGACCAAATGACTAGAGCCGGGCAGAGTCTGATTTTCAGCTATCATTCCATGGTGTTGGGCTGACCTACACCATTCAAATTCAATGGGGACCAGCTTCTGGCCCAGTTCATACTGCCAAGGAGCCACAGTGCTGCCCTCAGACATGACCCCAAGTGCCACTCCCATTGGAGTCCAGACACCAAGGCAGGCTGTGGCCTAGGTTTTGTCCTTCTGTACTTCTGAAAACTGCCCTGCTGACTTCAGTGGAGTTGTATGGGATGCTGGTTATGGTAGAACGTGACCTGCAATCTTTAGTCCTCCAGCCCATTGGTAAATGTGGCTAACCATTGACCTCAAATGGATGAGGGAGGTCTGATTCCCTAGTCAGAATAAGTTGTTTTGCCTTGGTAGCACAGAGATATTAAAGTTTCTTTATCAGAGTTGGGCCCCTAGCTTCTTGGGTAACTAACCAGTTAAAGGAACAGGCCCAGGGATCACCAAATGGACAGAAGCACAAGTTTTGCACTAGGTCTGCTCTTCCACCCTCTCTACAACAGCTGTACCATGCTAGTACCCAGATACTGCAGCGACGGGCAGGTTAGAAATAGCTGCGGATCTCCCAATAGCTCCTCTTGCCCTTTGTTGGAAGGCAAGTGTCACCCAGGGAACAACCAAAACCACAAATCAAATCCTTTTGATCATTAGCACATTCATCTCCTTCCCTAGGTCCAAGCCTGGAGATGCAGGTATGCTTTCATACGTACCGTTGGCACATGGTGGATCTGCGGCCCAGCATAACCATAGTGAAGTCCTTGTAAGGGACAGTGCTGCCTGTGTTCCCTGTGATTTCCTGGACCAGCGCCTTGAGCTCCAAGGGGCTTTGGAAAACCCCAAACTCCTGCAGTATCCTGCTCATTGTTGGATAATCTGAAACAACACCAGGCTCAGATATGGTCTGTATTACATGATCACAGGGGTTAGAGATGGAAGAGACCTATTTGGTCATTTACCACATCCCCCTCTCCATTGCTGCTCCAGAACTGGTTCTGCATTACTCAGATGTGGGCCTGGAGAGTTTTAAGCAGCATCTACACTGAGCATAAACCCAGTAGAAACAGCTGAGGTGGTTTTAGGTAGGTGCTTTACAATGAAGGAGAGAGCACTACAGAGTAGCATTGGTGCTACTGGATTCCTTAGTCTAATGAGTCAAAGGAATCTGATATAGTCTTCTAATCTGGGTAGTCCTCTAAAGGCTTTAAGCAAATAGAGTACAACTTGAACTCTGAAGTATCTACTCCCCCCTCCCCCTTTTCACTCACAGGTTAAGGCTAGACCTTTGAAGGTGGCATGATCTCCCTCTCTGGTGGGGACAGCTGGTCAAGGTGAATATCCTGCCATGGGTTCTAACACATCCTTCAAGTTCACTATTGTTTTTGTGGGAAAGAATGGGACTGTATATGTACTTCATGCATGTAAAGAGGCCCTGCTCTCAGTCATCCAGGATTAGTCTACTGAAATGCAAAAGCACCATGGGCAGTGCAGGGGTGGGGAAATTTCAGATTCACCAACAGGAAATTGTACAAGTGTGCAGCTGTAGCAGAAACTTTGGGACTTGCTACATCTCAGAGAGGCATACCAACCTCATGTGTGGAGGCAAAGGCAGCCCACTGCCACCCCCTCAAGAGTTCCCACCTACTTTCTAGAGGCAATGACTCATTACCCATAAGTCTTGCATCAGCTAGTCAAGGAAGCCACCCAGCAAGCACTTGAGCATGGCTTCAAAGTTTTCCCCATCTCAGGGCATCAGGCATTTCCCCCCCTTGTTAAGAAGCATTAAGGGACCCACTGGCAAAGGAGAGCTGTGGGACCCACCTCTGTTCCCCTAGGATGGTAGCTGCCAGCCTCACCACTCAGTCACCATCAGCATGAATGCTAAGCCCTCAGCACTAGAGACCTGATTCTCTGGCACCAAGGGAGATCTAGTTCCAGGGGAGGGGGAAGATTGCAGCAGGCAGTGGGGTAGACTCAAGGTGCCAATGGGCACAAGTAACCAGCATTGGCATGTTTTGCTTCCGCACAGGGGAGTGAGTATGGGGAGGAGGTGGGAGAGGGATCTTCTTGTGAAGGTGCAATGAGCTGCCTAGGGCCCCCACCCCTGTGAAATATGGGGATGTTAACTATGCTCGGATTCCACCGAGACATGGACACATCAAACCCCAATAGGTTGGTGCAGCAGATGGGCCTTCAGATCTGCTCTGGCGGAGGAGGAGGAGGGAAGCAGCAGTCACAAGCAAAGAGTTAAGCATCAATTTACCAATTTCTCCTGTGCGTGTGGTATCATATCCCATAAACATGTCTAGGAGAGAGAGAGGAGAGTCATCACCTGTCTACTAAGGTTGAGTGCAGCATTGACTCATTGATTTACATCAGTAGCCATTCTGCGCGCACCTCCATGGTGACTGCCTCGCCACCTGCACTGCTAACGTCCTCCACGCTCTGCAGGGGCCTGGCCGAAGAACAGGAGCTGTTTCCCCCATGCTAGAATCACTTAGTTCAAAGTTTCTCAGGGGATTTTTTTTTTTTTTTAATTTTATTTTTTTTATTTTTACACACACACAAAAAAGGGGTTTTGTCCCCATTCTCTCTCTTGCCACTGAAAGAAGAAGAGGAGAACGGAGAAGTCTGGCTTCACACACACTATTTTCATTTTTAAAGGCTAGATTTGACCCAGCAGCATCTGTAGTTCACATGTCAATTCACACATTTCCCATCGGGCAAACATAGCTCTTCAGGAGCATTCCCTCAGATTAGCTGGCTTCGCTCTCAAGTATTTGATGGTTTCATCTGAGCCTCTTTGATATCAAGAGCCAGATCCTGAACTGGGGTAAGCCAGCAATCAGCAAATTCACAGCAGATGAGGATCTGGCCCAAAAGCTGTGATGCCCCCACATCACCAGCACACGCCAACTCAACAGTGAATTATTTTAACCAGGGGATAAAGTCATGGGCTGCATTTGGCTTGTTCACCCCCAAGTCACCAATTCCCCAGCGAGCAGGACATGTCACTGGTGGCCAATCTCAACACAGGGTCTGTATGTATAGACTAGTTCTTGGGGGGGGGGGGGGGGAGAAGGAGGGGGGAGTTAGAAGAGCATTTTGCACAGATCATTACACCTCCTGCTTCTTTAGCAACTTTCTCCCCTCCTCCAAGCCCAAACACTCAGCTGCATTTTTAGGGCACTAAACCATTTCCTTCTCAGCTCCATTCTCCCTGGAACAGACTCACCCTTCAGCTGATCAAGCTTTGCCTGTAGATTTGGAATGTCTCGGAAAGGTTCATCAGCCAGGTACTCCTGTCCAGGCAAGAGAGGGGAGTTGGTCACCGGGCCTGGCAATAGCTCACGTTAAGCAATGAGCAAATATCAACACTCATGTAGGGGGACATGGTGAGAACCTATCCAGGTGTCCTCTGGATCAGTCTATTTCAGTCCTGGGTTTGCCCTCTGCCAAGACTCCTTCAGCCTGAACTCCAGCACCCCCTGCTATGCCAGGCCAGCTGTGAAATGCCATGGGTTGAAAAAAAGTTTAGCCGTGAAAAGACTCCACACAAATACCTGGAATTACTATGAGGAATAATGACAAATTAAGAAACTCTCTTCCTTCTGTTCTCCTGCTCCAGCCACTGGAAACTAACCACTACATGCTTCCCAGTTCATTGACTCGGTGTTATCTCAAACCTCCTAGTGGCTAGTCAAAGTTCAGGGCCCCCCCAAGGGCATTCCAGAGGCAAACAGAAATTGACAGAGTCTGGCATTTTCTTGGACACAATCTTGTTTATTTACAAGGAACGTATGAAGTCCTGCTTCTCTAAATGCAGGAGGGACCAAAATCAGGGGAGATCTTCTTTGCTTACAGGCCAACTCTTTTGCCAGCCCCAGACTCAGAAGCTCTCTCTAGTGTCTTCCAGGGTCATGCACTGTGCTTGTCCCTCCGTCTCCCCCAGGGGCCAGGCCCAGCTGGTCCTGCAGAGTGTGTCACTGTCTGTCTCTCAGGCAGAGATGGGGGAACCGAACCTGGGTATCCCACATTCCAGGTGAGTGCTCTAACCCCTGAGCTAAAAGTTGGGTTCCTCCTCTAGCCAGATTCTGACCAGGACCCGATGGGTTAGGTGGCCTCTGAGCACACCTATCAGATTGGGTACCACAGGTGAGAGAAGCAGAGGAACATCTACCTGTGACAGGTTTGGTCACAGAAACCCCCTTGGGACTGTCACCTGACATGCTGAGACTACCTCTGAGCCCGTTTTCCCTGCCATATTGCGACTCCAGAACCCTGCCTTGTTGAGCCAGACACGCCAGTCTGCTCCAACACAGACCCAGGGTCCGAACCATGTGCCCCAAAGCTGAAGACTTAACTGAAAACAGCTTAAGAAGTGCTCCTGTCTCTAGCACCCAGACACCCAACTCCCAGTGGGATCCAAACCCCAAATAAATCCATTTTACTCTGTATAAAGCTTTTACAGGGAAAACTCCTAAATTGTCCGCCCTCTATAACACTGATAGAGAGATACGCACAGCTGTTTGCTCCCCCAGCTACTAATTACTTACTCTGGGTTCAATAATAAACAAGTGATTTTATTAAGTATAAAAAGTAAGATTTAAGTGGTTCCAAGTAATAAAAGACAGAACAAAGTAAGTTACCAAGCAAAATAAAACAAAACACGCAAGTCTAAGCCTAATACAGTAGGAAACTGAATACAGGTAAATCTCACGCTCAGAGATGTCCCAATAAGCTTCTTTCACAGACTAGACTCCTTCCTAGTCTGGGCCCAATCCTTTTCAGACCAACGTTGTCGCTTATGGCCTGGGTCCAGCAATCACTCACACCCCTGTAGTTACAGACCTTTGTTCCAGTTTCTTTCAGGCATCTCTATGGGGTGGAGAGACCATCTCTTGAGCCATCTGAATACAAAATGGAGAGGCTTCCAGGGCCTTTTATATTCTCTCTCTTGTGGGCGGAAACCCCTTTGGTCTTCTGTGCAAAGTCACAGCAACAAGGTGGAGTTTGTAGCCACCCGGGCAAGTCACATGTCCATGAATGATTCAGCTTTTTGCAGGCCGATGCCATTGTTTACATGTTAGTTTGAATGTTCCCAGGAAAGCTCAGATGTAGATTGGCGTCTCCCAAGTCCATTGTCAGTTAAGTGTTTCTTGATTGGGCACTTACTGAGAATAGTCCTTTCTCAAGAAGCTGACCAAATGCTTCACTGAAGCTACTTAGAATCAAACACATTGAGATACAAGTACATAGGCAATATTCATAACTTAAAATACAAAAATCACACACACACAGCATAACCAGCAAATTACAACCTTTCCATAGACACCTTACTCGACCTCCTTTGTACAAGATTTGGTGCAACTATAGGACCTTGGTTGCAACAATGATCTATACGTTCACAGTTCATGTCAATAACATCACACTACCGTCTCTTGGTCTGTGCCTCGCACTAGTGCTCTAGGCATCCAGGTACCCATAGAGAAGCAGCAGTATGCATGCCCAAAGGCAGAAAGATAGGCATCAAGGGAACTTCCACCCTGAAAATTTAGGCATCAAGTGAGTTCAGACACCTGCAGGGTTTGGCAGGAGCCAAGTGGGGGTTTTGTGGATTGCAGAGGCACCCAAGTACCTTTGTGGATCTGGGCCTAAGTGACTTGCCCAACACTGCACAGGAAGTCAGTGGCAGAGAAAGGGATTGAACCCAGGTCTCCCCAGGCCCAGTCTTGAGCCCTTCCCACTCAACTACCTTTCCTCTTAGGCCCCAGCTCCTACATCCCCCTTTATATCTTGCACTCGTGGGAGCTGAACATAAAGGGGGATCCATGATTAGACAGCCTCAGCTTCATAAACCTTAGTATTTTACATGAGGAGAGCAGGGAGGTGATTTGACCTCTGTGCACATGGCATTGGTGAGAGCAGACCTGGAATACTGTCTCCAGTTGTGTGTGTGGGGTGTCACATTTTAAAGACAACATGGAAGTGTTGGAGAGGGTGCCAAAGAGAGCCACAAAAACGAGTCAAGGGCTGAAGAAAACACCTTTGCTTGAGCTCTTCGGTCTCTCACAGCATTTAGCTGATCAAAATGACGATTAAGAGGTGACCTGATTACAGTGCCTAAATTCCTTCCTGGGGAGAAAACGCCAGGGACTACAAAGCATTTTAATCTAGCCAAGAAAGGCAGAACAAGACCCCATGGCTGGCAGTTGGAGCCAGACTCTTGCCATTTGGAAATAGGGACACAGGTCTAACCACGAGGGTTAACAACCATTGGAACAAATTCCCAAGGGAAGGGGTGGAGTCTCCACCTCTGGGAGTCTGGCTGCCTTTCTGGAGGAGATGCTGAAGCCAGACAAGTTAATGGCTCAATATAGGGGGAACTGTGGGAAATCTAAGGGCCAGATGACCCAGTGGTCCCTCCTGGCCTTGAGTGCTGTGAAATGGGAGAGAAGGCCTGTTGCTTTAAGAGGCTGTGGAATGGGAAGACAGCTCATGGCCATGGGCCTGAAGCCACACCCCAGGCCTCTAGAAGGCCGTCCACACTTTGGGAACATCTGGACGCCTGTCTGAATGGCAGGACTTGGGCCCAACCCTTATTACCAGCATACACCTCCACCGGGGCTCGTTCCCCCATTATACAGAGAGACCAGCACAACAGCAGAGCACAACAGAGCCTCATTTCATGTGTGTGGAGGGTTCTTGTGGCTATTGGCTCTGCTCATTTACCAGGCTCTCCACCAAAGTCACTTGGGGAGCAGGGCTTCTGTGAACAACGTTGTTACAGAGGTAAAACCACACCAAGCTCACAGCTGGCCAACAGCTGTGTTTCTATTGCTGACCTCCTCACAGGTCAATAATGGAGCATGAAATGGTGTGAGCCAATTAGAGCACATATGCAAATATCTGCATCCTCATTGGCTTAAAGTCAATTTTCTACTAGTCGCTAGCATTTCTAGGGCCTCCTCTACTGGAGTAGCTAATGTTTACTTTCTGGACCATGAACTTTGTCTCCTAATGCAGTGAAGAATGTATTCAGAACCCACGTAATACAGAGAGACTCGATTCCACACATTTACACCAGCCAGAGTTACTCCAGGGTAAGAGAATGTAGAATCAAGTCTTTTTCTTGGCTTAACTTCATGATTTGCTTTCCCTCAAGGTGTCTATTGACATTAGCCAATACATATGTTTTTGTTTAATAAATCTTCAGGTACATTATTTTGGGAGTCAACACCTACCTCCTGGGCAAGTTGAGAAGAGACAATAATTAACAGACATTGTGTATAAACGGGGCATCGGTGAGAATTCTACTAGCATATGGGAGAGCATGAAAGGTTTTTTTCCCCAGTGCTAGGGGTTAGCTGAAATCTCTTGGCAAGCAGTTTATGTGCTTTCTGCATGATCTAAAATGCATCTTATCACAAGAAGATTGCAGAGAAATTCCCTTGGGAAGATAATCTTAATGAAATAGGAATTTTTTTTTTTTGGAGAACTATAAGTCAACTTTTATCTTACCTTACTGTCACAAAGTTGATGACAAAAAGGGAAGATATACACCACTTTATCATAGGCTGAAGACTCAGGAATCCTTGATTTCATCTATTCTTGGTTGTTTGTTTTTAAAGTTAAAATTGAACATACTGAGCAATTTTTTTAAATCTTGTGTTCCTTATATAAAGGAAGTACATGGTAGGAACTAGAAAATTTACTGCACCTACCTTGTTAACTAGACAAAATTCTTTCTCCTGCTTCTCCTGCATTTCACGATCCTTTGCTACAATACACATGAGAGAAAATTTAAAAAAAACAAAAACTAAAAATGTTAAAGCCCAGCAGAAAATTTAGTTTTTTACCAGCCATTTTTTTCCTTGCAAAAGAATGACCAGCTTTGTTAGCATAATTGAGACCCGCCCCTTTATAGACTTCAGCAGCTGGCTTGACTTGGGCCTGGGCTGACTGGAGGGATTTGCTGCCTAGTTGAAAGGCAGCTGTCACATTAAGCATGTCAGAGTTAAACTGAGGCAACTGAGAATAACAGAAGCAGGGGGGACAAGGCCCTTAGCATGATGCATATCAGCTGATTGCTCTTCATGGGCTGCAGTGCTGTAGCCATGTGGGTCCCAAGATATTAAAGAGACAAGGAGGTCACTTAACTCACATAATTGTGTGCTTGGTTATGGGAGAGCAACTAGCTCTGGTTAGTAGAGGAGCATCTGAGCATCGTTAACAGGCTACTTTAAAAATATTGCAGGGGATTTTATCACTTAAAGCGTGCGAGTGAAACGTTGGGACATAGCTGCAGTGTGTGTTTGGGCTGACAGGGGTAGGGTACGGAGGCCAGGAGAGGACAGCGTTCAGTGGGCTGTTAGCAGAAAACTCCTTGCATGTCAGGCAGTGGAGCAGCTATTGCTTTGTCTGTTAAGCTCTGCCTTGGTTATGAGGCCTGGTTATATTCCAGAGGCCCCAGCCAAAGATCAAGGCAGCAGCATTGTGCTAGTTGCTATACAAATACATAGTAAGAGACAATTGCTGCCCTGGGGAGCTGCTGTAGACAGACATCACCAGCAGGAGGCAGGGCTGCACAGAGGGGTTTTGGGGGCCCAGGGCAAAATCTGAACCTGAGAACCCCCGACCCTTCCCAGAATATTACCACCAAGGTGGGAGCTGGAGCTCTGTCATTAACACCCACCCGCCTATCAGAATGATCATAAGGAACGTTGGTTGGATTTCGTTGGTGCGATCCCAGCTGTGCTGTGTTGGGAGCTGGCACAGGTTAGGGTTACCATTCGTCCGGATTCCCCCGGACATGTCCGGCTTTTTGAGCTAAAAATAGCGTCCGGGTGAATTTGTAAATGTCCGGACTTCCCCCCCATGCAGAGCGCGCGCGGCTAACAGGGCAGCCGGCCGGATGGTGCCACTTACATGGGGCTCCGACAGCCAGAGAGAGCCCCTCCTCCTCTCCCCTGCAGCAGAGACCACTCCCTCCCTCCCTCCCTCCCTGCATTCGCAGATCGCCTCCGCAGTCTGGAGCTCCTCCCCCGCTGCCCAGCGTGCCGGGATGAGCGGCTCAGGCCGTTCCTGAGCAAGTTCACAGAGACGTTAGGCGAAGGCCAACAAGGGGGCCAGGGGGTCGGAGAAGGGGCAGGGAGGTTTTGGAGGGGGCAGTCAAGAGATGGGGGGGGCGGGTCGGGAGTTTGGGGGGGGCTTTCTGGGGGAGGCGTGGATAAGATTTTGGGCAGTCAGGGTACAGGTAAGGGGTAGGGTCCTGGGGGGCAGTTGGGGGGGGGTCTTAGGAGGGGGCAGTTAGGGGACAAGGAACAGGGAGGCTTAGGTAGGGGGTGAGGTTCTGGAGGGCAGTTAGGAGCAGGGGTCCCAGGAGGGGGCAGTCAGGGGACAAGGAGCGGGGGGGGGGGTGTTTGGGAGTTCTGGGGGGGCTGTCAGGTGGCAGTGGTGGGGAGAGGGATCGGAGCAGTCAGGGAACAGGGAGCAGAGGGGTTTAGATGGGTCGGGAGTTCTGGGGGGGGGCTGTCAGGGGGTGGAGAGTGGTTGGATGGGGCGTGGGAGTCCCAGGGGTCTGTCTGGGGGTGGGGGTGTGGATAAGGGTTGGGGAAGTCAGGGTATAGGTAGGGGGTAGGGTACTAGGGGGCCAGTTAGGATGGGGGGAGGGTCTCAGGCGGGGGGACAAAAGGCAGGGAGGCTTAGGTAGGGGGCGGAGTCCTGGGGGGCAGTTAGGGGCAGGGGTCCCAGGAGGGGGCAGTCAGGAGACAAGGAGCGAGGGGAGGGTTGGGGGTTCTGAGGGGGGGAAGTGGGAGGGGCAGGGGCGGGGCTAGGGCAGGACAGGGGCGGGGCTAGGGCGGGGCTCCTCCCATCCTCTTTTTTGCTTGCTGAAATATGGTAACCCTAGCACAGGTGTGTGACAGAGGCCCAGCCAGAAGGCATTTTTGGGCAAGCGGTGTGCAAAGCCCCACAATGCAAGCTGGGGGCCAATCCCTGCTCTCAGTCACTGCAGGGTAAATCGGGAGTAGCGTGGCTGACATCAGCAGTGCTGCTCCAGATGTACACAGATGTGGCTCAGAGCCGGGATGGGATGTCATGGCTTTACCATGTGACGAGGGGCTCAGAACCTTCTGCCACACGTGTTGTGGAGGGAGCCCGCAGCTTGGACTGGAGCGAGCGGCAGAGAGAACAGCTTTCAATTTTGGAGGGGAGCTGGGTGGCATTCGGGTCTCCGCAGCCCCTCGCGCAGGGTGAGTTCATTTCTGTTCTGTTGCAACTGGGGAGAAAACAGCTAGGGCCAGCGTGGTGAGCGAGGGGTGATACAGTGGCCCCAGCATCAGTGCTCTTAGGGAGTAAAAATCCCCACACCCACTAAGTCACACTCACCGCCAGGAAATGTCCCTCTCTTCGGGGCCAGGATGCTCTTCACAAGGGTCAGCAGTTAGCTACACCCGCGCTAAACACTACGGTAAGCCATAGCTAGGGGAGGCTGGGGAGGTGCAGGGTACAAAGGGTTAATGGTGCAGTTTAGAAACAAAGGAAGGATCAATGTGTTCCCTGCGGCTGGCAGAATGTCCGTCCGTCTGTGTCTCCAGCGGGTGGCTGGAGCACTGACGAGGTCTATAAGGCTGCTAGTGCTACGTATCGAGGTGGGTTTGATCCCACCGATGAGCTGCATAGGGGGATAATGGCAGAGGTGGTGAGACCCTTTCCTGGTTCCTGGAGCAAGGCGTGACCAGAGGGGTGGGGACTGTGTTTCCCAGGAGATTAGAGTGTTCCATGAGATGAGGAAGTAGGAAGGCAGGTGTCTTTTCAATCCCACCCATTTAAAGGAGGAGGCAGGTATGGCTGGATCCTACCCTAGCAAGACAGCAGAGCAGTCCATGCCATAGTCTGAATAGCCCCAGACTGACTGGTGAGTCATTACCCTATCCTGAGGTCCTACATATTCTACTATACCAGCAAATATTGCTTAGCAAAGCCAGAAAGGGTGTGGAGGCAGATAGGCCCAGTTATGAACTTGCCCGCCCAGTGCATGGGGTCAGCTTGTAGATCTTTTAGCTATGGTGTGGAGAATGCCTCCTGGGCTCACCTTGCAGACCCACCTGTGCTGGGATGAGAAGGGGATCAGTGCCCCATAACACAACTCGCCTGAGCTGTGCTCTGGCCTGGGTGCAGGGTGCACGCACTGTGCTGGGTAGGGAGTGGAGTGTGTACATTTCTGTGCGGGGAGACGGGAATATGCCCCGAGTGGCATGTGAAACTCCTGCAGGCCCCACTCTCTCTGCATGCTGGGGGCTTGGCCACTCAGGGCAGCGAGGTGGAAATAGACCCTTGGAAGCGCCGTGTGACCAATTTCTCTTTCCCCCCACAGGCCAGGGAGCAACGAGCTCAGACACAGACGTGAGCTGATCACGGCGGTGAGGGAGGGACAGAGATGCACTGGGACACCTGCCATGGTTCCCCCTTGTCCTGGTCCAGCCAGCCACGCTGCCTCCTCCCGGGACCCAGGTTCGTCCCAGCGAGCGCTGGGGTATCAGCCTCCATTGCCCAGCAGATTCACACTTCACCCGCTGGGCCGCAGGACGTGCCCTCACCAGGAGCTGCTGGCTCAGGTTGACCGGAGTCCCACTTCCCCCGTCTCTGCGAGCTGCGCTCTCTACAACCGGCCCCTGAATACAGTCCCTCTGGTGGGGCCGCGGGCTCAGGTCATGGCGAGGCCCACACCTCCCGCCACAGGAAGTCGCTTTGTCTACCCCACGGCCAGGCCTGTGCCTGCATTGTCCCACGTGGATCACAGCTGTACGCCTCCTCTCTCCACCAGCTGGGGCTTCTACTCCAGGGATCAGAGCTTGTCCCTTCCCTGGGAGCCCATGGAGCGAGCTAAGCAGAGCCCCACTCTGCCTGTGCCCAGATGCTACGCAGTGTACTCCATGGACAGGAGCTCAGTGCCTTACCTGGCCCCGGGGGCTCCGGCTGGCCGGAGCCCTACTCCACCTCTGCCCAGGACTTACGCCATTTACTCCCTCGAGCAGACCTTGTTCTCTCACCTGGACCCCTCGGTGCAGCCTGGGCTGGGATCTTCTTCTGTCCCAGTCAGCTGCGCTGTTTATTCCATGGACAGCTCGTCTCCCAGCCCAGAACCGCTAGCTCAGCCTACTCCTGACTCCCCTCTATTCCCACCACTTCTGCTGGCGGTGTACTCTGCGGGCCAGAGGTGCTGTCCCCCTCACCTGGAGCTGCTCTCGCAGATTGACCGCAGCTGCACTCCCCCGGTCTCAGCCAGCTGTGCGGTCTACTCTCGGGACGCTCCACTTGACCCTTCGCCCGGATGGCTCGTGCCAAGCACTTAGCCCCGGGGGCCGTGCTGGCTAATCGCCGGAGCAGCGACCCATCAGTTCCTGTTCCTCCAACTCACCAGGCTTCTTGCCCTTCTGTCCTGACCTGGCCCAGGCCTCCCCTGGCATTGTGGCACCGTGCACAGCCTGCAGTTCCCCGCCCAGAGGGACTTTCCTCGCTGCCTCCTGGCACAACTCTCCTGCTTCAATCTCAGCACCTCAGAATAAAGCAAGAGCAGCTCACCAGTGGGCTCCACCGCCTCTTGGGTGTTCTTGGTCTCCCACAGGGTACCGGCAGGGCCCCCACTGGATCCTAAGCTCCTAGTGATCCACAGAACAGGGCAACCCAAGGAACAACTGGGCAAACAACCCATGTCTTCTGCCCCCTCACTGCTCTTGTAATGGCCTCATCCCAACCTGGCGGGGCCACAAGAGGGTCACGCTGTTGCCAGGTCCCGGTCAGTCCTTGGACATCTTGGCTGGGAAGGGCCAGGCGTGCTGTGGGGTTAGTGATGTGACTGCCTGGCCCTCAGAAATAAATAGGACTCGGAGCCATCACCGTGTTTCACCCAGGGCCCCGAATGCAGAGCAACTGGGGGTGACAGTGGGCTTGACTGCCCGGGGCTGGATTTCAAACAATGGCTAAGGGGGAAAGGCTCCCTAAGCTAGCGAGGCCCTGGGATTCTCACCATTAACAGAGGGCTGGGTTCCAACCCTCCAACACACCTGGTGTAATATCTGCCCTCACGTGGCATCCCATCAGGCCAACTGGCCCAGAATGCTTTGCCAGTCCCGTACGCCTCAGTCGGCTCCCTTGTCAGAGGTGTTACAGTAGCCCAGGAAGCCACGTAACGGGGTCTCTTCCCACTGGCAGAGTTATGGCAGGAGGGAAAATGGGGAAGGGAGGAGTGTGAGAATGAGAACTAGGGGCAGAGCCAGTGGTTGGGCTAAAATAACGGAGATTTGGTAAGTTTCTAGGTGAACCGTTGCCCTCTACTCGATTGAAACAGAACAGTCCAGTGGATATCATAGACCATGTACTGCTAGCCATGAACGAATGGCGATTCTCCCTTGAGTGGAGGTGTGGGGACAGGGGCATGATTTTAGAGCAAATAGGCCTGAGGTCTAGCTCAGGGACCGAGGCAGAGGGACCACAGTGCTGCAGCTGTGAAGTTTCAAGCAGCCGCAGTGACCTCTCTGCAATTACTTGCTAGCAACAGATCCACTGCAGTAACTAAGAAACTTTCGTCCCCCAAATGGCTCAAGCGCCGAAGCTGCGTGAGACATCACAAACGTTTGGGTGACTTTTTGGTACCTCTGCACAGCTTAAGGCCGATCCAGACACAGGTTTTGTACTGGTTTTTGGATGGTATGGCCAGGTAACTGATGGGAACAAGCAGTCATGACACTAGCACCCGTAAAGCAGTGTGGCTGCGTCCCCAGTAAGGTTTCCAAGCTGATGTAGGTCAATCAGTACAAACACTGGCTCTGTCTCCACTGCATTGTAAACCCGGGTCTGGACAATTGCTGGACCCGGGTCTCACCACTATGCTAACGCGTCCACACTGCACTGTGCAGCCTTTCAGACTCCGGTCTGTGGTTTGAGCTGGGTCCCCCACTGCAAAATGACAGGGCTTGGACCTGAATCTCGGCAGGACTCAGGCTGACACCTAGGGTGACCAAATGTCCAGATTTTATAGGGACAGTCCCGATATTTGGGGCTTTTTCTTATATAGGCTCCTATTACCCCCCCACCTCGTCCCGATTTTTCACACTTCTTGTCTGGTCACCCTACTGACACCCCACCTCACTAGCAGGATCCAAGTCAGGCTGATTTGTGTGTGGACGGAAGTCAGACTTGGGCTCAAACCTTAGTCAGAGCCGACACTTGGATGTGCAGTGCAGACATACCCTCTGTGTCTAAAGCAGCCCTTCGTTTCTTTTGGCAACGGGAATTCTCAGGTCCCAAAGATTTCCAGCCTGTCCCCCAGCTTGGCTCAGCATCTCCTGGTGCCAGTCAACTGGCTGCTCAGAGCTGATTGGGTGCAAGCAGAACAGATGGCTTTGCTACCTGCTTAGGTACTTACAGGGCCACCACGACCCACAGTTTCTGAGTATCTATCTTTAACGTATTTCCTCTCAACACCCTGATGAGGTAGAACAGTGCTGTTATCCCCTTTTGAAAGCCAGAGACCAAGGCAGAGGGACCCCAAGGCCCGGATCCTCAAAGGTATTTCAGCACCTAATGCTCAACAGGAGGGTTAGGGACCTAACTACCTCTGAGGGCCTGGGCCTTAGTGACTTACCCAGCAAGAGGCACTGTGGCCTACTGCTGGTGCTGTGACCCACAGGAAGCCTGTTGCCGAGCCAGGAATTGAATCTTTGTCTCCCTAACTCCACACAAGTGTCCTAACCATAATGTGATCCTTCCTTACTCTAGAAGACTTGAACTCGCTGTATGTCAGTACTGCTCAGGTTTAAAGGCCACAGCCTGTCGCCAGGAGCCACCCAGTTACCGTTGCTAAGCTCACACAATTAGATTTACTGGCGTACTTGGGGGACTCTTCCCTAGATCTGGTTTCTGAATCTCTAGCCTGACAAACCCCAGCTCCTGCAATGTAAACACATCTCAAGGTCTATCACTGTGCAGGAGCAATAACTGCTTTGTTCAGCAAGGGTCCCTACGCAACAGCAACCAGCAGAGTAAATGTACAGCAAACAGGCAAGGGTAGAGATTTGCAATGTCAACAGGCCTCCACTTCCTGGGATCACTACGCAGGGCTGCTTCGCACTCCTATTTACTACCCATCAGTGTCTCACTGATTGGCCATCTTATTGCAACCGGGTGCTGTGGAAATGGACTGCTATTGCTGTAATCGGTGGGTAAGGCCACCACTTCTAGCAGAGGCAATTCTTCAGGCTGGCCTGGCTGTTGCTGCTGAGGGGCAGCTTTAGCCACAAGTGAGCTGCATTCAAAGGTCAGAACATTTGGTTATGGGTCTGCTCAGCCCTGTGGCCCCTTTTAAAAGCCAAAACACTTTTAAAAAGGAGATACGGCTCATCTGGACCTTGCCACGGAGAACCACCTGTGACACTGACAGCAACGATGGTGGGTGAAATTTTCAAAAGCACCAAAGTGACTTTGGAGGCTAAGGCTATATGATAGACTTCTGCCAGCACATCTATGTCAGTCAGGGACACGAGCAGATGTGATCCCTGACCAACATCATTGTGCCAGCAGCAGAAGCTGCTAGCATAGGCCCAGTTATATCAGCGTAGCTTTTACCGGGGTAGCTTGTTTCACTCCTGGGGGATGGTGGCGGTGGTTTTACTATTCAGCTACAAAACACAGCTTTACCAGTATGGCTGCATCCACACTAGCCATACTTTGTCAGTTTAAGACCCTGGTATAATAAAGCGCTCCTCATGTAGACATAGCTGAAGTCAGAAGCAGGCTCACAAATCACGTGGGTGCTTTTGAAAATTTAATCCTCTGGCTTGATCTATACTCAAAAAGTTTTGCAGCCATAGCTGTGCCCATTACAACGGGGAAGAGGGAGAAATTCACACCCCACCTGTTAAATCACACCACTGTTAAACCAATCACACTCCTACCTGTTAAAGCTATGCCCGCAAATGCCCTAGTGTAGACTCAGTTATATTGACAAAAAAGTCCCTTTGCCAGCATAGGTTTTTTTTGTTTTGGAAACTTTGCCCATATAAGTTGCGCTTCCACAAGGAGGGTTTGCGGGTATAACTGCACTGGGCGAACCCTTTTGTATGGAGACAAGACCTTTGGTCTCCTATGGAATTTGCCATGACAGTATTTTTAATTTGATCATTTGTGACCACGGTTGAATGCAAGCCCCATGGCTGAAAAGGACATACCCACTTGCATATGTTTGAAAGGCGCAACTAGCAGGAGGAAGAGATGTATAAACTAGTACACCACTCTTCTTTTTGTCTGCTGGTTATTGCATCTTTAGTGTCCTCAGTCCCTTTTGCTGTAGGTCTATTGAACTGCTGGCTCTTCTTGTCAGTTACATGCCCCACTGGAAGTGCTCTGCATAAGCTAACCTTCTCCCGGCTTCTACTTTAACTCTTTCCAAGGCATGGCCTTCAGTCTGGTTCCTTTTGGGTACAGGGAAGACCAATCCTTCCATACACTTTCCTCCAGTACCTCAACATGGCGTAACAGAACAGGCCATCAGCTTCTGCAAAAGCAGCTGCTGAAATCTTGCTATTGGCTTATTAATTCTGCAGTTTGGTCACATTCTTTGGAGGCGATGGACCCTAAGATAAATGGATACATTTCCAGGTAATTATGAAGCCAGAGCACCCTCTAGTGGCCAGTTAAAGAACATACAAGTATGTTTAACTAAATTACTATCATTTTAGGGATTCTTATGCTCAAATAAATTCGTTAGTCTCTAAGATGCCACAAGTACTCCTGTTCTTTTTAATTACCTTGTGTTTCAGATGCCAGTTCCATCTGGCTGTTTGCAATGGAGGGAAGGATGTTGCAACTTGCAGGGTTAAAGGGGTTGAACATCTCGGCAGTCAGACACCATGCTGAAGACAACATTAGAAACACTAAGAATGATCAAAGCTTCTGGGTTTAAAGTGAATATTTGCTTTATACTCCTAAGAAGGGCTTCCAAAGGTGTCAGCTAATGGCACATTTTCATGCATTTAAGGTAGATTGTGTAGTGGTGAACTGGCTGCCGGAATTTAGAAAACCTTCATATTACAGCAGTTTGGGGAAATGAAATAAGTAATGTACTTGGAATTTTTGTACTTCTTTTACTACTCTGGAACATGTGTTTATATCGCGACCCTCTCCTGCTTGACCTGGAAAATCATGATCTTGTGTTTAATGGTCTGTCACTATGAATGACTGCGGTATCTGAATGACCAGAATTGTCATTATAAACGGGCTATGACCTGATCCCTATGGGAGTCAGACAGGAATTCTCGCCTCCTATTTTACTCCATGAAGTGCACAATTGCCCAGAAGCATTATGGGAGGTTTATTTCATGCTCTTAAGCATCAGATATTGGCCAGTGCTGGAGGCAAGATACATGAAATGATAAACTAAGTCTGATCGGGTATGGCTAAGCTATGTCCCATTAGCTCTTCACTGGAGGATTAATAGGAGAGAAATGGACTGTGAGGGAGGCAAGCCTTGTTGACCATATATAAGCTGTTTTAGAAATTCAACTGCTATAAATTTTCTTCCTAAACCATAACGTATGCCATTCATACAGCAAAAGTGATACCTCACACATTCTTTTTTGCCTGTAAGCATGTAGACTAATGGATTATAAAATTACCAGGATACTTTATTTAGAGAATACTTTATTAGTTTCTGTAATCAAACCCATGTAAATAAGACCTTACATATTTAATACAGTGTATTACCCCTGTACAAATGGAAAAAAAATTAAGTTGAACATTTCTAGACCAATATGGCTGTTAATTTCTGTACAATGCCAACTCACAGTACAAGTGGGATACTTTTTTCCAAAGTTGACATCACAGCTAAAGTTTCCAAAAATTCAAATTATATATATATTTATATAAAAAGATAACCAATAGCGATTCACTAGGCATCAATAGCAGCAACAGCCTTTCCAGCTTCTGCAGTCATCTGAACAAAATTATACACATTAGACTTTCAGCATACTTCCTTCCAAAAAGTAAAAAAACAAAAAATCCCAGAAAAAACCAGCAAATTCTGTTACTGATGTGGTACCTGGTGCCTTTTATTAGCTTCTCAATCATTGTCTGGAAGAAAACATTATTAAAAACAGCTCTGGTATAGCACAGTCACTACTACATATCATAAGCAGGTACAGGATATTTTACATTCACAGAAGTATCATACAGTACTGTCCTACAGCTAGAATAATAGAGGATACAATTAAAAAGGCATTATTTGACTTGATTTCTACTTTCCAGCACACAGTGGGCAAGAAGGAGGTGCGATGCAGCTCTGACATAAGAATGCACCTTTTTAGATAAGGTTCTCTTTACTCTGATAAAGTTTCTCTTTAATCTAGCAGCACAGTTCTAAGTGCTCGTTGCTCTATACAGACAAAAGCTGGAAACTGGTTAAAGACTACTGGCTTCATACAAGGATAGCCAAACAGAAGTGAACAGAACTCATTTGACTATTAATGCAATTAGGCTTTTAAATCCAAGGGGTGAATGTCTGAGGGGGTATGGGTGTAGAGAGTAGCGTGTGTGCCAAGAGACACTTTACTGTCGTGATCTAAATACATCATCATATCAAACAAAAGCAACAGCAGTCAAACACTGCCTTTTTAGGGAAATTTGACACAATGTCAATGTCACTAATTGTGTTCTGTTACTTTAGATGCCATGTGGTGAAGGATAAGCTACTCTATGTGACTTGCCAATTATATTAATTCCCATTTCTTTATTGCAAAACAGCAGCCTCTCAAGTCACTAAAGAAGTAAAAATCACACACCTTACTCTGTCCAGCACTGTGTGTCTTCAGACTGCATGATTGGAGAGAGACAGCTTATAAAAGATGAAATAGCAGCTGAAGAACAGCAGAGCATGAATAAAAGAGTATTCATCCTCCCAGCTCTTCAGCCACCTTCTCCCCTGCTGTGCTATTTCCCATTATGTAGCTGGATGGCACACAGATGTGTATGTCAATATACCCACATACACTCCACCAAAGGCAGACCTCAGGCTAGGTTAGAGAAGCTGCAAGCCCAAAGAGACTGCGAGCTTTATTGGACCTGCAGCTGTTTATGTCTGTCAATGCCAGTAGCGTCTATCTCCCTTTATACTGTTTGGAGCCATGAAGGGATAGAAGATTATTGTTTTGCCCTTTGGGCTATGGGTTCACGCTGCTGTCATCTCTCACCCCGCCCTGCCCCCCAGCTTCATAGAAACACAGACTAAGATTTTGTTTCTTCTGTCTTGATTGCCTGAGGTTTGATTGGTCCAGTTCTAACAGGTTTTGTGGTGGCAGCAGGCGCAGGGGTGGGCTTTTCCTCCACTTTGTCCTGGCAGACCCCTGAGGAGTCCGTCATTGCCTCAGCGGGTTTGCTTCCACTTTCGTCCACTTTTTGAGCTTTGCCTCCTGTTGGTTTGCTCGGTTGTTGCTGCTCAGAAAAAAACCTGTGTGTGGATTGAAGAACCTCTGCTCTCTGTTTCGCCTTAAAAAAGGGAAAAAAACACATTTACTGATAGAACTTTAAGATAAAGGTATTTATTTCTTGTAGGGGTTACATTTTAAAAAGTTTCATGACCAATCAGATCGATCAGGATTTCCCCAAAGGGCAACATCTTGCTATGCTTTTAGTTTCTTCCCCAGGCACCCCCGGGCTTGAAAATGCCTTTCAATATAAAAATAAGTGTAGTGGTATGCCCAATCTTCCCTTGCCCTTCCTGCAGCTATTTCTAAACACCTTTTCCATCTTGGAAACATTTTGCTGACCTGGATCCCACTAAGTCCAAGATCTATTTTTAGGGAATGTTTAGAAACTCTGAAAACTGCAAAAAATCTTCACTTATAAATAAGTGTTAGACATCACAACAACATGCAAGCCCTTAATGTAAGTGCTCCTAGTACACGCCCCCCCCTTCCCCCCCCCCCCCCCCAGCCTTGTCTGACACTGGGAACTTTGACATTGTCACCCAGTTGCTCTAGCACTATTGTGACTCTGTCAGTACTAACAAGGGTTGTACAAGTGCAGACCAGCTTTTTGTCATTGCATCTTCTAGACTTGTTCTGAGCAGGGTTACGTGACAGCGGCAAAAATGTTGGCAACTGGCCTACACCAACCATCCCACTGTCACTAGAGCAACAGTGGGAGAATTTCAGAAAGTCTACAGTGCCAATACAGCCATAATGTCCGGATTCAAATTCTCCCCACACCTGAAGACCTCCCACCACTCCCCTCACAATACACAGAAGCTGTTGCCTAGGTTGGGTTAATTACGGTTTCTCTCAGGCTATATATACATTCTACAGCTTAAGTCAGTATAAGCTATGTTGCTCCAGGGTGCGAATAAGCCACCATCCTGAGCGACATTAAATTACACCGCCTTACTGTGGACAGCAGGAGAGCTTCTTCCAACCGACACACCGCTGCTCGTGGGGGCTGGAGTAATTAAGTCGATGCGAGAGCTCTCTGCCATTGGCTTAGAGAGTCTGCACTAGCAGCGCTACAGCGATAGCCTCAGGTACTGCCATTTTCCCAGGCTTGCAAGGTATGTAATTTAAGCCACTTGGTTACACGGTGCAAACTGCAACTTTACCCTCGCTCCTTTCTCTGTAAGGAATAGCACTATGCCGACTAACGCATGATTCTATAACCCTTATTCACACTGAGCAGCACTCATACAAATGCCCACTAAAGTCAAGGGACTGCTCATGTAAGTGCTACTCAACTCCAGTAGGAGTTGCACTCCTCAGGCCCTCTGCAAGCAAGTCCACTGTACAACACAAAAGTAATATGCTATCAAGAATGCTATGCATTTATAAGCAGGACCCCAAAGCACTCTGAACATGAATTAAGCATCAATACTCCTGTGGATAGGTATTCTATCGATTTTACGGATGGGGCAGAGACAGATTGCCTTCCCTCCGTGTAAGAATGGGAAAACAACCTAAGAATCCCAGCCCCCAGTCTACTCTACTGTAATGACTAACCAATTTTTCATGCAAGTAATGCAACCAACATTAATATTTATTAGTGATGGACCAACAGACTGTGGAACTAGTTGCATTTTAAATGAAGCAGCATGGGGACTTAAAACTCCTCTGTGCAGATTTGTTTGTTAGCTAAATCAGGATGTCTGAATGCTTTAATCACAAGTGACAAGGAATGACAGCAATGAATGTGAAATAATCATTTAAAGAATGTATATGGGGAGGTACAAAAAACAAGACTATGTAAGATTTATGTTTGCTGTCTTTTGAGGGCAAACTCAGATGTGACTGGCCTAATTCAGGATCAAATTTTATAGACGGATTAAGAACTAGTCAATTCTGGATAACATTAAGCCTAATTTGTTAGAATTTTGGACTAGCTGTAGCCCTATATAGGTAATTACTTACAAACTAAAAATATCTACAATTTAAGTGAAGGACAGTGAAAGTAACATCTCCCCAAATGCCTATTTTTTTTTTAAAAAAAAAGCTTGTTACATTACTTCTACACCCAGACACTGGAAGTGGCAACACAACTGAAGAAGAGTTCCTTTAGATGAAGTGCTATCCCCATGGGTAACTGATTCTGCAGAATACATGCAGATGTGTAAAGTGTATTATAATCTTATGGTGTCCCCACACAGACTCCCTGTGCCATTGCATCTGCTTCAGGAAATAATAACTTGCCTCTTCATGAAGGGTCCCAAAGTGCTTTACAAGTTTTTATATATGTTGATTCACATCATCTACTACTGAAATGCAGCCACCTCTTGGGTGGAATATGCCAGCTGTTTAAACAGTTTATAACAGGAACTGAGAAATAGGGAAAATATAATTCGGCCACATTACCAAAATTGGAAGTTGGCCAGTACACTTGGGGCTCATCTGGCTACACTCCCCCCCCTCCCGAAAACCAAACCAAAACAAAGGTTATAAGAGACTTTGAGTGACCACTAATAGTCAGGACCTTGGGTTTTACATCTCATTCAAAAGATGCAGTTTCCTGAAGCCTAAACCTCAGATTTCCCTCAAGAATGATAATTGTTTCATGGAGCCATTGGTCACAAAACCACCTGAGAATGGAAGCCTGCTGCCAATCACTACAGTTGCAATTCTTTAATAAAAAAATTAAAAAAAAAAAAAAAAAGGGGGGGGGGCGTAGTTTTAGTTTTTAGTCTCTACTAAGACATAAGGCCTGGATAAAGTGGTTAAGGGTCCAGAGGCATCGTAAGACATAGTTCATAGACACATTTTTGCCCTATGAGCTGTCAAGACTGAACTGGTGTTAACAGCACTGCTGTTCAAAATACTAACCTTTATGTCTTGTTCAGCCTTCATCGTAGCCTGGGCCTGATTGCCTCTGACTCCAGATAGTGATACACAAGGACCTCTGGCCACATGCTGTAAACGAGGGTGGCTCATAAGGCCTGTGGTCAGCTGAGGTGGCATCTGACTAGCCAGTGCCATTGGCGGCCTCTGAACAGGCGCTGGGAAGGTGTTAGTATGTGGGGCTCTTACCAATGGAGGGATCAGGTTAGGCTGAGAGAGAATCTAAGTGGGGGAAAAACAACAAACAACAAAAAACATTTAGCCATTAGAAAATTGCCAACCAGATCATATGTTGGCTTCTCCTTAGAGGGGGAAAAACATGCCTGCTCTGCCATTAAACTGATGTCAAGAAAGTAGGGGGATTTTTTTCTCTGTTAAGACAGGCCATGCTTGGACTCGGAAAAATAGAACCCCCAAGATGATGCTGTTGTGCTTAAAGTGCCCTAACAACTCAAAATTCTACATAAAAAAGTGGGGAAAAAAACCCCAAAATTAAGGCATGTTACCCTAGCAAGGCAGCACCTAAGGCATCACTAGTGAGAAATTTCTCCCTGCATCTGGCAGCATTTAGTGAACCCTTCAATCAAAAAAAACCAGACACAGAGATCCTTAAGTCAAACACTCTGAAACCAAACAGACGAATCCCAAAGAGTCCTTATCCACAGCATATATCATTTTCTCTCTAGTGGCTCAACGACATCCAGTTATAATCTGGAACAGTTACCTTTTTTAGGTGTTCACTGGAATTTTTTAAAAATAAATCATACTTTGGAACACTTCAGAACTGCATCTCAGACAAACGACTAGGAATCTGCTTAAGTTTTTAGAATCTTAAATATGCACTGGGACCCTTCGGAGATACTAAGTCCCCCCACTCCCCTATAGTAGTGTGTATAGAAATGAAGTTGTCTGGAGCTGTGTGGGGAAGCCTGCAAGGCACCTACCTGTACTAGAACTACTCAACCTAGTGCTATTAAGTGCCTCACTTTCAGATGCACCGATGTCCCTGAAAATTAAAATGCATGAAACACCAGAAACACGAGAAAACCTGCATTAACTAGCAAGGTTAACAACAAGTTTGCATTTAACTTGAATTCAGTTGCTTGATAAACAACATTCTTTATTAAATTTAGGGCTTATACTTTTAACCCATCAAAATAAAAACAGTGCCCACAGGTGAGTAGAGTTATAGTCACAGGATTAACTGAGGTATAGAAAAGCAAGTTTGCTTTCAGGAAGCCATCAGTTTCCCACCTGGGGTGCGAATTGTGCAGGAAATGGCTGTGTCATTCTCACAGCAGCAGCTGCTGACTGAAACTGCTTCTGGTAGACAATGCTGTTCATTTTATTGGACTGGTTGTTAGGACTTGTAGAAGCGGCCCTTGAAAAGAAACCAACACCAATTAGAATCAAGACATTGCTATCATCACAAGGATGCTTTTGTAATTAGCACCTCCCAGCTGAAATCTGAGCTCAAAGGAAAACTAGCATCAGATATTCCCTAGCAACTATCATTAGGATCCTCAAGGCAAATGAAGCCAGAACTGTAGCAAGTTAATATGGCAATCCAAAGGGGAAACAGTTGAGAGTCAGAATTACTGAACAGAATGAGCAACAGAATACAGAAGGAAAGTAAATGTTTTGGTCACAGACTTTACCTGGTGCCCCCACTATAAACTATCTCAGACTCAGTAAGCAAGACTGTTTGCTGTGTGTGGCCAGGTTCCCCCCCCCCCCCATTCCACTCCCTTTGTATTGTCTGATTCAGATCCTAAGCTTCTCAGCACTGGGGCCTGTGACATGCACCACGTACACATGCAGGACAGTTGATGCTCCCTAATCGTTTCCATTCTGACCTTTTCTCTTGCTCATAGCTTTCTGAAACTTTTGTTTTCAGGCTGAAGTTCTCCAGGTGTGGGATGAATTTTTTTAGTTTTTGTGAGAAGAAAAACCATGTCCCTCCATTACCATTTTGTTCTGTAACGTTTTGAACAGCCAAGCCGAAACAGATGAAGTTTGAAAGTTGATTTTTTGACAATGCAACAGCCTTCACCGAGGAGTAGTGCATGGCCTCGGTCATGAGGAAATGGGGTTTGATTTGCTTTAAATATCATGTATTAAACATGTGCAATATATTTTTGTTAAGATTGCTACATGAGCACTGATGCAGAGCGTGTGCATGTGGCACAGCTAAACTAAGTCACCCGAATTGTTTTATTAGTTTAAGTCAGTTTATTCCTACAATTTTCAACCTGAACAAGTTTAAATTATTACAACTCCGTGGCTCTCTGGAGTCTTCCAGCCCATCTGCCCGCTGGCCCAATGAAGATGAGTGGGCCCGAGGCCTCCATCAATATACCTTGGGTTCTGCTAAGGTGTGCAAGAGAAGGGATCTCTGCAGTAGTCCATAAAGTGCATGGGACAGGGCATTTCAGTAATTTCTCAAATATTTCCTGATTTTACACATTAACTGCCTTTTCTTTGCAACCCATCAGAATATTGGTGTCATGAAGACTGATGCTCCTTTTAATATTTTCTCCCTCCTCACCCCATCAAAATCTTCTTGCAATGAAAAATTGGAATTTCCATTCAAAATCTGTATTAAACACTGAAGAAGTACAATTCAAGGGATATTGTCAACTCGAGTAGTCCATTTTCTAACTACAGAAGGCACAACATTTTCAGTCCAATTACCATAGCGGAAAGAAGCTACTCACAAATTTAGATGCCTTAATTTGCATATCTGAGAAAACTGTGTAGCTAGTATTTTCTCCTTTGTATAAAGCAAGTAGTTTCTATCTTGCTGAAAAGACCTTAAGCTAAGCAGGGAACTGAAAATCCCTTGAGAGTCTCTCCCCTCATCCCTATCAGGAAGGTTTCAGGAAATAATATTAAAAGGCCGCTCGATCAGAAACTGGAATTATTCAATAAAAATCAGAAATGTCAAAATTAAAGTTGCACTTCAATGCTTAAATGTTTTTAATTTAGTAGGCACATGCTCAAACATAGTACTGTATACATTTTCCCCATGAATCTTAGGATACACATGAACTATTAAATCAATAATTGTATAAGAAAAAAGATTACTAACATGATGCTGAACATTATACTCTTAAACTTGTAGGAAAAAATATGGTAGTACTGTATTTAATACAATATAATTGAAGACCATCTTAAACGCACACACACAAGGGGGAAGAGCAAGTGTGTGCATATGCACTTAGCTTTGGCATTTCCCAATTGAGTACGTAATTATGAAATAATATACATACATTTATAGGTCCAATCCTATAGTCTTGATGCAGCCAAAACTCCCAAGCCTCTCAATGGGAGTTTTGTCTGCTTCAGAACTGTCACATGAGTAAGGATAGACAATTACAAAGATACAGGCAATGAATCAGTACTGTAATCACAATTTTTTTATTTCTGAATAAAAACAAATTACCTTGTGTTACACACAAAAAAACAAGAAAGCAGAAATGCTCTTCGCACAAAACCCTAAAACATTCCCAGACAACTGACTCTGTACATAAGCATCTTAACACAATTATTGTAATCTAATAGAACATTAAGCTTCAATGACTGAAACCAAGCAGGGATTTTGGAAGTGAAGAAGAGAATATATATGGCAGGTTAATTACCTGCCCACTAAATTTCAGCTATCTTGATGTCAACAAGCTATGTACCAACATGTGTGGATGCATTCAGAACCTCTATAGCCACAATATTATACAACAAACAAAAAATCTTTGGGATGATTTGAGACTATTTTAAAAAAAATCCAAGTAGTTAGATATTAAGGGCACATTGAGACTAAGTGGGCTCCATTCAGAACCAGACTTTTGCCCTTACAGGCCATACATTCAGCAAAGACCTAGGTAGTAGCACATGCCTGCGTCAACACTAGTGACATTAGGTTATACAAATGCTTGGGACTAAGATATACTTATTTCCAGGACACAATCAGAATATGTCAATACAAAAATGCTTTGAGGTTGTTCACCAATTGACATAACATTGGGGATCCACCTGAGCTCCTACATTGCATTAAGGGGGAAAACCACAGTCAAGTAAAATGGAACAACTAAAAGAAATATAACCTCCTGTTAAAATAAAGCGCACAAAACACTGAGGGCTGATACAGGTGAGATGTCCACATTGTGCAAAAGTGAATCTGAATTACAATTCATTTGTAGTCTTCACAGGCAATGTATGTTTACATTCCTCTGAAATCTTCAGAACTTTCTAGCTCTATTTCTGCATTGTTTTTTAAAACTTTTTAGTGCCTGCAATTCATTGCCGCCTCAGTTTCTGAAAATACACCCTTCTCCTTACTCCAGATACAGTCAGTCTGGGTTACAATACAATCTATTTCAGGCCCAGTAACTGGAAAAAAAAAACCTTTCCAGAACCAAAACCTCTTCCTCTCCTGGAAGTGTAATGGAGAGGTACAGTCTGAAGTCATTACAATCTTCATCCCCTGTATGTTGAAGGAGTGGAAAATCCTACTGGTTCTTAGTAATTTCCAAATTTTCACATACCAGAAGATTAGTATGAAATAAAGAGGGTCCTCTCCTTTTGCTACTTTTGAAATCTCTGGCCTGATGTAATACCAATTCAGTTGTTCAGACGGACAATAAAAAAACCCCACAAAGTACTTCAGATTTTTCATTAACTCCTAGTAGCCATAGATAGTTACAGTATGTCCTGTTTTCTAGCTTTTTCTATTAAAGGCTTTCCCCTCAAGTAGCATTGTGAGCAGTCACAAAAAGCTGTGTACCGGCAACATAAATCTCAACTTTATTAAATTTTCCTGCAAAATCTGCTACACTTTTTCCTACACCAGCCAAATAAACCTGCAAGCCAGTCTACATACTAATTTCAGAGTTTAAGAACAGTTTGTAAATCCTGCTCTGAAGTGAAAGACTCCATCAGAGTTGCTGTCATTATGTTTACTTTCTAAGGCATAGGGTTTTAAGAAGGGCTTTAGTTTATGCCCTAGGTAATGACGACAACCTTCAGTGCAGGTAAGAGAGTTCTACCCTTAAATTGAATAGATTCTAAAACCTATCCCAGTGCCATCCCAAAGTCTTTTCTGTCACTAATGTGTGTCTTTTCGCCACTATGCTCCCAGGAATCACTTCTAAAAACTGTTCAGTGTCATTTCAATTTCATTCACAAATTAAAAAAAATAATCTTCATGTTTCAGGGCAGTACCCTTCTGGCATAACCGTTAGGGGACCTGATGACATACTGTGATGCTGCACTAAGATTGTTGAGTGTTTAAGCATTATCATTTTGAAGTATTCATAGCCTTCACCCTCCCCCATTAACATTCATCTCTTTCAAAGAATTGATTGGTCGTGCATGAGCAAACAGCTAGTTACAATACTTAATATAGAACTGATTTTATATGAAATTCTGAGCTTAAAAAGGCTCATTTACCGGAAAGGACTGGAGGTTGGAGTGGTGCTTCTACCAGTAACTGGTGGAGTTCCTGGTTTAACATCAATGCCGCTTCCAAAGGCCTTAAGATCCATTTCTGACATCTGGAGAAAAATTATTAACAGCAGTTTAGCCCAAATGCATCACTTGTGGTTTAACACAAGTGCATCACTTATAAGGACAATCACAAATGGCCCATTCTATCCAGGCTGCTATTACGATGGGGGAAAAAACTAGTTGCTTGCAACCGAAGAACATCCAAGCACATGGCTGTCCTTCCCTGCATGCAATTACTCCTCATGACAGGGAAAGAGGTTACTCACCCTGTGCAATAACTGTAGTTTGAGATGCGTCTCCCTATCGAAGCTCCAACTTTAGGTAAGCATGTGCCCTACGTGTCTCCGATTAGAGATTTTTATTAGCAGTGTCCATTCAGTCTGTGCACATGCTACTGATTTCCTCAAGCCCCACGCTGAGGCTATATTAGGCTGTACAGGTGAACCGCCCTCAGTTCCTTCTCCATTGCTGTCTCAGAAGGAAACTTTGAAGCAGAGGGAAAGGAGGATGGGTAATGGCGCACCCAGAGGGGGACACATCTCAAAGAAGAGGTTACTCACTCTGAGCAGTAACTGTTATAAGTAGTGTCCCTATGAGTGCTCCACTTCAGGTGGAGCAGTAGCCCCATCAGGAGGGGGAAGCTTCAGAGTTGAGTCAATTACAGAGGAAAGAAATGCACTGCTAACTGCTGCATCAGATCTGGAGGCATCGGTTAAAGCAGAGTGTCTGGAGAATGTATGTACCGAAGACCATGTAGCAGCTCTGCAGACTTTAGCAACTGGGACATTTGTCATCTTGTTGAGTGAGCTGACACACCAACAGGAGATTGAGATGCTCACAGCAGTGTAACAGGTTGTAATGTACCCAGAAATCCATTTTGAAAGCCTTTGGGTAGAAAGAGCAGAGCCTTTTGATCTGTTTGCAAACTAAACCAACAGTTAGTGGAGTTACTAAATGGTTTAGTCCTATGTACATAGAAGGATAATGCTCTTCTGACATCTAGAGTATGGAGCACAGTCTCCACACTGGACTTGTGAGGTTTCTGAAAGAACACTAGCAGGTAAATGATCTGATTCAAATGAAACTCAGAGGACACTTTAGGAAGGAACTTGGAATGCAGACGTAAGGAAACCTTATCCTTGTAGAAAACTGTGAAAGGAGGATCTGCCATTAAGGCCCCATCTCTCTGACTCTGTGGGCTGAGATATTAGCAACCAGGAAGGCTGTTTTCATAGAGAAATCCGATAAAGAGCAGGTTGCCATCAGTTAGAGGGAAGACTTATAAGACTTAAGAACCAAAATAAAGGTTCCAAACAGAAGTAGGGACTTTCACAGAGAGATTTCCCAGGCCTTCCATGAACCTTGCAGATGTTGGCTGAGCAAACAGGGAGAACCCCTCAATAGTGGTATGAAAGGCTGTTAAAGACTGCCAGATAAACCTTGAGAGAACTAAGTTACAGCCCTGCTTTCTTTAGATGTAGCAGGTACTCCAGAACAAGAGGAGTGGGGCAGAATGTGGGACTGTCTCCTGGAGATCACACCAGCGACTAAATCATCTCCACTTGTGAAGGTAAGTATTTCTGGTAGAATCTTTCCTACTATTTAATATGTGCTGTACCTCTGCAAAACAGAACAACTCTAGCCCCATGAACCATCAAGGAGCCACGCCTTGAGGTGAAGAATGCTCAGAATGCAACAGTCACCGGCATCCTGAGAAAGGATTTGAGGCATGATTGGGAGACTTGTCGTCGTACAGCGAGCTAGATGAAACAGGTAAGTAAACCATGCTTGCCTTGACCACATCAGGGCTTAGAATGACTCTGGTCTTCTCCTATTTGATTTTGTTAACCATTCTGAGGATCAAACACATCCCTCAGGGAATTGGGACCTAAACTCCCCCTTGAATAAAAGAGGTGGCATTTTCTTTTTGTAGCTGTTGCAAAAACGTCCACTTCTGGGAATCCCCGAATCTGAAAAATGCCAACCAGGTTCTGGAGATTCAGCTCCCATTCGTAGTCTTGAGATAAATACCTGCTGAGAGCATCAGCCATGACGTTTTGTCTGCATAGAAGATACATTGCTGGGATTCCTATGTGATGTTTTATGTACTAGTTCCATAACCGTATCGCTTTGGGATCGAAGGAAGGGGATCTCGTTCCTCCCTGCCAATTGATTTAGAACATGCAGGCCATGTTGTCCATCATGATCCTTATGGATCTGTGCCTGATGAGAGGCAGAAAATGAAGGCACGTATTCTGACTGCGTTGAGCTCCAGCAAGTTGATATGGAGGATGGTTTCTTGGGTGACCATTTGCCCTGTACTATGAGAGCACCCAGGTGTGCCCCAGTGTTCGCTCTAATTTTTCCCACCCATGTGCGAAATGAATTTTGTTATGTGCACCAATATGAAGGTGATGTGTGACATCACCTTCATATTGGTGCACATAACAAAATTCATGTGGTGGGGGTGTGGCTGAGGGGTTCAGAGTGTGGGAGGGGGCTCAGGGCTGCGGCAGAGGTTTGGGTGCAGGAGATGAGGGCTCTGGGCTGGGGCCAGGGATGAGGGGCTCCAGGCTGAGGCAGAGGGTTGGGTGCAGGAGATGAGGGCTCTGGGATGCAGGAGGGTGCTCCAGGGCTACGGTGGGAGAGAGGAACCCCCCCGCAGCAGCACCTGGGCTGGGGGTGAGAGGCACCTCTCCCCACCGCGGGAGCTCTGGGGCTGAGGCTGCAGGATAGGCAGTCCTCCCCCAGCTGATCCAGGCTGGGAGAGGGCCGGCCCAGGCCATATTGCCCGGGGCTGTGCCAGGCTGCCCCACCCTGGCTGGGGCCGCGCCAGGGCCTAATCCGGCTGCGCTGCCCCAGCAGGCCTGGGCGCCCTGGCCAGTCCAGGCCGCAGGCTGAGTTGCAGGGGCAGCTCCCTGGGCAGGTTCCCTGAGCATCTGCGGGACACTAAATAGGCTGCTGTGAGGCCGTGCAGCTTACAGAGAATTTAGGTGTGTCCCCATCCTAACAGAGATGTATCCGTGGTTATGGTTACTGCTGGTGTCTGCTGAAGAAAAGGAATCTCTGCCCCTACATTGCAATGAATGTTCCATCAGTCTGGGGAATGAGTCACCTGCTGGGGAGTGTGTGTTTAGGAGTAAGCTGATCTGAGCCACCCCTGGCAACAGCAAAGCTGTAACCTCGCATGTTCTGTCACAAAGGTGCAAGCTGCCATGTGAACGAGGAATTGAAGACAGTTTTGAAATGAAGTCTGGGGGCTCCCTGCAGTAACTCTGAAAAGGTCTGATAATGTCACAAATCTGTCCATGGGAAGGAAGACCCTGGCTGCTAAAGAATCCAAGGATGCTCCTATAAATTGTACGTTCTGAACAGGAGCTGTGGAAAAATGTACACTATTCAACTGCAGACCCAAGTCTAAGAACAGAGAAAGCATTTTCGCTGTGGCAGAGGATACCTCTTGGATGACTAATCCTCGAGGTAGGGGAATACTATGATTGCCTGACGATGCAGGTAGGCAGCCATCACCGATCGAAATCTGAAAACCTTCAGAGCCAAGGAGAGACCCAACAAGAACACCTGATACTGAAAACGATCCTCACCTACAACAAAATGCAGGAACCTTCTGTAGGACTAGTGTATTGGTCAAGGGCCAAAAACCAACCCCCTGAATTTAGAGAAGGAATTATAGATGCCAGAGAATCACCATCCTAAACTTCTGAGGCCTCACGAGTTGGTTTAGGAACCTTAGATCTAGACTTGGTCTCCACCCTCCGTTTTAATTTGGTACAAGTAAATACCCCAATAGAAGCCTCTCCTCCATGCTGACTGGGGACAAGTTCTATTGCTCCTAAACAAAGAAGGGAGTTTATTTCCTGTCTGAACAGGGACTCATGAGAGGAGTCCATGAAGAGTGATGGAAAAGTGGAATGAGGAGGCTGGAGGTAAGTAAAATGGATGGTGTAGCATGATATTATTTCCATCACCCATTTGTCCAAGGTGATACACTCCCATGCTGGTTGGAAATGGGAGAATTGGTCTCCAAATGGAGGAAGGTGGGCAAAACATTATAGTTGGCAAGCGAACAGAAGTGGGGGGTTTGAACCTTTGAACATCCCGTCAAAACAGATGCTGTGATAATGAAGGCTGCTGCGTAGACACATCAGTTGGGTTAGAAGGTCTCTTTCTTTGGAAGTGGTCTCTTTCTAAGAGGTTCTGTTGGTCTCTGAAACCCAGAGAATCGCATCAGACCAGATCTTTGAGCCGTTCCTGATCTACTAAACTTCCTTTTGTTTGCAGGTGTGTAGACACCTAATGAGTGTAACGTGGCCCCACAATCCTTAAGGGTACGCAACGACTCATTGGTGTTTTCTGCAAACAGACCGAGTCCATCAAATGGAAAGTCCTCTATCATATTCTGGACTTCTCTGGGGAAGCCAGATAGCTGTAAACCAGGAAGCCTTGATCATCACCACTGTTGTAGAGATAGAGTGGGTTGCACTATCTGCAGCATCCAGAGTTGCTTGAAGAGATGTTCAGGCCAGTAATTGTCCCTCAGCCACTGTGACCTGAAACTGGTCCCTTTGGTTTGGCGGAAGTGTTCAACAAGCAATGCAAACTGTTTACAACTACATAAAATATACTTTGCCATCAGCACTGGGTAATTTACAATATGCATCTGTAGGGCTGCCAATGAAAAGGATTTTCTCCCAAGCAGGTCTAAGTGCTTCTGGTCTCAGTCATATGGGGTGGACTTATAATGATGTTGCTTGCCTGGTTCATTAACTGCATCAATCACAGAGTGTTAGGTGGAGGGTGGGAAGAACAAGAAAGAGTCCTTAGTGGACACGTAATTTTTTTGTTTGTTTTTTAAATTGGCCCTTTTACATGTTGCCCCTACTGTAGCTGGGGCTTGCCAAATGGTTTTCACAGTTTCCAGGAGAGCCTTGTTGATAGGAAGGGCAATTCTGGATGGTGTTGCAGAGTAAAGAGTATACAACATGTTGCGTTGGGATTATCTGTAGGGATTCTGCTACCTGCCTAACGAGATCCTGGAACTGCTGAAAGTCATCTGCCATAGATGGAGCAGGAGGCACTACAGCTTCACCCGGAGAAGATGACAAAATGGTAGCTTGAGGAGTGGCTTCTTCATCTGTCCTAGTTTCTTGGGCTTAAAATGTTTTCTCCTGTTGCTGGGCAGGAGAAGCTTGAGCCTCCCTACCATCCCAATAGCCAACTCTAAAATTAAAACACATTTGTATGGGTGGTGAGAGTTTGGGCACCCCTATTTGGAAAACAGGTTATGCAGCACGGGGAGTCCATATCAGGGCTCTTCCCTAGAAACTGAATCTTGGCAATTATTCTTTGTAAAGGTAAGCAGGAACTGTGCACAGCCTTCTGTACAGTAGGTCCTGGAGTAAAACAGATCCAAGCTGGCAACCAAGTCATCTTTTGCCCCAGACATACAACTACGAGACAGGTTCTGTCAGCTATTTAGACACTGCCTTTTAATAATGGCATTTATCAGGGTGCCAGTTGCAAATCAAAACAATGGGTGAACTTAAAACTTTTACTATGCTCCAAGCAAAAAAGTCTAAGACATTTTAATGCCAACTTTATGGAGGGTGATCGGTTTGAGGCATCAAAATATATTTTTTCAGTTATTTTAAAGTTGTTCTTAGAGATTCCCGGTAAACTTGACTCAAACACCTCACCTCTATAATTCCACCTTGTCAGAATCCCAAAGGTCAGGGAAAGGGCTCCTAGACTGGGATTGAGCCAGGTGCTCTGATTCCGAGTGATCATCTGTGCCTAGACTCCACCTGATGTGCTCTACTATTGCTGTCTCCAGCAGGATTAAAAACTGTAGAATACTTTATACTAAGTACAATTCCTCTGCATCTGCTGCAGAAATCACTAACTTGTCAATGCCCTGGCACAGAACTGTTTTTCAGAGTCCAAGATCCCTTTTTAAAATGGCTATTTTTCTAGCTTTATAAAAAATATCTTCCAACACAAACCATAGTCCTGCCTTTCTGAGCACAAACAGCCTCAAATCGTGGCCCTGAAGGTGTGAATTGCTCCTTTCATCATCCATATGAGTTAACTCAAATCTAAAAATTAATTTAGAATGTCAACTATTTCACTGCTGATCATTTTAGCAAAATCATCCAACTAATGTCCTTATCCCAAAGTTATGAACTGTCCCACATTCCTCCCCAGATGCCAAAAGCCCAAACTGTCCCCTATACAACTTCCAAAATGCCCCACCTTTCTTCCAGCAACTTCTAAAATGCAATTATGAATTGTAATACAAAAATGTGTGACACATTGCCTCAGTAAACACAGAGCTGGGATCAGGAGCACTGCTACTAGAGATACTGCTAGAGATATAATTGGGGCCATCCTTATCTTCAGAATGTCTATGAGCTGCTGTTGTTTCTGGTGATACCAACTGCATGGGATGTGCAGTAGTAGTACCATCATCATAAGCTACACATCCCAGTGTGGATTTGTCAACTTTTTAAAAAAAAAACTGAATCTTATAACCCTCTCTCTAAAAGTGCAAAGTTTCAAAAAGTTCAATGAATAGATGATTGTTGGGGGTGGAATAGATCTGGACAAGGAGAAGAAGTCTGGAGATAAATGTGAGAAGTGAGGGACATATGCTTGTTTTGTTAAAAAATTATATGTTTGCTGTTGAAGAAAAAAATGTAGAATACTTCACGTTGTTGTTTTAGTTAAAGATCTGTCAATTCCTCATAATCCCAACAGTCAAAATGTGAATTAGTGTGCTGATCATCTACTCTTAATTACTGAAACCCTTCTCCTCTCCTTCAAAGCTCCAGAGAATTCAACCTGACTACATATAAACTCATATCTTATCCCATAGCTCCTGACCCCTCTGATCTACCAATACCACACTCAATGCCCTCTTCGTCTGTTTCTGCCCACCTATGTGCCATTTACTGCACTGTTTCCTATGTATGGAAATGCCCTTGTCTGCCAAGCCATCATCATTTTATTAAAATCCCTCTAAGATGAGTTTCTTTCAAAATGCCACAAGAAGGAAGTTAATAATAAAAAAACCTTGCCTGAGCCACCAAGATATACACAGGGCTTAAAGTGCCCTACCTCCACATGCCTTTCCAATTGTTTGCTATCCTAGCCCCTTTTTATCATACCATGTCAAACTAAATTTTAAGATCATCTGGACAGGGACCTCAGTTCTTAAAAAAAACTGCCAACATGCTCACAACACTGCTGGATGCTGTAAAAATAGTGTACATTAGTAATGGAACATTTTCATTATTGCACTATAGGCTTAAATATGTAATTACCTTTCCAGTAGCAGCAATCATGCTGTGCTGAGTTCCTGCAGGGATCAATCCTCTGAAAGGCTGGCTTACTTGTGCAGGCCTACTCAGATTCTGAGCCTGAGCCTGTGGTGGGGCGTGCTGCAGTGGAGGCTGTAGGGACTGGGGTAGAGCAATTAGTGGCTGTCCTGTGGATCCAAAGTTGGGCAAAGAAAGCTGTGAGCCTGGTAAAGGTACAGTCACCTGGAGACAATAAGGAAATATCAGTACCACAGTACAAGCTTAATTACTTAACTATATCAAGATGGCTTAGTCATTAAATTATATTTCAGATTAAATTATATTTCACTTAATTAGTGAAACTATCACCCAGAGGGATGCAGGCAAATAAATCTCTTAATTTGTTATGTAGAGATTTTATAATTAGTTCTTTCTTAATCCATTTGGATAGTTGAACTTCAGAAACAGTTACAAATGCATCAAATTACAGGTTGGATCCTAACTGTACTATCATTTCAACAGCACTTCACAATAAAGTAAATTAAACTCAACTGATAATTACAACATAGTTACAAAAATGGCAATTTTCCATCAAACAGCTCAAATGATCAAGCTGTCTGCTGGGTATCAAAGTTAGACTTTACTTGCCAAAGAGCACACAAATGGAGTTTTAAGGTTAAAAACAGAAATGATAGACTACTATCCAACCACCTGACGACACCTTTTTGTATTAACAGGGGTCACCGTAACCAAATGTGCACACTAACAGCTGGATGGAAGTGATAAGGACTTGAAAATATTAGTCAGTCAAGTAATTATGTTAGTTTTTACATCTAATCTGTTTGTATGGTGCATAATCATAAACCCCTCACCCACCACACACACAAAAAATGTTTTGAGGGCCTCTAAAAGAATGATACAATATTCTCTAAAGTACAGTGAGTCAAGTTTAAATCAAGATTTACTGTAAGCAGCATAATGTTGGTTACAAGTAGCTATTTCACCAGAACCCCTGAAAACATTAAACACAAATACCCATAATTTTGACTTCCAAAGTCTTTCATTTGGAGGAGATATTAACTTTTTAGGATACTTCTAATCTACCAGATGATGGATTTTGCACTGTGTTTCAACAGGATTTAAAGTTTGTGGAGGTTTCCCTCATTCATACGGTTAATGTTTGACAGACTTGTCATAAAATAACCAATTGTTTGCATATGTTACAAATAAGTGTTAGAAAGTTGTCAAATCTAAACCTTAAGTTGTCAAAATGTGAGCCACTGAATGGTACTAGATTTGCAAACATCCCACCGTGCTTGCACAAGACAAAATCAAAATTTTTTTCCCTAATATAATCTTAAATTCCTTGGAAATACTCTGGCACCACAAACTTCAAAACTGGGAAGTGCTACAGAGCCACAGGATAAGACTAGATATACACAGGTAAGTATGACAGACAACTGCGTGCAAACTCAATCAACTTTGCATATTTGGGGTACACACATTGGTCCCCCTGGAAATGTGACTGGTCTTATAGGTTTCAGCTAGTCAGTGATGAGCCATAAGCCATCATTAGCAAACAGGCTATTTTGTTTGTCTGCTCTCTAAATGCTGTAATTACTTGGCTCTCTATGAAAGCGCTATTACCTCTGACTTGTTCCCATGAAAGACAGCAGATACTCGTATTACTTAACTGTTATGTACGGTATTGCTTCTACTATCACTAGACCAGGGGTTCTCAAATCGGGGGTTGGGACCACTCAGGGGGTCGCGAGGTTATTACATGGGGGGGAGGGAGGCTCGCAAGCTGTCAGCCTCCACCCCAAACCGGCTTTTCCTCCAGCATTTATAACGGTGTTAAATATACAAAAAAGCGTTTTTAATTTATACAGAGGGGTCGCACTCAGAGGCTTGCTACGTGAAAGGGGTCACCAGTACAAGTTTGAGAACCACTGCACTAGAGAGACAGGGGTGTAGGAACACTCTTTTGCCACTTATACAAGTGCATATTAATGACTTAAGTCTATCACTTGATTTTCTTGCAACTTGTGTGTCACTATGGTGGCTCTATTCTGAAAATTCTCAGCTCTAGGATCATGATCTTAAAATTTTTATTTTCCTACGTTGAAGTACACAATGTCAGAAAAAAACAGTCCATAAAATTGATAATAAAAAGAAATGCAATTTAGGAAATTTACCATGCCATAGTTTACCTGCTGAAGAGCACTGGGAGACGGAGCTGTATTATAGAAATTGCTCTGGCCAGGCTGTTGAACTTGTCCAGAATATAGACTGGAAGCCTGGGTGAGAGTAGCTCTGGCCTGGAAAGAAAGAAAGATTGACAAATTGCAACAGGATACCATTAAATTACTATCAATAACCAGGATTACTAAATGTTAAGAGCATGGCAATTTATTCTGGATTTAAAGTCAGTTCAATTGCAAAATTGCTACAGCGTAAGAAGTTGGAAAATTAGAGACATTTCAATTTGTGGTGAAGCCTCCATTTCTGTTTAAAACAATCCAAACACAGGACAGTGTCTTTATTGAAAAGTCAAGTCTTTATGTCTGTAAGTTGCAGAGGTATCCTCAAACTACATAGTTTGTTACAAGTGAATTGGAATGTTGGGGCACAAAACAGATTGCCTGGTAAAGATGATGAAAAGAAACCATTAAGATTTCCTGTAATGTGGCATCAATGCTACCTAGATATTATAGAGATGGGCATATCCGAATACAGATGAAACACGGTATTACAAAGGTCTTGGGGTTTCATAAATTTCAGTTTAAATACAAATTTCAGTTAACAGATATGGATATTTGGCATCTCACCTATCCAAGATGGTTAGAAGCAGGTCTGAATAATACAGAGTCCAATACCTTAATACTATAAAATGCAGTGTATAAGAAAATTCCTCCAGTATTCTTTATCATTATTTGCTCCAATAAGTGATACAGACCTCAACTTGAAAAAAAAATTCTCACCTGGAGAAGATGAGTATCAATGAGCTGAGAGCCTCCTAGTCCTGAAGCTTGACCAAGCTGATGTTCATACAAGATGGGAATAGGCTGAGTGTTAGAAGTCTGTTGAAATGCAAGACTTGATTGTGCCTTGGCAAGTTCCTGGTGCTGCACTGTTGGGAAATTGTGTAAGGCTGTGCCAGACAGAACTACTGGCGATGGTTGAGACAGACCACTTTGCATAAAAGCTTGCTGTGATCTACAAAAGAATAAGTAGTGTTTTAGGCTTTAGTTTGCATTACAGATACAATATATGAGAAACTGCCTTTGAAATTTAAAATACAACATTCTTTTTATAACAGAACTAGACCTGTATCGGCATTAAAATCAGAGAGCCAGATATTCAAAATGGTTGCACACACAACAGATCCCATTGAAGACAGTGTGAGCTGCTGGGTACTGGTCCTGAATGTATGGGAAGTCAACTAAACTTCAGATCTGAAAAAATATTTTGTAAGTTATTTTAATTTCTTTAGTATTAAAGTATATTCAACTATTTTAAATTACATAGAAGAAATGTTTAAATTAATTGCACTGCCACATGTGAAATCTGTCTGCTTCCAGTTCTTAGTCTTTGTCTTGTAGCATCAGGCAGAGGGAGGTACTACAGAGTTTAGTAGCAGCACCTCAGCATGAAAAAGTGTTTTGTTCTCTTGACCACAGATGACCCTAAGTACATTAATTCTTTGACTCCATAATACCTACTCACTTAGTCACTGGGTATCAATGGGTATTTTTAACAACGAATGTTTGGTATTATCTGAGACATTGACTGCTGGGAACAAGATCCTTAATATTTAAATTGATATTTGGTTTCCTTGCTCATTCTCCCCATACTACTCATTTTGGGTTTTTACACAGGAATACAGCAAAGCACTACCTAAAAGCCTCTCTCAGCCAGCAGTCAAAGACTAGAGGCTGCTTTCTTAGCCCATCTGGAAAAATCTGCCTTAGTTTTAGGAACAGGAGGGAGTCTCATTATTATGAGCAGCATAGGATCTGCAGAATAGGAGTTCTACTCCTGTGCATACGGGGCTCAACTCAGCTTCATTAAAGTCAATACAAAAGACTCCCAATGAAACGCTTAGGAGAGGCAGGAGACCGAGTTGTGAATGAAAGGATTTATGGACACTGAATTCAACAACATTCTGCTTGGCACAGTATTAGTGACATTTTGAATATGTGGATTTTTTGAGGGGAGTAAAAAGGGTGAGAAAATAAAATGTATAATGAACTCTGGCTGGTAAGTTAACTAGGGAGAGACCACAGTATTTCTAACAAGTTTTATTTTTGTAGGTCATCAACTGGTCCCTAAGCTTTGTAGTTCATTTTAAGTCAAATCTCTATTACTGGATCTCACGCCTGAATTCACAAACTAACAAGGATTTTAAGAGTTGCTATTAGGCTTCAATATTGGTCTGAAAAGGTGGGAGTGGTGAAAAAAAGAAATACTACAATGGATTGATCTCATTTGTTGCTTTTCCTTACTAAAGCAAAAACATTTACCTATATGGTTGTAAGGAAGAGTTGAACAATTCCTGAGCCTGGGAAACAGCAGGTGCTGCTCCTAAACTCAGTTGGGCTTGGTGTTGTCCTTGTAGAGGTGCATAGATGGGGATGGGAATCTGCTGAACTGAAGTGGGCTGTAACAAAAATAAATAATTAAATATCCAAGTGTAGAAACAGTCACATAAAAATCCTGGTAGCTGAAAATTGCCTAGTAAAAACCTTTAAGGGAAAAAATGCCTGTACCTAACATGCAATGGGATTTATAAAGGAATTAAGAGACTAAAAAGTAGCTGCACGTTAAACACAAAGGTTATACAGTGAACGCATGACAACTTTCTAAACTGAAAGTTAACTTTATTGAAGAGTTGACAGATTTGCCATTTCCAAATAAGTTGTAGAAAGAATCACAGTTCACTTCTTACTGAGGCAATGAACACAGCTATTTAAAGTTAATTTCTGTCTAAAAATTTGTTATGACAAACTTTACAGGCATTTGATTCTGATGACCAACAATAAAACAGAAAAAAATCCCAACAATCGCGCTCAAGAAATTCAGAACCATTACGAATGTGCAGTTGTTGTAATATAGCAACAAATGAGAAGTCAGAGTGCATGATAATGATAGTTTGCTCAGCTATCTGTAGTATATTTATTAAATGTAGGCCCCAGTAAACAGGGGTTAAAAGCAGCCCTGGAGAGGGCTGCAACTGGAAAAGCTGGGCTGATTAAGGAAGCAGATGCAGCTGTGGCCAGCTCAATCAGGGCCCAGCTGGCCCTTATAACAGGGCAGTGGGCCAGGAGCTGGGAGGAGTCCCTCTCACTGGAGAGAGAAGGACCTGGCTGCCTGGGGGCTGAGCAGTACTGGGGAAGGGCAGAGGGAGCTACGGAGCTCCAGCCTAGTGAAATCCCAGGCTGCAGGCCTTGCTAAAAGGCCCAAAGGGTACCTGAGGTGGAGCAGTGCTGGGGAAGGGCAGAGGAAGCGAGAGAGCTCCAGCCTAGCAACTCCCCAGGCTGCAGGCCTTGGCAAAGGCCCAAGCAGGTACTAGGGTTGCAAAGGTGCAGCCCAGGGTTAGGAAAGGTAGCAGGTCCAAACCCCCCTTGCCGATGATGAGTGGTTTATAGACAGCAGTCTGCCCCAGGGAGCGGGGGCTAGATGATGACCGGCAGTAGCCACTGAGGCAAGGTGGGGATAGGGGTTGGGGGCTTCCCTGGGAGGGGAGACCCAGAGACGGAGGGGTTACTGTTGCTGGGGCAGAACCCTGACTTAGAGGGGCACTGGGGTCTGGGAGGGACACGGGGCCAGTGGTAGGCGAGACACAGGCCTGCAGAGGGCACTCTGTGCTGGAAGAGCTAATTCCCTAGACGACCAGCAGGAGGAGCTGCAGGGTGAATCCTCACCCCATCACAAGGCCATTCAGTTGTTACTTTTCACAAGTGTTGCTTTTTTAAAAATTGGCTAACATTTTAGTCTATGGACTACATGCTGCATTCTTAATACTTGATCTTTATTACTCATACTCTGAGCCACTTTAGTCAGATATTCCATGTGACTTGAGCACTAATATTTTATAAACCATTGTAAGTCACTTGGACTTGATTCTCCCAGGCAGATGGACGGAGTACTTTAAAGTTAGCGGGAGATAAATCTAGGAGATCTAAAACACTTTTAAACCTTTTCCTTTACTCTCTTCTACAAGAGCTTTATATTTTTGGCCTATATGGGGATCCCATATTTAAAAACACCTAGATTCCTTCCTGATAGAAACTGACCATCACAAACAAGATTTATTGAGTATTTACAGCAGAGTTCACATTCAATTTTCTTGTTACATACATGAGAATTACTGCACTCATGTACACAGGTTTGCTTTGGGGAGACAGCTGGTACACTTCCTTAACTAGTTCACTTATTAAACTTCCTCAGTACCTAACTTTTGGCCATGGCTTTCAGGAACACTGTTCCATTATTGTGTAATAAGCAGTGTTCCATTATAAAAAATTAATAGTTCATAGAATAGGAACTCTAAGATAGCAGACAAAGACACAACAAGACCCAATGACTGGAAGTCAATTTAGAAGAATTCAAACTGGGAATAAGAACTTTTACAATGACAAGAGGGGAATCAACCACTGGAACAAGTTACAAAAGGAGCTGGCTAATTTATCAGAATCTGAATTCTTTAAAGAGAGGCTGGACCACTTTCTAGATTGGGGTAGGCAACCTATGGCACGTGTGCCGAAGGCAGCACGTGAGCTGATTTTCAGTGGCACTCACACTGCCCAGGTCCTGGCCACCGGTCCGGGGGGCTCTGCATTTTAAATGAAGTTTCTTAAACATTTTAAAAACCTTATTTACTTTACATACAACAATAGTTTAGTTCTATATTATAGACTTATAGAAAGAGGTCTTCTAAAAACGTTAAAATGTATTACTGGCACGCGAAACCTTAAATTAGAGTGAATAAATGAAGACTCGGCACACCACTTCTGAAAGATTGCCGACCCCTATAAAAATGATATGTTCTGATTCACCCACAAGTTACTGGACTCATTAGTATTCTTCCCTATTACATAAGCAAACAGCGTCCTCAACTGCAGGAAGAAAAACCATAGTGAGCACTTCTGGTGTGAACGTATACTCTTGTATGAAGCAGTACATTTCTTAGAATACGGGCTTCTACTGGAATACTGCTATAATGAAATCTTTGTTCACATGAATGTTGACTGAAAGACCATAAAAGGCTGTGTACATGGTCAAACTGAACTATGATAGATTGGGAATGCAATGCAATGCAATTTAGCATTTATAGATCTCTTTCCCCCCTGCAACTATCGGCTCCACTCAAGTTATAACAGCTTTACAATGAAGGTCCAGTAAGATGAATCCCCAAATACCTGAGAAAGTCCTGGTTGAAAACCTTGCTGTTGAGCCAGGGAAGGTGGAGCCAGACGTGCATGTTGAGTGCTGAATAAGTGGCTTGTGTCCATGTAGAAAGCTGGGATCTGAGCTGCAGGACCTCAGGAAAATATGAAAATTAGTGTCTGAATGTAACGTTTTCCTTCTGGGCAGATTTCCACATAGTGTTGGAACTGCAGCCAGAGAGGAAGTTTTCTATTTCATATTTACAAGTTAGATTAACTATTTGCCTGACTGCTGGCATTGGGGGTGGAGATTTGGAGTGGGAAGAGATTTTCAGTAAACTAGCGAACAGGAGAGTTTTGAGAGGGAGTTCTCCAGGTGAAGAAGGAGCAACTACGTGACTCTTGGGGTGAGTCTGTGGTGTATTTGCTCGGTTTAAGTTTATAGTGTGGTCTGTTTGGGGACTGTGCGCTGAGCCTAGCAGCCTGCTAAGCAAGGCTGAGAGCTTCCTAAGTAGGCTCTAGCCTGCCATCCTTGGATCCCTAATCCCTTCCAAATCCCTTCCAAACTCACGGAAAACAGGGGTTTAAAAAGCCAGCTCGTAAGTGACCAGAGGAGCTAGTGAACAAGAGCAGCAAATGGGAGTTTTACAAGGGAGTTTAGAGAGGGAACATGAAATCAAGATACACCTTATAAACATCCTCTAAACTTGGGCCAATAAAACTTGCTCCCCCACAAACCGCCCCCGAACAAAACACGGAAAAAAAACCATGCAAGAGTACAAAGAATGCAGGCAGAAGTCCAGCAGCAGAGTGGGCTATCCAGTATATTGCCCTGAATGCAGCAGGTACGATTACCTGCGTTATGGGCAGGTGGCATTGGTATGCATTTGGTGTAAGCAGCTACTGGCTCACAGAGATCAAGTACAGGCTCTTGAGACCAGAGTGGCTGAACTGGGGGATTGGATTATTAGAAATATTGATAGTTGGGCTTTTGATGGGAGAACTGCATGGTGAATTGCTTGCCGGATGTGAAGGTTGCGGATCTCTAGAGACATCTAGACAGATGTATGGGCAGTGCTAGGGAGGAGATGGTAGTCATGGTACATGTAGATACCAGTGACATTAGGGAAAGGTAGGAGAGAGGTCCTGGAGGCCATATTTAGGCCATGGTTGCATTCTCTGAAATTCTAGTTCCATGCCCAGGGCCAGTTAGGCAGAACTGTAGTGTCTCAATGTGTGGATGAAACAATAGTGTTAGGTGGAGGGATTCAGGCTTATTAGGAACCAGGGAACTTTTGGGGAAAGGAAGAGCATATATAGGAAGGATGGGCTCCACCTAAACCCGAACAGAACCAGACTGCTGGCATGTGAAATTTAAGACTGTAGAGAATTTTCTAAACTAAGGGCTGTGTCAAAGCTGACAGGTACAAAGGAGCACACGATTCAGACAGACACATCCCTTAGAGGAGGATTTATTAAAGGGGATTTTCTATATCCTAGTAAAGAGGAGAGGACAGAAGTTGATAAAGGACAGGTAGGAGCTGAAAATAACAGTCAAATGAAAAAGACTGATTCAATTACACACCTTGAAGGCAAACACCTAAACATTAACAAATTTTACAAGTGCGTGTACACAAATGCTAGAAGTCTAAATATTAAGATGGGTGAACTTGACTACCTGATATTAAGTGAGGATACTGACATAACACGCACCGCAGAAACTTGCAGAACGATGATAATCAATGGGGACAAAAATACCAGGGGACAAAATATATACAAATAACAGAGCAGGTTGTGTTGGTGGGAGTGTGGCACTATGTGTGAAAGAAAGCAGGGTCAACTAGAGTAAAAAAATGTTGGTGAATCAAACTGCACCATAGAATCTCTATGGATAGAAATTCCATGCTTGAATAATAATAATATAGCAGTAGGAATATACTACCAACCCCCTGACCAGGATGATGACAGTGACTGTGAAATGCTGAGGGAGATTAGAGAGGTTACAAAAACAGTAAACTGAGTAATAATGGCGGATTTCAACTATCCCCATATTGACTGGGAACACATCACTTCAGGATGGGATGCAGAGATAAAATTTCTAGACACCATTAATGACTATTTCTTGGAGCAGCTAGTCCTGGAACCCACAAAGAGAGGAGCAATTTTTAATTTGGTCCTAAGTAGTACACAGGATCTAGTTCAAGAGGTGAATATAGCTGAACTGCTCAGAAAGAACAACTGTAATGTAATTAAATCTAACATCCTTATAGGGGGAAAAATACCAAAGAAACCAACCACAGTAGCATTTAACTTCCAAAAGGGGAACTACACCAAAATGAAGAGGCTAGTTACGCAGACATTAAAAGGAACAGTCATAAGAGTGAAATGCCTGCAAGCTAAAACATTTTAAAAACACAATAGAGGCTCAAACTAAATGTATACCTCAAATAAAAACAAGTAAGAGGAACAAAAAATGCCACCATGGTTAAAAAACAGAGTAAAAGAGGCAGTTAGAGACAAAAAGATACCCTTTAAAAATTGGAAATCAAATCCTACTGAGGAAAACAGAAAGAACAAACTCTGGCAAGTCAAGTGTAAAAGTACAATAGGGCAGGCCAAAAAAGAATTTGAAGGGCAACTAGCAAAAGACTCAAAGACTATCAGCAAAAATTTTTGTTTAAGTTCATAAGCAGGAAGCCTGACATTCAGCTGGGCGGGCCACTGAACAACCAAGGTGCTAAAAGAGCACTCAAGGAAGACAAGCACGAGGGAGATTTCCACACCCAATTCTTTTTAGGTGACAAACCTGAGGAACTGTCCCTGATTGAGGTGTCCGTAGAGGTGGTTTTGGAACAAACTGGTAAAACAAACAGTAATAAAGTCACCAGGACCAGATGGTATTCACCCAAGAGTTCTCAAGGAACTCAAATATGAAATTGCAGAACCACTAACTGCAGTATTCAACCTATTGCTTAAATCAGCCTTTATACCAGATGCCTGGAGGATGGCTAACGTGACACTGGTTTTTAAAAAAAGGCGCTAGAGGCAACCCTGGCAATTGCAGGCTGGTAAGCCTAACTTCAGTACCAGGCAAATTGGTTGTAGCTATAGTAAACAGAATTATCAGACACACAGCTGAACAAAATCTGTTCGGGAAGAGTAACAGTTTTTGTAAAGAGAAATCATGCCTCACCAATCTACCAGAATTCTTTGGAGGGGGGAGGGGGGGGGGCGTTAAATAAACGTGGATGGGGTGATTCAGAGAGTGTACTTGGACTATCAGAAAGGCTTTGACAAAGTCCCTCACCAAAGGCTCTTAAGCAAAGTACCCAGTTATGGGATGAGAAGGAAGGTCATGCCATAGATCAGACACTGGTTAAAAGATAGGAAACAAAGGGTCAATTTTCACAGTGGAAACTGGTAAATAGCAGGAGTCCCCCAAGAATCTGAACTGGGACCTGTGCTGTTCAATATATTCATAAATGACCCGGAAAAAGGGTTAAACGGTGAGGTGGCAAAGTTTGCAGACGATACAAAATTACTCAAGATAGCTAAGTACAAAGCTGACTATGCAGAGTTACAAAGGGATCTCAAAACTGGGTGACTCGGCAAGAAAATTCAATGTTGATAAATGCAAAGAAAAGCATTCCAGAAAACATAATCCCAATGATGCATATAAAATGATGGGGTCTAAATTAGCTGTTACCACTCAAGAAATTTCTTTAAGTCATCGTAGATAGGTCTCAGAAAACGTCTGCTCAATATCCAGTCAAAAAAGCTGACAATGTTAGGAACCATTAGGAAAGGGATATATAGCAAGACAGAAAATATAATGCCACTATATAAATTCATTGTACTCCGCATCTTGAATACTGCATGCAGTTTTGGTCACCCATCTCAAAAAAGATATATTAGAACCAGAAAATTACAGAGAAGGGCAACAAAGGATTATGGGTATGGAACAGCTTCCATAAGCTATGTCTACACTACCGCGGTAAGTCGACCTACGCTATGCAACTCCAGCTACATGAATAACATAGCTGGAGTTGACGTACCTTAGGTCGACTTACCGCAGGGGGTCGATGGGAGAAAATCTCCCGTCGACTTACCTTACTCTTCTCATCGGGGGTAGAGTACAGGGGTTGACTGGAGAGTGAACTGCAGTCTATTTGGCAGGTTCTTTACCAGACCCGCTAAATCGACTGGTGGACTGATCTCAGAGCGTCAATCCCTGCTGTAGTGTAGACCTGCCCATAGAAGGGGAGGGATTGTTCATCTTAAAAAAAAGGGAACTTGGGGGGGGAAGGAGGATAGGATAGAGGTCTATAAAACCATGAACGGCATGGAGAAAGTGAATAAGTAAGTGTTATTCACCCGTACCCACTGCACAAGAATCCAATGAAAAACAAACAGAAGTACTTTTCCCCCCACAACACACACAGTCAACCCGTGGAATTCATTTCCAGGAGATGTTGTGAAGGCCAAAAGCGCAACTGGTTTCAAAAAATAATTAGAGAAGTTCTTGAAGGATAGGTCCATCAATGACTATTAGTCAAGATGGTCAGGGATGCAACCCCATGCTCTGGGTGTGTCACATAACCCCTGCCTTCCAGAAGCTGGACAACAGGGGATCGCTTGATAAATTGCCCTGTTCATTCTTCTGAAGTATCTGGCACCGGCCACTGCTCAGAAGACAGGATACTGGGCTAGATGGCCCACTGGTCTGAACCACTATGGCATTCTTATGTACAAGTGGAAGGTGGGCCCCACCTGCCCTTTGAGCTTTTGCATATTTATAAACTGTGCATATGCATCCTGAATCCCATGAAATTTAGTGGTATGGTAAATACTGGGCAAACCTCTAAACGCCCTATTTTATAACTAAGCATTGTGTGAAGAACATGTTAATTTATGCAATTTAAAGGAAAAAAACCATGTACATCTCTACCCTGATAAAACGCGACCCAATATAACACGGGTTCGCATATAGCTCAGTAACCCCGGGGCTCCAGCAGCGGGGCTCAGGCGACAATTTATAGGGCTCGGGGCTCCGGCTGCTGCGGGGAGCCCCGGGCCCTTTAAATCACTGCTGGAGCCCTACCGCTACCCTGGGGCTTGGCCGGCGATTTAAAGGGCCCAGGGCTCCCTGCAGCCAGAGCCCCGGGCTCTTTAAATCACCGCTGAAGCCCTGCCGCCGCTACCCCGATATAACGGGGTTTCACCTGTAACGCGGTAGGGATTTTTGGCTCCTGAGGACCACGTTATATCGGGGTAGAGGTGTAGTTTCTTTATAGTTACAGAAAGGTATCACTGAAGAGACACTGCTGCAATAGTTTATAAAATTAGACTAAAACCAGAAATGACTAAATTTAAACAAATACAGATTTAAAATTAAAAAATGCAAAGCAGGTTACAGCAAAAGGGATTAATACAGAGAAGATACAAACTTGTTTTATTTAATGGAAGTTTCTTTTGAAGTATGTTGGTCAATGTAACACCATTCCATATCCATATTGTGCAGGGCTTGACCACAACATATGCACAAGGTAATACTAGTGTATAAGCAGGTATGTAACCTGCCCTCTAGTCATTCTGTTTTTGCTGCAGGTGGTAAAAATGGAACGTAGAGTATGTAATAACTTAGAAGTACATCACTAACTTCAGACATAATTTCATCTGAGTTGTACTATGTTTTTTTTTTTTTTTTTTTTTTAAGTCCTACCAACTTGTTTAACTGAACTCCAAAGAAAACAAAGAACTAGCTAGCACCTTTCCCTTCCAACCTCACAAACACTATTACCTGCTGCAGACTGAGACACATAGACCTGTGGACTCTGCTGCTGCTGGGCAATGAGGGATGGCATGCAGCTTAACTGGGAGAAGTGACTGGCAGAAGCAAGGCTGTTTGTCTGCAACTGCTGTGGTTTCACTTTACAGATATTAGGAGGATCTGAAGTGGTTGTAGACTTTGTACTCAGTGAAGAGGTAGTGTATGTTCCAGCTCCTGGATTGGGGAAAAAAACATGTATCAAATGGTTTATTTAAAATGATCATTCAGAAACTCATCTTTGAGTAGGTCTGACAAAACGTTGGAAGCATCGACTACCACAGGCAAGGGTGAATAATAAAAAAGTACTTATAGAGATGGCTGTGTGGCTGGGGTGCCAAAACCTTACTATTTCTTAAAACATGATTGCGCTTTCTGTTCCAGTTATCCAGAGAATATCAGTTTGCCATAGTAAGAAACCTTCTTCAGTCACCTCAGCTGGGATTGGAGCACACCTTCCCTTTAAAGGTGTGCTCCAATTTTTCACATATGAGAAAATTTAATTGGATATCAAATTTTAATTTTTTTGCCACTTTTGTAAGCTATAGTGGGAGTCAAACACTTTCCCACTAATGTTTGTGCATAACAGTAGTGAAACCTGTGTTATCTGAAAGTCTTGTGGGATACTCTCATATTACATATGTTTGTATAGTGTCTACCACAAAGAGGCCTCAGTCAGCACTACTGAAAAACAAAATCTGGAAATTTTCAGACAACTGTGGGAACTGGGTAGCTGCCACAGCTACTGGTTTCCCCAAGGCCAGCTGCAAGAAGACTACAAGGAGGGGGAGAGCAGCTGTATTATACACAAAAAATTCTGTGCAGCCAGCTGAAGAGGAAGGTGGGTAAGAGGAGCTTCCTAAACAGTATCTTCCAGATCCACCCGACTAGAAAAGGGAAACAAGAAAAACCCCTCTCCCCAGCTGGATATGCAGTAAAATTATAGGGGAAATATCAGACCTCCCGATAAGAGGGTTTTGGTAAATTGTGGTTTGCACCGAACAGACTAGAACCCAATATCTAATCTCAAAGAAAGCGATGAGGTTGGCATGATCAAAGGATAACACAAGTAAACTGGATAAAGGGGGTGATGCAACACATAATATGCAATGTAAAGACTTATACCTGATAATGAAGTTGTAGGTGTAACTGATGCCACAGGAATAGGAGGCATTGATGCACTTGAGAAAGAGCTGTAAGTGCCACTACTTGGTCCACTGCTACTGCTACTGCTTCCACTGTTACCTCCAGTTATGGGAGATGCCGTTGAGGTTATTGGAGAACTCTTCTCCCCCACATTTGGAGAATTCTCCCATGCTTTACGTGCAGACTCCATCTATTTAGGAAAAAAAGGAAGTTTTTTCTTTTTTAAAAAGAGAAACAGGTTAGCTATTTAAAAGATTTTCTCTCTTCGGTTAGTCCTTCAGTTAACAATTCATTTTAGTTAAAAAGGAAGTACAGGCTACCTGCGAGCCTCCTTGCTTAACATTTGATCACTATGATTGCACAATGCTGTGTGTTCATGCAAAAAACCTATAACCCTAAGTGGGAGCTTCCAAATAGCTCCAACTGACAAAAGTAATCAACCATTTTAAATTTTCAGTATCCAAGATTAAATTTGCTCACACTGACTTGTCTCCTCCCCGCCCCCCCCAAACGAGGGGAGTGGGAGTAAGGGAAATATATTGTTTCATACATGCTTAAAATACCATAAAAATAGGTTCTAAAATAAAAACATTCGCTTTAAAATTAAATTGTTTTGATAAGTCACTGGTGCAAAAAAGGTAAGAAAGCGTTTCTGAGATTGGACATAGCTGATGCATGTTGCAATGAAAAATGTCAACCACAGAAGCGCAAGTTTCTATCTTCAGTATGATCCGTAACCATTTAAGGGAGTACAGAAAGATCATTTTTGTCAAAAAGGCATATTTGAATACAATGTCCATTTTATTTTGTAATTTTAACATAGGACTACACACCACCACATAACTAGTATGCTTGTTTGGCTGCATATTTTAAAACCTTAAAGAAAATAATTTGGGGCTGAAACTGTACCAAATATAAGTGTCTCATGCCCACTGCTCATGTTAGAGGAAAAAATAAATACACAAAAGGTCAAATCCTACTTTCTGTAATCATGGATGTATGTAATCTTGCATAGCAACAAATATAGTCAGAGTCAAACACGCTTTTGAAGTGTTTAAAAAAAATATGTATTTCTAAGCTGTTCCACAAACTGATCTAAACAACCTAGTGGTTGACTGGAGCCAAAAAAAAAATCCCAAGATTTTAGCACTATTATAATTTAACAGCAAACCTTTGAATTCCATGCAATAATTCTAGGGAGAATGTTGAGGGAGTATATTAAACTGACAAAGGGAAGGAAATTTTACTATAAATTTTCAAATTAGACTTGCCACAAACTTAAATCATTATTATGGTCCATGAAGTTCTACAATGACAAACGCCCACATATTTAAATGTTGAGGTTTAGCCATTGGAGACTATGGGTTCCATGTTGCAATTCTTCATTTATCAGATTACAAACTGTTGAGGGCAGGAACTATTTTCATTTGGTGCCTTGTTCAGAACCAAACTCATTCAGTGCTGAAAATGCACAAGTCTGATCAGAATGGCCTAGTCACTTGAACCAAGATGTAGCACTTCTTACTGGACAAGTAGTCTCTGATGGCCACACCTCCAATTATAACAGAGCATGGCTGCAACTACTTCATTTTACGGAAATTAGGTCCACATATCCCTAATTTAAGTTATTTGTCTATACATCATAGAAAATGATGGAAAAACCAATATAATTTGTATTTAAATTTCCACTGTTGAAGTGTAAAAAGGTATCCGACAGGAGGAACTATTTCAAGTTTCTTTTCCCTCCACACAAGTGCTTTTACACACTTCATAGAAAATATGTGACTTGACTACTTCCCTTTTGGGGACAGATTCTTCCCATAAAACACATGCACTGAGGCTGAGCCTCTTCTAATAAATATATCAAATGTGGGCCAGATTTGTTCACACCCCCTTCCACCCTCACACCAGATGAGTATTTCCCAAAACTGTAAGGAAAATATATTCTTAATAGTAATTTAAATTCCTTGAAGCATTCACATGTAGTGTTTTACATGGAGCAATCTCTGAGCGAGACTAAGACCTAGCACCTGCAGGTATGGATGAATGACGCTTTGCTCCTTGATACCTCAGAGTTCAGTGCCTGGATCTTGTGGAACCTTTCTTGTAGGTAAGCCATTGTCTCACCCGCATGCTATTTTGATCCTGAGGTAGACCATCTTCATAGGGAGAGCAGGGAGAACAAGTTTGTCACAAACCTGGTAAGAATAGATATATCTAAGACCTTAGATTCCTCAGCCAGGCTAGATCACTATCATTACCTTTGTAAACACCATAGGGGAAGATGACAGACAAGTAGTTTTTTTAACTAATATTGGTAATTTCTGGAGTCAAACTGAACTAGTGTCTGTGACAAGGGTCTGACCAGAATATGTAAATAAGCTTTTGCCAGGTCCATTGATGTTGGAAGGTCTCATGGAGTGGTTCCAGTGATAGCAGAAGCTAGAATCGCCATCCCGAATTTTGTCTTTTATCAACCCTATTCACCCTCTGGGACCAGATTGGCCCAGACTCCACCAGACCCTTTCTCTAACTATGAAGAGCATGCAGCAGAGTCCTGAACAGCTTCCTTCTTTAGGCTTTGTTTTCCTAGCTGTAGGATTAGGGCTCCTGCAGAATGTTAAGTTTCTCATCACCTCTCAAGATCAGAGAAAGGATGAAGGGATGTGAAATTCCAGGGAGTATCCATGCTACCTCTCTCCCACATACCAAATGTTTCAAACATGTTTGGGAGAAAGAAGTTCTCTCAATTCTAAGACCTTAGAGAAGCAGCAAGAGCATCCAGAATGATTTTGCCTTCTCTCTGTTTTTTTGATCTTTGTGGTTTTTCTCATCCGGGGGAGAGGGGGTGTGTTGGATAGTGGGGGCACGGAAAACACAACGGTCAACCTGAGGCCTCTCAGCTGTTGATACTGTTTGGGCCTTAGCCAACTCAAGTGCTCCAGGGTCCCAGCATTCAGAAGTCAATAAATGATTGCAGAGGAAGCAAGAGAAAACTTCCCTAAGAAAAAACAGTTTCTGTGAGCGAGGACAGAAAAACAGAGAGATTCCTTGCCAAATGACTTGGTTACTCACTTAGAACATTTAGATGCAACCCTGGAATTTAGAAGTATGTTGGGCAGGGAAGTTTAAGAGGATTGTGGACTTCCCCCCCAAAGAGCCCTTGATCAGAAAAGGCCTGGCTAAGTCCTAACATGGCTGACCTGTCTTTGCAAAGATGTCTCCTGAGAAGTCTTGGTTGATGTGAGGGAAGCAGAGATCCCAACAAGCCTTCCACTTGGAGTATCTTTCCCTGGCAGAGTGAAGCCCAGAGAAAGGAGCAATTGTGGCAGAGTCCCCCACCCCCTCCCATTTCTTCTGAGAGGATCTCCTTGCAGATGGAATGCTATGATAGGGGATGGAGGAACAAGAGGAGGCTGGAGCGTTATTCCATTCCAGAAGAAAAGCCTAGAAACTCTTGTTCCTCTAAGGGAGGAGGGTTGGAAGATAATGCTCCCTGCTGCCCTCAAAGCAGCTTTTAAAAGCGAGGATTACATTCAATAGGATGGGAGAATAGTAGCAATGTTCTGTTTGGGTACCAGAGACTCTGGCATGAAGATGGTAGGGGCATGGTCAAGTCCTAGAATGCCCTGAAAAAGTGTGAACTGCCTTTGGTATTTGCAGGAAGAGATGCAAACCCTGAATGTCTGAGTAGAGGGCATGATACGGGGGGGAAAAAGGCTTCCCAAAATGTTGTAGACTCAAAGCACTGCAGCATAGATTTTAGACAAAATTCCTCATCAGACCTACTGTGGAGATAGCTATCATCTATCAAGTGTTTATTAGGACAATTAAATCACCCTGGTATAGAGGTGCCCCAACAAAGTTACAGGACAAGAAAATATACACAAAAGGAACTCTCTGCTCAGCAGGTGTGAAACTGTGCTCACGATGGGTAATAATCCTACCTGTATCAAGTGTTTAGTGAATGAACTACGTATTTCCAGATGTTGTTCTAAGTTTAACATTTAAAGGTAACAATTTAAAAAAGTGCTTCCAGACACCAGAAAGTTAGATTATTGATAAATAATAAATTACATTTCAAATTTTAGCAGGCTAGCAGAGTTCCCCTTGCTAAATTACTCTTCCTTCTCTATCACCTCCCCAAATTAAAACCACTCTTCTGACCTCACACTTTTTTTTCTTAAAATAGACTAATTTTTCCTGGCTGAGACACTTTAAACATATACAAACAAAAAGAGGGGAGGATAATTAACAGTAACTAGGGTTGCACCACTGGGTTGTGCTGTATCGTAATGATACGGACTATGAAAACTGGAAAGAAACTTTCATCCATCACAAAACCAGTTCAGTGAGAAATTCTCACTGGGAGTTGCATGAAAATTCCTTGAAAGCCAGTTAGCTATGCATCCAATCCTCTTTCGAGTGAGTTCTAGTTTGGACAACATTCTGCCTTCTGAAAATTAGAGGAAGTTGCAATGCTTTTACTAGTTCAGTGTATAAAAGCACTATCACATAGCTCATCTATGGCACTGGAAAGGATAGACTCTCCTAAAAATGCTGTAGCCAAAGGACAGAGACCAGCTTAATAATGTTAGTGAGTTATATAGCACACAATCCAAACCCTCCCAACATCAGACTACATACATGCCATAGACCAAATGCTCTCACATACTTGCTCCACACTGCACAATAAAGGAGCGTGAAATGTCAACCACCACAAGTATAGCAAAGCACTTTTGTACTAGTTTATATGAGACAATAGCTGTTGACATAAAATAACTTACTGCCAACCTACTTTTCATTATTTACTACTCCAATCATCTAACTGTACAAGTCACACATCACTAATCAAAACGAAAGAGCTAAGAAAGTCAAGTACTGCTTGCTGAAGCCAATGCACTGCTCAGTTTTTAAAAACCTGTACAACCATCAATCTGTAACCAGCTTGTTTTAAACAGACCTATCCACCAATACGTCAAAATATGACAGGTTTCTGTCATGAGCAGCATGCCACAATATTTACACTCTTACATGTGTCTCCCTAGAATTAACTCTTAGGGTAGTGGGAGTCAAGATTGAGGCCAAGTGTTAATGCAAAATGGGGTTAAAGAGATTTATAATTTAATGCATTCCCTTTGATACACCCTTTTGTTTCAGCCATCTGTTTATATGCAAAAGCAGTTCAGAAGAGGAAACAAAGGAAGGCTCTAAAAAGGTTCACCAGCAAGTTCTCCATTATCTTTTTCCCTTGCATGCAAGAAAATGACCCTTAGAGGGATGTGGTACATACCTTGAGGGTGAGGTCCACGGTAGCGGGAGAAACTGGAGTTAGGCTGGAGCTCTGTTGTAGAGTCTCCCTCCTAGGGAGGGGAAGGGTGTGGGGCAGGGGCACCTGAAAGGCAGGCAACACACATCACATTCTAACTAAGTCTGCTACAAAAGCCCCTTAAGAGCATATGCTCAAGTGGTGCTAATAAATTAAATTTTCTTCGAGGCTTGAGCTTTTAGCAGGGATGTTTTGACAAACTAGGATGAAAATTTGGAGGGGAAAGGTTATTTAATATGTGTTCATGTAATACCGGTCATCTCTGAGAGTGACTGCAGGCTTATTTGTCCATGCACCAATGTTTTCTGTATAGTCAAATGTCATTTAGCTCTTTGGGAATTTAGCCCAAAATATATTTTTAGTTCAATGGGGTACAAAATTATTCCCAAATCAAGCCTGGCCCTATTAGGATCCAAACTCTGAGATGCAACTTCTACAAAAAAAAGAGAGAAAGAAACTATGTTCTTCAAAGTCACAGGACCACAAAATAAGCAAAACTATACCTGGCAACTAATGCTTGCATATGGCTATTTCTAGTTTCCTAGCTCTCTTTCAATAGGACTCTCATACAAAGGCCAAGTTTAGGAGAAAGAATGCAAATTTGACAAAATGCAATCAATTGTTGCACAAGAAAAAGCTAATGATGGATTTGCTCAAGGTCCTAAACACAAGATCTGAGAAAGTGTTGCTATAATCCTTGGTATAGTAATAGTCTCTTACTCCTATCTATCACCAACTCTTAGATTAGGCACAGAGCATACAGAGCTGCCACATAATGAGATTAATCTCAAAATACATGTACTGAAACTTTGAAACTAGACAAAAGCACGAATCTGTTGTTGCTGGGAACCCATATTTCCTATGTGTGTATCCAACTCTAGCAGGCAACAAGGCAATACACCAAGTTCAGCAGGACCAAGGAATTACAAGACAAAGTATCGTATTTTGCCTATGATAGGAGTCTACCACTAACAAATAGCACAAAAAAAAAAATCACAGCATTATGAACGGAAGAGGTGCGCAGGAGTAGCTACAAACACCATTGCCACAAAAATGCATTAAGGATGTTGCTATCACTAAATTCATTTAATAGGAATAAAGTTTATTTTAAAATTATAAGCTCTCTCGGGAGAGATGTAGGAGTAGGACCTGTCACAATTCCCCCAAATCCAGTCAACTCTGAGCTAGTTATATTTGCATTGCTCAAAATAGCAGAATCACAAGATCCAGGTTCCTACTCTTGACAGAGACCCACCAAGTTCAAGATACATTTGAAGTCACTATGAGTCATACGCTAATTAGTACTCTCTCTCACCATATAAGAAAAACTAATACAGACAACAAATCCCACAAAGCCAGGATTGCTGGCTTTGTGGGAAGTACTTCAAGCATTATGACTGAACTCTGCTGTCTACTTTAAACACTCCACTAAGTTGGTTCCCTCACATTTGATAGCCACAATTAATTTCAGGATCCAGATCAAATTAATTCTTTAGGGGACTTTCCTTAGCCTAGCTTACAGACTCCATCTCTAACTACTAGTACAGGCCTCTTCTTTCCCTTAGTCTCACAAATGCTGTTGAGGGTAACTTCTCTGTAATTCCTGCTATCTGGAACTGTCTTCCTGAATCTTGACCCCATCTCTTTTCAAGTATCCTCTAAAAAATATCTTTCCCTTACATAGGCTTCCAAATTTTTCGTTATTTAAAAACAAGAAACACCACGTAACACACAAAGAACTCAGACAGGTACTAACCAAACTGAAGTTGTTGGTTGGTTGGTGTTTTTTTTTTTTTTTTTTTTTTTACAGTGGAATTACACAATGAGCAGCTGGTTAACATAATGGAAACCTAATTAATAGCTAACTGAATGTAACATTCTGTGCTTTTAAAAAGGAAGACAAGAGTATAAATACATTTTCCCTGTCCCAAGTCAAGAGATTCACTACAATAGACTTACATTAGTCACCAAAGTCTCCTCCATTTTTGTACTGCTAGCAGCCACACTGTTAGGATGAGAAGAAGGTGTAGTGTAGTCTGTCACAGACTCCTGTGAAGAAAAATAAGTCCATTAAAATGAACCCCCTATCTAAACTAGGTTTTCTAGTCTCAGGCTTAGTCTTTTCAGACAGTGGTTTGACTATCTTTTACATAGAGGCAGTTCACCAAGCAGTATGATGACAGAATTTCATCACACCTATTAATTTATTTTCTCAGAAGGCACGTCCAGCAATTCTCACTGCTGAGTTACTTTGCACTAGAAGAATTTGTGGAAAATTTCAGCTCTGTCAGAGGCAGCATATCCCAGAAAAGCCTCGCCTTTAATCATGTATGTGGTTCAGATGATAACTTTTAGAAGTTAAATACAACTTTTAATATTAGGCACACGGCTATAAAACAGAAGAAAACAGTATAAAATAAGATCAGATGTTTCTTAAGTAAGCAGATGAAAGATAAGGCTCTCCAGATTAAAAAAAAGAATGGAAGGGATGAATATGCACTTTTCTCTAAAGGGCTGAGACTTTTCTTTTTCTGAAAAGATGAACAGGTGGAGAAATCAAAGTGCACATACAAGAAATTTCACTGGTGGCAAGTGGCCAGTGAAAGAAACTGATCTGGAAATGGCAAGATCTTAGCAAGTTTTAAAAAGGTAACTAAGAAGTCAACTCAAAGCAAAAAATTAAGAATTTTTACTAGCTCATTACAGGATGAAAAACTCCTCGCACTAGTTCCTGAAGTCATTAAAATTCTTGTATGAGCATTCAAAGCCAACTCTTGGGAATACAAAGACAGGTTTTAATACCCTCTTCCAAACAGCATTTCTGTCTCCAGGATTCCTTTTCTAAAGCTATACTACCATGCCTAGTGCGACTAGATAGAGTTGTAGAATTAGTCCTTGCAAAAGGATGTTGGGTCTTGTCTGGAACCAAAAGGAGGACCAAATTGCCATTTCTAGGTCTGCTAATTACTATGTGAGACTAACTTTTTAAAAACACTTCCTGAGTTCAGAAATATTGGGAAAAAGTATAAAGATGATCCTTGGCCCAATACTAGTGGAGAGACAGTCAACTGCTATTGTTCCTGGATCCCTTCTGGAAAGTACCTTTTATGATTTTTCCATGGATGATGGATGATTTCCCCCTTGGATTTTTCTGCCTGGAAAGTGATTTCATGGTGTAGATGAGGATGAAAGTTCCAGTCTTCCTTATCCAGGATCATTCTGCTGCGCTCACCTGCCCTCCTATTTAGGTTTCCCTGCACTAAGATCCAAGGTTCACTTAACTGAACTAGCTGCCGCCAGTGATTGCCAGGATACTGTACGTACATCCCCCTTTGTTCAATAAAGTCATTGTCCTCAATCCTCATTAGGTGATGACTTCCTGCAGGAACATTTCCAGGGAACAAGCTAGGTGTGTTGCTGGATATTGATCTGAAATTCCTGCTCTGTGTTCTCTGTATTGATATTGGCTTCCAATGAGGTCTCTCCATTGAGTTGGTATCCACTGCCACCACTCCCTACTAGGGCTGGTGAAGAGAAATAACTTGAATAATATGGTTTAGTTCTTGTCCTCCTCTGGTTGTCAAAGTACATGGAATACATACTTCTGACCACACTCTTCCAAGTATGATCTCAGGATGCAGTATTCACTGGAGTGGTCACTTGTGGAACCTGATCCGAAGATCCTAGCACAGGGGTTCTCAAACTGGGGGTCGGGACCCCTCAGGGGGTCGCAAGGTTATTAAATGGGGGGTCATGAACTGTCAGCCTCCACCCGAAACCCCGCTTCGCATCCAGCATTTATAATGGTGTTAAATATATAAAAATGTGTTTTTAATTTATAGGGGGGGGGGGTCGCACTCAGAAGCTTGCTATTTGAATGGGGTCACCAGTACAAAAGTTTGACAACTGCTGTCCTAGCAGCCTGAACAGAGATGTTCTAGCAGGCATTGTAAAGTTAGGTGCTTTACATGTCAAAACCAAAGTAACTTCTAAAAGGTGCAAAGAGCCTGCACCAGGCTTCTCATTATCTTCACTCTTACAGGGCTGAACATTATTTGGGACAAGACTGAAATGAGTTCACTTTCACTAGCAACGTTGCTGTATTTGCCACTTACTAAGTTATAGGTCTTTATGACAATAAGAGGCCTGATTCTTCATATTATGCCAGTGTAATTACACTGAACTAGTAACAGTGGAGGATCAAGCCCACTGCCTACCTATGAAAACAGGTGTATACCCACTGCATTTCTCAAGGCTGTGATAGTCACTATCAAGATATTGATTAAACCCCCAAGAAGTCATCAGCACAACCAAAGGAAGGGTGTCTTGACAAGATGTTCTTGTTTCAGAAAGACTTGACGAACTTCATCAGGAAGGGTGCGAATCAGAATGCAAAGGTACATAGTCACTAAATCAATGAATATCAAACTGCCAGGGAGATGGCAGACAGAACTGACAGTAGATGCTTCACATTTAAACTTCTTCCTCGTGAAGCTGTTGAGGCATTTAAAATCTAGGATTTCTATCAACCTACCATTCTTTGAGACTATAAATAAAATTGCACATATGCTTGAATTTTACAATCAAATATATTTAAATAACCCAACAGAAGTTAAGTGTCTTCAGGATGTTGGCCTAGAATACCAATCAAGTGTCTTAACTACAAGAAACAATGCACAAACTGTCTGTTTAGGCAACACCCTTCTTGTTGGAAGAATTTTTTTACTGAACTAAAAATTAAAGGTTGCTAGAAACGCAAGGTGGGTGAGGTAAAATATTTTATTAGACCAATTTGTGTTGGTGAAAAAGACAAGCTTTCAAGCTACACAGAGCTCTTCAGGTCTGTGAAAGGTACTCAGTGTTATAGATGTTCCACAAAGTGGAACAGATGGTTTAGCATAAGTAGCTAACCTATTGTAAAAGACAATTTAAGGTGAAGTGGCCAATTAACACCTCAGCAGTCAAGACAAAAAGTGGAGGTTATGGAGCTAGAATGCTGTAATGAGGCATAAATCCAGTGTCTTTATTAAAACCATGATTTTGAATGTCTAGCAAAGTTATGAATTTAAGCTTCCGGGGTTGTCTTTAGAAGGTATTATGCAGGCTCCCTTTGAGGAAGAGGACAGAGATGGAGTGACAGCTGGAGCCAGAATATGAAACAACAGCGGCTGTTATTGTCAATGAATGTCAATTTCACCGCTGGTAGGCTCCCTGTCCTTGAGATGGGAGCCTAGTAGTGCCAAGAATCCTGGTTGCAGATGTGGCTCCCAGGGCTGCTGCTGCCGTGTGGAGACCCTGGCAGCTCCCAGAATCCTGGCTCCAGTTGGGCACTTGCAGACTGGCTACTGTGTTGCAGGGAACCTGCCAGCCTACACTCCAGCTGTGAGCCCTGCTCTGGGCTGACAGTTTGGGTTGTCAGCCTCGGGTCAAGGGGGCTCCAGCTGTGAGCCCTGTGCGGGGCTGTCAGCCCCAGGATGGTGGGGCTCCAGCTGTCAGTGCCCCACAATGCCCCACTTCAGTCAGTGGAAGCACTCCAGGTGAGGACACGCACAAAAAACAGAAGCAGCACAGGACTTGGCTACACTTGCAAGTTAGAGCGCATTAAAGCAGTCCCAGGCGCCCTAACTCACGACCTGTCCACGCTGGCAAGGCACTTAGAGCGCCTGGACTCTGCAGCTGGAGTGCTCCTGGTAATCCACCTCCATGAGAAGCATAACGCTTTCTGCGCCTCAGCTGAAATGCCCCAGCATCAGTGTGAATGAGGTGTTGCATTACTGCGCTTTGATCGGCCTCTGGAAACTTCCCATAATCCCCTTAAGTCAAATGGCCACTCTTGCGGATATGCCTTTGCAAAGCTCCGTTTCTGACAGCCGGCATGCTTATCTGCTCTGGGACAAAGCAACCATTAGTGTGGAATGTTGTTGCTGTGAGTGTGTGAGAGAGAGGCGAGGGGGGGGGTGGTCTGCTGCTGTCTGAAACTTACAAGACAGCATGCTGACATGCTCTCTGCTCCCCAAAAACCCACTCCCCCCCACACATATACACAACACACTCCCTGTCACACTCCACTCCCCCCCCCCCCATTTGAAAAGCATATTGCAGCCACTTGCATGCTGGGATAGCTACCAGAATGCACTGCTCTCTGTCGCATTGCAAGAGCTGCTAATGTGGCCATGCCAGTGCGCTTGAATCTGACAGTGTGGACACACCGCAGAGCTTTTCCTACTGTGCTCTCCGAGGGCTGGTTTAACTCACATCTGCAAGTGTAGCCATGCCATAGTGTGGATGTGAAACACCGCTTTAATTACTGCAGATGGCTGTACCTGGACGTAAGTCAACTTAATTTTGTAGTGCAGCCAAGCCCTAACCCACTAACGCCATTTTTGTCCTGCAGAGGTGTTAACTGGCCACTTCACCTTAAATGGTCTCTTACAATGTGTTAACTATTTACTCTAAATCTGTTCCACCTTTTATTTAGTTATGATTAAGGCTACATTTATGTCACAGAAGTCACAGAACCCTTCCAGAGACCTCCCCGACATTCTCTGCTTCATCCCCAGGGGTTGTGGGACTCTTGAGCTGGCAGCCAGTGGGGCCCTGGCAGGGTAGCAGCGACAAGAGGCCCCCTGCAAGGTTCCAGCGACAGGTGACAAGACTCCTGAGGGGGTCCTCCTCAGGGTTCCAGCAATGGGCGACAGCCTCGCAGGGGGAGGGGGGAAGAATGCCTTGGGCAAGCGGCTGGGGGTGCCCCATTTTCTCTTTGGGATATATCGTCACCCTGCAGCTTCCATTAACTACAAGTCAGTACCAGATGGATTCCATTACTTTCAAAACTGGTAGGACCGATCTTGTTGACTGTACTTATGAATTGCAAGATGTGGTATACATATCATTTTAGTGATTTCTGGGGGAGGTGGAGAGGCCAGTGTGGTTTATTTATTTAGATTTAGAAGACAGCAAGGGGTGTCTCACCATAGAAATATAAAACTGTTGAAACAAATGGGATGCGGCAGCAACTCCAAAAAGCATGTCTGTCTCTTCTCATATTATATGGATCATCATCATGCGGACATGTTCTATATTTATAATGTAAAAAGCATGACTAAACAGCATGGGTGCTCTCATTATGGAGCTTTTTTTGAATGGGTGAAGTACTCTGCTCTGGTTCTGGAGTAGCAGACAAGGTATCCTTGACTGTTGCAACCTGACAGAGATGGAAAACTCACCAGCCTCTTATGTGAGCAATAGACTTCTTTTTTTTTTGGTAGTAAAAGGACTGCTCACTGTGTTTAGCTTAAAAACTTTAAAATCACTTGTAAAGCTTGAAAGTTTTTCTTCTAAATACAGCTTTCCTGCTTGGTTTTATACGCGAAATTTAAGATTTGTCTACCTGTTTTTCATGGAGGACTCTATTATGATATCTCAATAATGAGTGAAATTTGAACAGAGAGGGCAAGGAATATTTAGATAAACTGTTGAAAACACTGTTTTGTTAACACCTATTTAACTCAAACAGCTGGGAGAAAAGATCTGTGAGAACATTTCAGCTAAGGGCTGGGATAGCTCGCATTTCAGCACTCTGGTCCTTTAAGCTTTCCTGCAGACACCAGACTTGATACTCCTGATAGCTTCAACTTGCGTTTAAAAAAAAAAATTAACACAAACCCACCCTTTCAGGCCTTCTTTGTACTTAATAAAGGAGCCAAAATATCACAAAAGCCAATTTCTCCCTTTGTGGGTTGCCTGTGACTTCTTGGGATTAGGGAGAGGACAAAAGGATATCAATGTATGCTGCTAGTGCTACTATCCAGGGCCTTGCTTTTGGGTAGTCAGCTGAGGCACCTTTCCCATTCTGAATGCTTCCTGGGAAGAGTCAGGCAAAGATGATTATGTTCTCCTTACCCTGATAGGCCTCAATGGGATGCTCTGGTCCTAGAACAAGAGGTTACAAAAAACCCATTGGGTTCTGACAATAAAGGAACTAGGCCCAAGCCAGGATGTACAAGTAAGATGCAGTCATGGTCTCCCCTGCCAGTCACCAATATCACCACTTCAGGCCCTCAGAAGTTACACTTCTCATCTTACCAGTTTTTGGTGGGCTCAAGCCATTTAAGTCTGCTGGTTCAGGGAAGCCAATTCACAGATACAGACAAGATTAAAAACTGCAGCACTGACAATTTACTCAAACTCGCCAACACACCTTAAAACAAAAACTTTCCACTGCTGGCAACAGGAAAAATACCATTCAAAATTTATTAGGCTAGAACAGAGATTTCAGAGACAACCTCTTCTCCATGGCAGAGGTTATGTACCATCCCTCATGTCTCTCAAGGGTGAACCTTTCCAAGGATGTGCAGCCTCCAATAACTGCTCTGCAGATTGCTTCCAGTTCACTGGGGAGCATGTGGCAACTCAGCTTGAAGGATCACAGATATGCTCTCAGCTTTTTTTAAGTTGTTTCGGCTAACTTAGAACTATTTAAACAACATTCTTGGAGTCACTAGTATCTCAGATTCCTCAATATATCAAGTACAATGTCAATGCTAGCAATAGAGCAATACTTCCTGCTCAAGACTGACTATCTGCAGGCAACTGGGACAGAATATTACAAACTGGAAGTCCCGAGTCATTAAATTAAATTGTCTTGCCAGTGGGTGGTATGTGTCCACCGGCTACAGAAACAACCACTAGTTCCTATTTAAAATGTCCACTTCCCCACCTCCAGTTGATGGGTAAGGAGCTCAATTTCTGCAGTCATGTTCTCAATCTTTGTGCTCAGTCTTGCACTGGCTGTGTGCTGGGCTAGTCCTTTGGTGTAAATTCAAGTAATTTGTAGGCCGCTTTAAAGTTATATTGGATTCAACAGACCCCAGAGGAGCTATCACAGCAGCAGAGGATCACTGGGAAGCCTTGGTTATTCCTCCCCTCCCCCCCATTTTGTGCTGTCAGTACAGCATAGCTAAGGATCAGGGCTGAAAGCAAGCAAAGTAGAGGTCTTCCTGTTAAGTGTTATTACAAAAGGTCTACATAAAATCAGAGAGCAATCTACAGAGAACGTACAGTGACGCTTAAGCATCTTCACCACATTCCACAGAGGGAATTAGGTAAAATTTTCAAAAGCACTGAAGTCTCATTGAAACTCAATAGGATTTGGACATCTAAATTCTTTACGTGCTTTTGAAAATGTTTCCATCCTAAAGCTTATCTTGAAGCATGCTGTTTCCTTTGCTGTGGTACTCAAACTTGCAAATTGAGTACCCCTCCAACATTTTGCTACAACTCTCTGATGATGGTTGACCATATCGCTCTTGTGCAACTTGGATAAACTTCAAATCAGGCACTGAGTGTAAGGCTTCTGCCTACTCCAACCTCTTTAGTGCTATTCCCCACAGACCAGAACCTAGGGCTCACGGCACAGACTTCTTTTCTATAGCTTAGTGAGCACTTGTAATCACTGGTGAGGCGGTGTAACAGTTTAGAACACTTCAACCCCAGTCACATACAGGGCACATGATCCACAGCAGTGCTCCATTTTAAATATTCCTTCCTGAGAACAACTACAGGCAAACGGACTAACTTTTCAACTCCAGTGCTTTGTAAGTTCTTCTATGTAATATCTGAATGATTTCATCAGCAGGCAACTAAATGTCATAGCTGAATTCAGACATTAAATGACCAATGTAATGGGTTACAGTTAATGAAATGTTATCTCTTTTACACACATTGTTCAGTAATGTTCAAGAAATGCGCCACTTTTTGTCTTACCTTTGTATTTGTTCCAAACTCTGGAGCAGAGACAGAGATCATTGTTCCTATTTCAGTACTCAGTTCATTTGCGGCTTTGGTTTCTTTTGTCGAAACAGGGTCTGGACTCCTGACAGCGGTGGGACTGGGCTTCTCCTGTCCCTCGGGCTCTCCCTGCTGGGCATCCTTCACCTTTCTGTTCTTTAGCGAACGCTCTTTCCCAATAGGACCAGGTTTATATTCTTTGTTTTCTACTGGACTCAAGTCTGGAAGCTAAATTAGTGTTTTAACTTGTCAGTGTTGGCTGTTTGTTTTTTTAAAAACAAGGAAGTTGTAACGTAAAATCTTTATATGCTCAGGAGAGTAAAAGAGTCAAAACATTTTGTTGACATCTACCAAGACTCAAAAGTCTGTGACTGTTCCTTGAGGGTGTAAACAGTAGGTTTGGGTTTTTTTGTTTGTTTGTTTTTTTAAATTAAAGAAAGGGTAGTTTAGTTAGAGATGTTAATCTGGCAGCAGATGAGTACCTGAAACATGTCAACTGAAAGCACCAATTACCAGCAGGAAGCCAAAGATCTAGACTGAAGAGCTACTATGAGTGCTATATCAAATGGCATAGGATTAAATTGTCAGTCTAAAGATTAAAAGTGACCTGCAAAGAAGAAAAAATTGCACTAGTGAACTTTAAAATATATTGTCTAAAGAGAGCCCAAATTTTTTTTTCTAGCAATGTTTAACAGATTTTTTTAGCCTTACTAATATCAGGAATATCAAGTCTTCTGTTTTTGCTGGAGCCCTAGAAAAATGGAGGTGGAGGGTTCTCAGCCCTCAGCTGAAGAGACACTGCGGTATGGATATTTTCCAGAGCTTTCCTCCACAGTGTTTGCACTAAAAAGGTTTTAAACACAAACTCAAATTTGCAAGTGTTTCCCTGTCTTCTTCTGCAGGAGTGGTGGCTGTGATGGTATGTGGCTATATTATAAATGTTTTAAAATGTAAATTTGATTACTGTATAACTGTGTTATACAGGGACAGCGTTGGTCTGTGGCCACAAAGGAAGAATAAGTTTAATACCATGCTATGACACTCAGAAGCCACTCCCTTCTTAATAGATGGTGACACCAGCAGAGGGTGGACTGCATGAAGCAGTTCAGTGGCTACTACTGTGGGGCAGCAGGAGCAGCATAATATCTCTTTAAAGCTAGTGGGCTAGTGTAGGCAGGGCAGCCCTCAAAATCCTACTGCATTAATGGAGACTAAGGGTGGGCAGGGTAGAGACTGGCAGTTTCTCTCTCACCACAAGTACTTCATGGCAAGGAATGAGGAGGTTAATTGCTCCAGAGGCAGGTAAAGAAGACCCTTCTTTACATGTCTGCCTACTGGGAGGCCCCTAAATGGAGACAAAGACAACTCCTACCCAGAGAGTTTGCACCTGTAGGGCTCAAAAAGTTGTTGAGAAAGGAGGGGAAAACGTGTTGGCTACAGTGGCCACTTAAGTCCCTCACTCCTGCAGCAGACGGTTCTGCCTTACCCTTCCTCTCCTCTCCCATCCCATCCCCAAGCACAGTACATTGCAGTGTAGTTAAAGCAGTAGAACCTTCTAGTGCAGAGAAGTCCTAAACGTTTGAGCCTTAACTAAAAACTTTGGGTTTAGTTTTACTGAAAATCTCTTCCCCCAATCAACAGCTCACTTCATTCTCTTGTCTTATGAGGTTATAGTCCTACCAGCAAAAACAAAGTAGAGAAGACCTGATATTTGTAACATAGAAACAAGCAGAAAAAACAGACTGTCTACCTGTATAATCTGTATACTTTATAAGCTAACAAAATGGCATTTTTTACCTTTGCAGATCACATTTACATAAATCCAATACAAGTGATTTGACACACATACAATATACACACTTTCTTAATGCAAGACTGAGTTCAGTTATATTTTATAAGGTTGTTGATTACTAATGTATTTTCATCAAGTCAATTACATGAACCTTTAGTCTAAGTAGTCCTCTGCTGCTATTAACTTTAATTATGCAAATATCACTGGATTACAGGCTACCTGGGCAGTGTAACAGTTATAATGACCTTCAATCTTCTCAGTTATGATGGGGTAAGTAACCAATTTGTCTTCAGAAAAAAACCTAAGGGGTTCCCAGTAGACAAGTGTACTGGGACCACTGCTGGGACTCAGGCAACAGGAAGAGGACCTGGGAACTCAGGGCTGGGGTCAGTACCTTAACCACCAACTTATTCCAAAAAGCTGGAAAGGGCTGCTGCAGGGTGAGAAGCTGGTGTTCCTCCTCTATTCCCCAACTTTTCTTGTCCCCCTATTTCCTACAAGGCTGTGTATTTGGTGAGGAAGAGAGGTCAAGACCGATTTGGTTAGCAGACAATCCAGTCTGTCCTATACCACAGGAGTTTTCTCCTCCATCCTCTCTAGACTGCTAAATATTCCTGCGGGGATAAGCACTTTGGCATACAACAAGCAAAGGAAGATCAGTTAGGGGCTCTAAACATGACAGTATAAATAATATAATGTATATACACAATTTTTAAAGGAAAACCAAGATTGGCCATTTATTGATACATTCATTGTTATGAAAAAGTGACTTTAGAGACATCATCCCCACTTTAAAAAAGTAGGTTTGGATGTTATGAAGGAGGCTTAGATTGCCCAGACAGCATATATTTGTACTTTAATCTTTTTACATGGCTGATTTGGTAACTGTGTAAGCTGATGCACAGCATCTTCTCTGACTGACACACAGTGGGAAAAGAGGCCTGTCTTATTTGGATCGTACTTGTAACAGTTCCTTTAATTTTTTTCAAGCCACAGTTTTGGTATTTTTCCTTTTGACTGGACTTCTCTGCCACCCAGGAGCCCACTAGACAGGCTTCTACTGTTAACTAAAGATCTTCTCCCTTACCTTTTGTGCTTTGATGGGTCCTGCCCGAGGCTGCTTCTGTCTTTGCTCTTTTGGTTCAGGTATTTTGTCAGTGGGCTTCTCTGAAAGCACAGGGCCAACTTCACTGTCACTACCACTAGAAGCTGGGGCTCCAAATTGAATTGTTTCTATTCCAAGCTCGACTCCACTTTCCTGTCCAGACTTTGTTCCCTAGTTAAGGTAACAACATACATTAAAACTTCCAACAAATTCTCAACCAGAATGTTGCCTTAAAATAGGCTTTTACCTTGATTTTAATGTAGTTATATACTTAAGCATACAAAAGTCAGGAAATGGAACATAAGCACATGAAAGGCTGGTTAAAATTTGATGCAACCCACATGGTCCTTATTTTTAAAAACAAACTGTGACAGTGTACCCCACAAGGCTTTATGGGGGGGTGCTCATAAATGTATGTATGATATAACTGGAATAGGGTTTTGCTACATATGCCATGGAACATATCTATGTAAAGGTTATGATCTACTGGTTATGTTCATCCTAGTTGTATGCAGGCACCATCCGTGTGGTCAAAGTTATGAACATTGGCTGTATAATTGCTTGATTTCTAAGTAGCCTTAGTTAGAACATTTGGTCACTTCTTGGGAAAGGAATGTGCAAATTAGGTGCTCAATCAGGAAGCACTTAACAGACAAAAGAGCTTGGAAGACTCCAATCCACATAAGAAGTCTACCTGAGGACATTCAAGGTAGCATGTGGGTAATGGCTACTACCTGCAAGTCCTGAGTCATGCATGGGCATGTGATTTGCCCATGTGATTCCGAATCTCCATTTTGTGACTGGATTCTACACAGGGTGAGGAGGGGGTCTCCAGCCACAAGAGAAAGTCTATTTAAACCCCTGGGAGACCCCTCCATTTTGTCTTCAGCTGGCTAAAGAAGGAGCCTCTCAACCCCCCCCCCCCCCCCCCCCGGATACTTGAAGAAAACTGGAACAAAGGACAGTAACTACAGGGGGTGTGAGTGATTGCTGGACCCAGGCTAGAAGGAGATTAGCCTGTAAAAGGGAGCATTCTGGAACTGGTGAGGATCTTATCTGTATTTAGTTTGATTAGACATAGATTTGCGCATTTTATTTTATTTTGCTTGGTGACTTACTTTGTTCTGTCTGTTACTACTTGGAACTACTTAAATCCTACTTTCTGTATTTAATAAAATCACTTTTTACTTATTAACTCAGAGTATGTATTAATACCTGGGGGAGCAAACAACCGTGCATCTCTCTCTATCAGTGTTATAGAGGGAGAACAATTTATGAATTTACCCCACATAAGCTTTATACAGGGTAAAACGGATTTATTTGGGTTTAGACCCCATTGGGAGTTGGGCATCTGAGTGCTAAAGACAAGCACACTTCTGTGAGCTGTTTTCAGGTAAACCTGCAGCTTTGGGGCAAGTAATTCAGACCCTGGGTCTGTGTTGGAGCAGACGGGAGTGTCTGGTTCAGCAAGACAGGGTGCTGGAGTCCTGAGCTGGCAGGGAAAATAGGAACAGGGGTAGTCTTGGCACATCAGTTGGCAGCTCCCGGGGGGTTTCTGTGATCCAAGCCGTCACACAAACATTTTTAGTTCTCATTACTTGAGAATGGAATATCAGGGCCAAGTGTAAAAATAGCAGGTTGAAGCTGGTTTTGAGGCAATATCTAGGTTTCTTCTAAGAAATATTTGTTCAGCTAATTGAATTTAATACTAAACAAGCATACACCCTTTTGTTAAAATTTTAATTCTCTTAGTATCCTGTTGCTGGCATTAGGGAAAGCTGTAATGACAAACATTTTAGAGAAATTACGTAATTTTTTTCAATTTTCAAATACTTGTGTAATTTAAAAAAGTAAAGTTAAAAATGCATTTTGCAACAATTAATTAAGTATACAGTAACTCCTCACTTAACGTTGTAGTTATCTTCCTGAAAACTGTGACTTTAAGCAAAATGATGTTAAGCAAATCCAATTTCCCCATAAGAATTAATGTAAATGAGGGGGTTAGGTTCCAGGGAAATTTTTTTCACCAGACAAAAGATTTTATTTATATATATGTGTGTGTGCATATACACACACACACACACACACACTATAAGTTTTAAACAAACAATTTAATACTGGTACATAGTGATGATGATTGTGAAGCTTGGTTGAGGTGGAGGAGTCAGAGGGTGGGATATTTCCCTTACTGCTAAATGATGAACTAGCAATTGGCTGAGCCCTCAAGGGTTAACTCTCTCTCTACACAAGGCAGCAGGAATGAGGGAGATATGTGCATTTCCCCTAAGTACACTGCCTTGTTAATTAGATCAGCTTGCTGTTAGGCAGCTGCTGCAAGCTCCCTCCCTCCTGAGTCCTGGTCTGTCCCCCCTGCTCTATGGAAGATGGGGTAAGCAGGGTGCAGGAGCAGGGGGACACTGCCCCCCTCTTCCTCCGCCCCCCACAGCAAACAGGAGTCTCGGGGAGCAGCTCCAAGGCAGAGGGCAGGAGCAGCACATGGCAGTAGGGGGAGGGACTCAGCTGAACTGCAGGCAGCTGCTGCACAGGGAACTTAGGGAAACGGGGAGCTGATAGGGGGCTGTCGGTCCACACTGGTTCCAAGCCCCCACCAGCTAGCTGCAAGGGGCTGGTCTTCCTGCAAGCAGTGGACAAAGCAGGTGGCTGCCAAACGACGTTAGAAGGGAGCATTACACAACTTTAAACGAGCATGTTCCCTAATTGATCAGCAACATAACAAAACAACGTTAACCGGGACGACTTTAAGTGAGGCGTTACTGTACATTAGTTTCTGAGAGTTGAATCTTAAAGCATTTGCTAAACTAGTACTCCATAATCAAACTAACAAGTTAACTGCTGCAAGTTTATTGGTTTAAGTTTTATAATTCTAAACTATGAAGTTTACAAGTTTTTCTAATTATTAACACTGTCTCAATAAGAATTTTTGCTGTAACTGCTCTCAGTAAGAAATTAGATAAATGCCCTGGTCTACACTGGGGGTGGGAGGGATCGATCTAAGTTACGCAACTTCAGCTACGTGAACGTAGCTGAAGTCGACGTACTTAGATCGACTTACCGTGGTGTCACCGCGGTGAGTCGACTGCTGCGCTCCCCCGTCGACTCTGCCTGCAACTCTCACAGCGCTGGAGTACAGGAGTCGACAGGAGAGCGCTCGGGGGTCGATTTATCGCGTCTAGACTAGACGCGATAAATCGATCCCCGCTGGATCGATCGCTGCCTGCCGATCCTGCGGGTAGTGTAGACACACCCAATCTATATTATTCAGTAATTACATTTAGCTAAAGAAAAATAATACACAGTTTGAAAACACTGGATAATTGTGACAATCTCCTTGGCAAAGGGTCCCCTGGATCTTTGCAAACAACTCTTCTTAGACCTGACAACACTGCTTACAAGGTATTTGTCCATAAAGGGTAACATATAAGGCCTCTGTTGAAAGCTTGCAACTTACTGTTGTTCATAATCATGGCATGGTATGTGTACAGATAATATCGGAGGAATAATGTAACTATACTGAAATTTATGCCCTTATGATCTTAAGGTTATAAGGAGTCACCTTGGAGTAATGTTACTTGGCGACAGCCTATTCATGCAGGATTGGATTACCACTCCTCCAAACTTAGCCAGTGATGTAATGCAAGGCTCAATGATCTAATATTGCCCCATCATAGAACAGACAATAGAAAACCATCACAGGCAACTTCAAACAATCAAAACCACTTGGAGATGAAAAAGCAACATTATAACAGACCGTGGATTGCCCTGCCTATGAATAAAGACAAAAAGACTGTTTCAGTATAAGAGTGGGAAGAGGCACTCTGGATCCATTCACTGAGGAGACATCTTGTAGAATGGGGATATTTTTCATGAAAGATTGGCTCTTGGAAGTCAGCCAGCTCTACAACAGATGGAACTTTGGGAGAGAGGGGGACCTATTTTATTAAATAGGAAAGTGTAGGTCCCAGTTCATGTTTTATGATTTTGTTTTTTGTATTGTAACCATTTGTTTCCACCACTGTCTTATTTCTAGTGGAATCTCTATTCTTTCTTAAATAAACCTTTTATTTCATTATAAGTGTTCTGTACAGTGCTCTCTGCAGTGATTTAAGTAAAACTGGTAACTGGAGTACAGAGGATTTCTGTGGGTAACTGCTTTCAGGGTCTGGATATCACATGGGAGCACTTCAAGGGAACTTGGAGACTAGGGAGCACCTGCTGTTAATCTGCAAGGAAAGGACAGGGCTGGCATAGCCCAGAGAAGAGGAGAGGGCTGCTAGTGTTAAGGAGCTAAACACCCAGTTACTACAAGAAAGACTCCCTCACTCTGGAGGCAGGGGGCAACAAGGTGACTCTCAGTCCTGGGTACTTTGAGAACTGTCACAATAATCTTATTTCATTTGTCCCACCATCTGCAAGATACAAATTGAGTTATCTTCAGATGTTCTTGATTGTTTTTAGTTTTATCCTTACCTCTGGAGATGTAGCTGATCCAAATGATGTCAAAGGCTTATTCCATGCACTGACTGAAGGGGGTTGTGGTGGACTAATGGGTCCCACTAAAAGTCCAGAGAATACAGTGAAGTCAAAACTACAATTAATCCATGGTTATTTAGATTCATAAGTACACAACTGAATGGACAATGAAACCACAGCTACTTGATTTCACAGCGTGTTTGATTCTAGAACTTCATTTCAGCTTTTAACAGTAAGTCCCTTATTAAGTCAACCTCGATTGGCCTAATTAGCATATTTGGAAACATGCACAAATTTGACAAAGAAACCCATGTTTGAGACCAATGGCAGTTACTTGTACACTGGGAATACAGAATGTGGTGACTGCAGCAAAGAAGTTACTCAACATTTTATAGAAGAGCTCTCTCATCTCAGGGAACCTGGGAGACTATCGCTCAGCAGTCTTGCAGAACATTTCATAGCAGCATATTCTCTGTGCCATATGAGAACTATACCTGCAGGCCAGGATGTTTGAGACCTCCAGAAACATCTCTCACCAACCCAAACCCTCCAACCACAATGTTTCTCTTCTATCCCTCCCAGGCAAAAAGAAAAAGTCAAAAGATGCCACTTACATTTCTTGGAGATGTCATTAACAACAGTTGTTGATGCCACTTTATTTTCCCATAATTCAGCCCCTAGAGCAGGATGGGACTGTGCATTCTGCAGAGCTTTGCCTGTTGCTGTATATTCTGTGCTGCTTGTTCCTCCTGTTGTTTGGTTTTGAGGCTGAACTGAAGCCTGTGGCTGGCTTGGAGTCTGCGATGCACTCTGAGGCTGTACCTGTACTTGTGCCTGAGCTTGTACTTGCTGTGCTGCTGCTGCTGCCGCGTGCTGTTGCTGCTTTTTTGCAAACCTGGGAGGAAGCTTGGAATTCTGACCTCTTCCTTTTTCACCTGAGCTCTTTTTGGTCCAAACCTAAGAATAAAATTGACATTACAGAAGGCTAAGCCATTTAGAAAGTCTGTATTTTTCTGTCAGTTGTAGAGTATGGGAAAAGGACAAAGCAGGAATCTTGAACATTTTTTCAGAGACTTTTTTTTCTAATGTACTAACCATTTGAATAATGAAAAAGTTAAACATATCCCATGTTTTTGGCCAAGAAATTTTCATATAGAATTGTGACACAAAGGCAATAGCCAGGGGCGGCTCTATGTTTTTTGCCGCCCCAAGCACGGCAGTCAGGCAGCCTCCGGCGGCATGCGGATTCGGCGGTGTTTATGCGGGTGATCTGCCGGTCCCGCGCATTCGGCGTGCCCGCCGCCGAAACTGCGGGACCGGCAGACCTCCCGCAGGCATGCCGCCGAAGGCTGCCTTACTGCCGCCCTCACGGCAACCGGCACACCGCCCCCCGCAGCTTCCCGCCCCAGGCACGCGCTTGCTGCACTGGTGCCTGGAGCCGCCCCGGCAATAGCATAACAAAGCATTTTTACTGTAAGCCCAAAAGCAAGCTTTCAAGTTAGTTACAGTAGCCGACATATTAACTTTGAAATACCCAAATTACAGTGGCAGTGGGTATTGAAAGAGTAAGAGGCACAAGAGGAGAAACATAAGGGGAGGCAAGATGACCTGCATAACTAAGGCTAAACAATTTAAATTAAAAATTAACTAGAATACTGCAATTTGAATGGTGAAAAACAGCTGTGTGGAAACAGATTTTGCACTGTTGCATAGTCCTTTACAAAAAAATTTGCAAGTGTGTAACTGCTTGTAACAGGTGCAAAGGATGACGTTCTTGATCAACATACCTGCACTGTTTGTTCTTCCTTCTTTCTGCGCTCCTCATCTTGCAAACGTTTTTGTTGTTTCTTTGACACCACTTCAGTAAAGCCATCATCATTCAAGTTAGACGGAAAGTCTTCAATTACTGTCACTTCAGGATGGTCATCAATGATCACAACACCTGCAGATGAGCCAAAAATGTACATTTTTTCCTTCCATTTCAACAGTTTCAGACCCAATATTAAGAATTTTGGAATAAAAACAAATTCCACTAGCACTGCATAGCTTCATACAATTGCAGCCAAAAATGACCATCCTAGTAATGTTTAAGTTCCCTCACGCAGACCATCCTTTTGCTGGTGGACTTCAAGAAAAAGGATTTAATACAGAAGCCTTCAATTAATGGCTCTTCAAAGAGAGACCATACTTTGTACAAAAAAGTTCCATAAAACAAAGAGCTAAAGAAAAACAGCGACTAGTTTAAATAGAAAAATGATGCATTCTGGACACTAACTGCAAACCTGTCGATGTTATTTATTGAGTTTACAACAGTAACATCCTCTCCTGTTTTCCACGTGCAAAGAGATACAAAATACCTGATGACAACATCAGGTGTGGAATGATAGCTTGAAAAAAGTTACAGGAATGAGACTGTACAAAAGAAGTGTCCCTCTTAAAATAGGTAATAACTATTTTACATATGTATACACAAATATAAAATTTTATTACCCATTTTTAAAAGGGATACATGCCACAGGACTCATTCATTGCTGCACAGGGGGCAGTGTCTGAATATTGGGATATAAACAGCCTTTAAAAAATATGCACCAACTTTTCTTCTTTCCACAGTTCCCAAATATATCTAATTCCAGAAGGAGGAACGCTAATGTATTAATAGGTTTTTTTGGTTACCACAAATTTCCATCAACACATACTTGCATAGTTGTTGAGGTCAAATTGGGATAGAGCATCCACCTTCTCCTTGGGTTTCTTTGGACCTGGTTTGGGCTCATCCCTCTTTTTGCCACTGGCATCCTTGGAGGTCTTTTGCATTACAGCATTACCACCACCTTCTTCTTGATGCAAGGAATTACTGATGGTGGGATCTATAGCAGTCATGCTTCCTGCTTGGTCTTCAAATGGCCTACATCAGACAAAATTATAGACAGAACTAGCCACCATCCCCAGAGTACCCTCAGAAACAGCAAAACCTCATCTGTATGCAGATCACATTACCGCGTTAAAAGCATCTACTGTGCATCATCATTAGCTGGCTAAGATGTGTGGCTACTGCTTTATTAGTTCCCCATTGAGGCTGCACCTATTAGAGATGCTTACAGATTTGGAACACAGACCAGTCAAAAAGTCAACACGCACAGTAGACACTTTAGCCATATAGGTGTAAGCATCGCTAATAGGTGCAGTCTCAATAGGAAACTAATAAAGCAGTAGCCATACATCTTAGCCAGCTAATGATGATGCACAGTAGACCCTTTAACCATATAAAGAAGGTACAACATTTTCATTTCAACTGCCATTCTTTCACCACACTGAATAAGTGAATGACCCATATCCACCCCAAATGTGAAGCTAAAGCCTCCACTGAAAAGTTGCTGTGTAACACACCATAGAAATTTGTAGACTTTGCAATATATGCTCCATATTTAATTGGGTTTGGTATAACTGCAGCATGGACTTATTGATATGTTAGTAACAACTACTGCAGCCAGTTGCAGGCCAGTGGAAAAACTACAGAATTCTGCCTTTTTGTTGTCGAACACTGGAAATTCTGCAAGTATTATATAAAAGCTTTTTCAACGTTTTATAACGGAAGGACCAACAGCTTAGAATATTCAGAAAAAGTTTTCAAGACAGGGCATTGCTAAAGTAGCCAAGTCTTCAATGGGAGTTCAGCAGCCCACTACATAGCATTCCCTAACCTGGTGCAGAAGATGCTGTCAAACCATCATGCAGTTGCTACAGGGCATGAGAAACCAATCCCAGAGACGAAGGGCAGGCTTCAATCAGATCAGCATGTAAAGGTAAGCATAACAATTTCATTTCTAATACTGAGCAACATGCCCAAGTGGAGCTGAAAAACTCTCCTTAACTGGAGAGTACATACTTCATTTAGTTAATTGATTTTCTACTAGAAATTGAGATGGGGGTCCTGATGGGATAAATACAGTGAAAGGATTAAAGCAATAGACTGTAGAGTTGTGATTTAAATCAACTGGATTATGTTTAATGCTAAATTTCATGGGGATGAATGTAGTTTACACCTGTGACAACAGAGTTGGCATTTTTCTGCCAGGGTGTTTTAATATGGTACACTGATACTGGAAAGCTCTGTTCTTTTCCCCTCCACTCTCACAGGCTTGAAGTGATTCAGATGAAAGCTTCCTTTCTGTACAAAAGGCCCAAAACAAAAGCCCAGCATTGTGGAGCCGTCTAACACTATCCTCCACTGACCATGGTCAGATTATGAATGGCTATGCAATCTGCAACAGGAAATTAGTGAATGTTAGAGCCTTTTGTGTTTGTACAGTAACTATATATTGTGGGTGCTACTGGAAACAAATAATAGATACTTACCCTCGTTTCCCACTTCTTAATGGAGGGCCACTCCGCCTTTCACTCCTAGGCCCTGAGAAATTCCTTCCAGCCTTTGGTGGCCCACTGTTGCCACGGCGATTCTGGCGATCTATTCCAGGCCGCTGACTAGAGAAACTTCGCTTAGATATTTCTCTTTTTGGAGCTACGGCATTTTCTCCTGCTTTGGCAACTATCTGTGTGGTCACATCTGCCATTTTTTTTTCATCCCTCTCTCGCCTCTCATTGAAGTCACTACTTTCCGAGGCAGTTTCCCATTCTTCATTTGCCTGGTCTGAAGAATTTTGATTGGACAAGTCTGGTGTCTTACTCCCTGAAATATCCAAAGCAGTGCTGGATGCTTCATTAACTGCATTAACAACTGTAGCACTTGTCGATGAGCTAGTTGCTGCTTCATTTATTTTTGATGCAGCTTCCCTTTCTTTTAGACGTCTAAAGCGTGGTGGTTTATCTTGCCTTGGTGGTCGTGCAGGCCTTTGCCTTCGAGGCCTCTCTCTAGTTGGATCAAACTTCCTCTCAAATTTTGGAGGTCTCTTATCAATGGGCACAGGACCATAGTGTTCATGTCTTCTTGGTGGCTCCTCCTCTTCCGGTTTAATGATCTCTGTTTGTCTTGGATTCCACTGACTGTCTCTATAGCCTGGCCTCCTTAATGTAGATGGTCGTGGTGGGCGCCCACCTGGATCCCTACCACCACGTCTATACATTCCCCCTCTGCCACGTCTTGAAGGTTCTCCTTTAGGAAGGAATCCTGGTTTTGGTTTATTCTCTTCCTCCCTGATATAAGTTTTCTCTAGGGATCTATTGTCAACTCTAACATTGTTTTCAGGTTTGAAAGACAGCAGAGGCTTTGGAGGTTTCTTGCCATCAGCTCTCTCCTCTCTCTTTGGGTGTTTACCTTTGCTTAAACTGTCTTTGTCCGAAAGAAGAGTATCACTAGCACTTTCGTGAACTTCGCTGTCAGAATCAGTTTCTGAACCTCGCTGTCTTCGCCGTTTGGGGACTATTTCAAAATCAGAACTCTCACTACGAGTTTCACTTTCTTCTCTCTGTCTAAGAGGCCCCAAAGGCACATGGTCTGCCCTAGGCTTAGTGTCTCTATAATGTGGACAGTCCCTATTATGGCCTCTACCTCCCCGACCTCGTCCTCCATAAGAACCTCTGTAGCTGCGACCCCTAGAATAATACTCTCCACGGCCTCTGCCCCTATATCCCTGATCTGGGAACCAGTCTCTATCCCGAGCCTCTTTCCAGTACGTTCTGGGTGGTAAACCAGGTTCTCTCTTTACTGGCCTGGTTTCTAGGCGAGGTTTCTCTACAATATGTTCTTTGCCAACAGCTCTCTCTGGTTGTTTTTCTTCCTTAATTGTGTTAACAGGTTGCTGAACAGGTGGTGGCTGGACTGCAGGTGATGGCTGCTGAACAGTAGGTTGCTGAACAGGTGAAGGCGGCTGGACTGCAGATGAAGGCTGCTGGGCCGCAGGTGAAGGCGGCTGAGCTGCAGATTTAATGGCAGCCTCAAGTTGACTGCTATCTGTACTTTCTGAAATCTGAGCCGTATCTTGTGGTATCTTTTTAGCTAAAGAAGCACTGTCTGGGGTGGACTTTTCTGGCTCTGACTGGGGAGGTGACAGTTGTGCCTGCTCCTTCTTTTCTGTCTTTTCAGACTTGCCAGCTTTTTCATTAGCCAGCTTTTCTCCTTCCTTTTCCTTCCTCTGCTCACGTTCTTCCCTCTGCTCACGCTCTTCTTTCATATCTCGAAGAACAGGTTTTTTAATAGGGCCAGATCTTCTTACTGGTCTATCACTACCTTCTTCTCGTCTGCCATAGCCTGGCCTGGGACCCCATCTGGTTTCAGATTTAGGCTTGAAAGGTTTTTCAGATTTTGGCCCCTCTGATGTTCTATTACTCATGAAACCTTCTTTTTTTGGCTTAATCTCTGGTCTTTCTGCTGTCTCAGCATACCTACTACTTATTTTAGGGACATTTGGTATTGTCTCATTCTTTTGCTCTTCTGATTTTAGAGAATGACTTGAACCATGGGAAATGCTTCTCTTCAAAACAGAATGACTCTCTCCTCCGGGTACCAGCTCCTCCTGAGAGCTGTGTGCAATGTTCTCATCAGCTACTTCAAAGCTAACTGCTGGATTAGGCATGTCAGTTTGGAGAGGTTGTACGTCTTCCAAAGACCTGCTTGGGAATTTTTGTACATCCACCTCACTTGGTTCTCTAAAAAAGTCTGTCTTTTGTTGAGAATCCAACTGTTTGTGTTCTACAGGGTAAGCAGTGGTAACAGCAATTTGTTCTTCTTCCAAATGTGCTTCAGACCTAAGTGAAGAAGCAATTAAATAAGTTTCTAATGGAACAAAGTTTAATTTAACCATATTTACAACTGGATTCTCTAACATCCCTGTAACATGTTAAAGGACTTTTGCCTCATCTATGGAAGTTTTAAGAGGAGGAACAAGGTATCTGTCATGGTGTGAGGGAATCTATTATTGTTAACAGTTAAGTCAAAACTTTGAATGAGCCAGCATATTAGTAAATTATCACCACAAGTACTACATCAGTTCAATGTAAGTAAAAGTAATTACTGGGGTCACATTTAAGAAAGTGTCAACAGAAGCTCAGAGGCTGACTGAATAAGGATCAAAATAACCATCTGACCATCTTATAAGCAGTTTTATTTTCATAGTTAACTGTTTTATCAGTGTGAAGTGGACTACAGCTGTTCAAGGTGGAGACCACATGCAGGGTGTCCTGCCTGATTCCTGAAACATGGGAATGTATCACAGTTCCCACTACTTGGTACCCCCCACTAATAACTAAGCCAATCTCCAGCTATTAAGGATTAGGATGAGACGTTCATGGGGCCAGATTACTTCATATCCACCTACTATGGGGTTCTTGGGATACTGTCAGGGACAGGATAACTAGATTAGATGGCTCAAACCTGTTGTCCAGTATAGCAATTCCAATGCACACACAATTGTTCAGTCACAGAACCTTTGAGTTAGGTATGGACTCTTCCTTGCATCTTCCTTAAAACCATACCTGTCAGCCAGATGCCATAAAGCATAGCTGGTTAAATTTAATAACTCACATGTCCCTAAGTCATCCGTACCTATCTCCTTGGTAGCAACAACTGATCATGATCACTGACTAATTCACAGTTGCAAGTATGGCCTACATATCTAAACAAACATAGGAGTCTGGCTGACATGAGTGGCACGTAGAAATACACAAATCAGGCGGGGCTCACCTCAAATCCTCAGGCTCTTCTAGCACTTTAGGAGGAGCACTAGCCTGTTGAGGTTCTGTATGGGGATAAGGATCTGAACCCCACATCATGCGGGGCTCTGACAGTGGTACAGTATGTTCTCTTGCCGATCGAGCAATATGTTCGAATGAATCTGAACCAGTTCCTGACCCTTCCATCTGGTCTCTTCTCATTAATGGTTTGGGAGGCATAATTCCTGTGATCAAGAGATTCAAGTTAAACAGTTGAAATTAATGGCTCAAAATACATTGATTATTGTGACACAGAGCCAGAAAAGGTTACACAACTAGCAGACTAATTGACCCAGAGTCAACCTTTAGAGATATATTAGTAGATAATGTTCATGTTTTGTGTGTTTACATATCTAGTTAGAGGTTGACAATGTAACCAAACAGTTGCTGTCTATCACTGTATTCTGTTATTCAGAGATCAAAAGGAGATATTAACATTGAAATCAATTGTGAATGTAATGATATCACAGTCTTAGTTTCTCTTTGAAGTATGTAACAACTACCTGTAAATGGCAGGAGATAGGCAATTGCCTTATGTTAATCCATGTAGCTAATTACTGGTGATGCTTAGGAAATAGGAGGTTACTTCAAAGACACTATTCTTCACTCAAGGAACACCTGCTGTCAAGAGGCTGACAATAGCCTGCAAAGGGTCTATAAAAACTCTTGGGCCCTGATCCTTTTCATCTTAGATCTGCTTAAGCTTCATCGGGGGAAATTTGAGTTGCAAGACTGAGGTCTCCAATCCCATCTGGAACACCCTTATATTGGATATTTGGGCATTGGTCTATAACCTGATGAACTGATACTGGGAAGGACTCTTTCCAACTCTAAAGCTCACCATCTCTACTATGAAACTGAGGTAAGAACTCTATTCAAGTCTGTATGTATAATAATCTTTTAACCAATACTCTTTCTTCTTTCTTAATAAATCTTAGTTTTAGTTAATAAGAATTGGCTGTAAGCGTGTATTTGGGTAAGATCTGAAATAGGCATTAACTTGGCGGGTAATGTGTCTGATCCTTCGGGATTGGTAGAACTTTTTTCATATGATGAATAAGATCTTCAGAGTAACCAGTAAGGTATTGCAGAAACTGTTTTGTTGCTGGCTTGGGGAATCTAAGTATTAGAATAACTACCAGTTTTGAGGATTGTCTGCCCTAAATGAGCTCTCTCAGCATGGCATCCCTGGAACCCCAGTCACAATTACATAAAAGACAGGATTTGAAGAATTTAAACTCTAGCTACGCTGAAAAAAAAATCAGCAGGATGATGAGCAGAGAACTCGTATACTGATGTCCCCTTCTGACACTTCCCCATCAAGTACAGGGGCTGCAGGAGTCGCTCCCACCATACAGAGCCTTCTGCTCATGTTCTTGCTGCCACTATTGGGCCTCCTGCCCTAGACATCCTCAACAGCAGCATCTGACAGCCTCTTTACTATTCCACAACAGCAGCAGCATATAGTAATCTGTTATTTAGGTTTGGTTTACATTCAGTTTGGAAAGTATAAGGGCTAGAGTTTCACTTAAAGCTTTGGTTCTGCAGAAATTGATGGGACTTGCCCAGGATAGGCTCCTAATCACCTTGGGCAAGAGGATTTTTCAAACCTTGAATATCAAGAAATTAAGAGGGAAAGAATATTCTTGTTACATTACTTAGAACAGATATTTCTACCTTTGTATTGCTTCCCCAAATTCTCACCCACCCTGTGAATGTCACCTCACTTTCCCTTCTCTTTTCACATGCCAGCTAGCTGGAGAGTCCCCTCTACCAGACATTTATCATCTTTAAATCCTAGCATCAACAGGAATCAGAGGGGTAGCCGTGTTAGTCTGGATCTGTAAAAAGCAACAGAGGGTCCTGTGGCACCTTTAAGACTAGCAGATGTATTGGAGCATAAGCTTTCGTGGGTGAATGCCCACTTCGTCAGACGCATGACAGGGATGCAAATGGCAATACTGGAGATTAAAAGCATGTTCTGTGCTGAGATAACAGGCTGAAAACTTTGAAATTATTGCTGCAATGTTTCATAAGTGCTAGTATTTGATTGCTAGCATGTGAAAACTATGTATCCTAGCACTGTACACTATTCTGAAAAGTCTTAACCTGCATTACTCACATTTTCCACAAACTTGGGTCAAAAATGAGATGGTTGGCCAATGGTGGTGAGGCTTATAGCAAAGTTTTTAACACAAACATAACCAGTCACTACCACATCACTGCAATATAGTAGCAAACTATGTTTTTATTTTATAATCATGTATGGGAATGCAGTAAGATACAAGTATAGTGCACCATTTTTCTAATGAGATTGCTTTCTGTATAAATATCAGATCAGGCATTTAGTACTTATGTACTGGCTTGATGTTTCCAGTCAGTGGACAAACAGTGGGTTAGGGAAAGAATCTTCTACTGTTCAAAAATACTGCGAGAACGTTCACTGAGAATGCAGGCTAGGTTTTACCTGGATGCATAGGAGGCATATCAATAGTAGGCCTTCCTGACATCATTCGTGGGTCCATGTAAGGCTGCATCATAAGCCACCGTGGATCAAAGCCCATAGAAGCTAAATGCTGAGGATGTGGCTGCATGGGCTGGTAAAGGGGTCTATGCTGGGGAGGAGGGACAGGACCACTGGAAGGTTGTGATGGAGCAGACTGTGGAAGCACCCCTTGCTGCTGCTGCCACTGTTGCTGTTTCATCTGTTCCTACAACGTACAGATATGCAACATTAAAAGAAGGCTCATTCATAATATGAAGTGACTTGCATGCGATTCAAATAATCCTTGGAAACTAGCGATAAGAGCCAGTTATCTCCAGAAAAGGGTCTATCAGACTGCAGAATTAGTTAATTTAAGGACAAAGCACAATAATCCAGAATGTGTCAAATGCATTGGGATAAACTGGAGTAAAAAGATTAAGGGGGAAAACAGGAAATAGAACAAATAAAATTGAAACGCCCTCACCCCCAAATTAGCTACAAAGTCTGCATGGTTTTCAGTGAGAAGCAGGGCAGGGCAATCTGTACTGTAATACAGAAATTTTGCAGGATATCTTTCAGGCAAGTTATTTTATAGATTTAATACTCAAAGGTATCAACATGTATGAATCCTTTAGGAAATATTGATTAACATCACATTCTACAATCCCAACGTTCTGCAAATACAGATCAATGGTCTACACCCAGCAACTGGTGTAAAAAAAACCCACTACATTTTAACAACGCTTTTATTTTTGGCTCAATTGGACATCTTGCCTTCATAGAAAAAGGCAAATAAACTGCCTCTATAGAAGTATCCCTGCCAGTACTGCAGACAACAATACAAGACTGAAAACATTCTAGTATCTTTATGAAAGATATCACCCAGTAATGAGTTTCATCTCCAGTGTGAGGATTAGGAGTCCCAAGATCAGACCTGTACTCCATTACTCAGTGGTAAATAAGCCCTTTATTTTTTGATGCTAATGGATTGGTTGCTTACCTGTTGCCTCTGAAATCTTGGTGGCAGCGACTTCTGAAACTGTTTAGAGTAGCCTGAGGAAACAGCAGGTCGAGGCTGAGACCCTGAATCTGGCTCACTTTCATGAGCCACCTGTGAACTCTCTTTTTCATTCCGACTACTGTCTTGTCTGGTAAAAATTGGCTGTCCCTCTGCTATAAAAATATTCAAAGTTAGTTTGCACCTACCACATGTATTATAGGTCATAAGCTAGTCTTCACTTTCACATTAATCTGCTGCCTATCAGATAGTCAGTCTATCCTAACTTTAAAAAGATATGGCTTTCTAAAGTGAAAACACCCTGAATACTTATCAATTATTCTTTTAGTGTTCTGCTAGGCTAATTCTATTAATGAAAAACAAAAAGGTTACAGTGGAGAAATGAAAATTAGTCACTGGAGACCACAGATCAACAGCTACTAATTCATCTCACATATGGAGTATATTCTATTGTTTACCTAAGTAAACTGTGTAGCTAACCGCATTGCTGTTTATGTTGTAAAATTAATATATATATAGGATTGCTATGCAGCCAAGTTTATGCTGACGTACAACTCAAGTTTTGAATTGCCTGACTTATTTTGATTATGCAACCTATAGGCTGATTTACAATAATTTTGCACTTAAAAAAAAAAAAAAAAAAAAGAAAAGAAATTTGCCTGTGCTTAGTAAGAGCTGGTATGTAAATAGTCCCAATTAGGTGCTGAAGAAGACCAAAATAAATGGTGGAAACTAGTGGATGCTCTCAGCACCTGAGGGTGTGGGAGGATAAAGACAAAGAAGAGAATTAGGTGCTTAAGCTCACAATTTACTACAGGTAATGGATGAAGTTTAAATGTGTGCTTGTAGCAGCTTTTTTTTGGGGGGGGGGAGAAGGGGGGGTTACTGTTCTGCAAGGCTGGATTAACAGAATAGTAACATCACAAAAACATCTGTTTACTTATACTATGCTGCCTGTATCTTGGCAAGACTGATGTCTTTTTCCCTCTTTATAAGAAGAAAGCTTAGATTTTGCAGAATGCAGCAAAAATTGCAATGTGTGGGATTCACAATTTTTTCATGAATAACTCGTTTTCCTGATGAAGTACAGCATTCAGGTCTGGGTCCTGAATCAATTAGTGAATTGGGGTTGCAATGTGCCCATGGCAATGTGTGTTGCATATGATCAAAGATAACTGTACAAATTAAAAATCCTGAATTATATTAATCTCAGTGGTTCCTTATTTTTAAAAAAGGACAGCCTATAACAATTCATACAAACCTTTCTCTTCCTTATTACTGCTGTTTTCACTTTCTTCTTGTTTTTCTACTATTACAGGTGCTAGCACTGGTTCTTGAGGCTCAGGCTTCTCAGGCTCTGGTTTCTCTTCTGTTTTCTCTTTCTCCTCCTTTTCTCTCTCTTCTCTCTCCTTCTCCTGTTCCTTTGCTTTCTCCTCCTTCTCTCTCTCTTCTCTCTCCTTCTCCTGTTCCTTTGCTTTCTCCTCCTTTTCTCTCTCTTCTCTCTCCTTCTCCTGTTCCCTCTCCTTTTCTTTTTCCCTCTCCCTTTCCCTCTCCTTCTCTCTCTCCCTTTCCCTCTCCCTCTCCTTCTCTCTCTCCCTTTCCCTCTCCTTCAGAGGGTCTTCCCGGGATGGTTTGGTCACGCAGCCAAATTTCTCATTTAACCGTTTTAGCTTCTCAGCACAAGCTGCTTTTCTTTGTTCTTCCATTCTTCGCTCCTCCTCCTCTCGCCGCTTACGGGCTCTCTCCACTGCTGCTGAAATTTCTGCTTGTTGTCTTCGTCTCTGCTTCCAAATTTCATCTTCATCTGGTACCAGTTTAGGGGTTAAGGGGCCCTGTCTTCCAGGTCCTGCCTGGCGATCTGGAGGTGGAGGCTGTAACATTAATATAAGTAATGTAGTACATATCAAGCAAACCTTTAGTATTCAAATCACCTGGCTATATATAACAATATGCAGTAATCCGTATTTGACTGGCACCTTCAAAACAGAACCACCCAACCTGTGAGTTGCTAGCAGGTTTGTGGGGCATAAGGCTGGTCCTAATTTCCTGCTGTAATTCAGGTCTATTGACTGGTGCTCTTGTTTTTTCTGATTTTAGGGCAGTGGTTTTAAAACTTTTGTACTGGTGACCCCATTCACATAGCAAGTCTCTGAATGCGACCCTCCTTATAAATTAAAAACATAATATATTTAACACCATTATAAATGCTGGAGGCAAAGCAGGGTTTGGGGTGGAGGCTGATAGCTCGCGATGCCGAGAGCAGTGACTGCTACTTGTGAAATCAGGAAGAGCGGGAAGCAATGTTTCAGAATCCCTGAACCCCCACTCACTCCTGCAGCAAGAATTGGAGACATGGAGCTGTCCCCACCACTCCCAGCAGCTGGGCAGAGGGTGTGGATGAAAAAGACAGGAAAATAATTTTACCACTGTCCGAAGTTCCCTCAAGAACCTCAGGAGTTATTAGATTCTGGGACCCACAATTAGAGAAAAGTTGAGAATTATTGTCTTAAAAGTTTCGGCTGGTGCATTTAATTAATTTTGATACCCGCTTTCACAAATTTTTACTCATGGCCATTTATTTTAACAAAAAATGTGGGTGTGTAAGCCACAATGGTGGTGTTGAAAGAACTGGATTTCAGGTAATCTAACAAGCACTGTACTGCAAAACTTGCTGGGGATCACCAGTGATTTTATTTCAGCTGAAAATAAATGAAGGCGTACACATCTGAATGGAAAGAAAGGGAGATAAAGATTGGGCCTGGCCGGGGCACCCCTTCTCCCGCAGGGACAGCCAGATGTAAAACTGTGCAAAAGGCTGCCCCTGAAATCTCCTTTGGGAGTATGTAAGATCCACAAAGCACCACTGGGGAAAAAATTCTAGGCAGGAGCCAGAGAAACTTAAGCCAGCAGGAGCAGACACTGAAGCATCCTCAGCAGGGATTCTTAGACACTGATGCTGCCAGACTGCATTCTACAGTTTACACACTGGACATTCTTTTCTGTGCTGTTTGCGCTAATCCCTTCATGTTTTTCCTCTCAATATCTTCACCTCAGCTGCACTCCACTCCTACTTTCAGTCTCTTCTCCTTCCCCTTGGTATTCCATTGAGCTAGTCTCCACATAAAGCTTCACCCACTGAATTAATCCCTCCTCACCCATGTGTAAAAAACTAACCATCATGAAACATACAACATTTGCAAGCCACCACTCTGTTCCCTCTATTTGTGTTACATTCCTTTCCCTGAGTTTTTGTCTTGTCTATTTAAACTAAGACCTTTGGGGCAGGGACTGTCTATTACTTTACTTTGTAGAGTGTCTAGCAACAATTTTCAATTATTGGCAACTAGAAGCTACTCTAATAGAAATAATAAATTCTGCATCATTCTTGTTGATCATCACACAAAATGCCTAATACTATTATAATCTTTCTTCCTTACAGGTGGAGCATACAGTCTGTTAATTCTCCCCCTCAAATTCTCTCTGATACAGTTAAGCATTTGACACTGGGAATCAAGATTCTCCAATGTAAATCAGATCTTCTGTCTTCTCCTACCGGTTGAGGAATAGATTTTGGATGAAGTGCAGAACCGCCCCTCTCATGTACAGAAGACTGTGCTGGTGTCAGACCCCGCTCCTATTGAACAAAGAAAACAGTGTTGGAGTAACTAGCTTAATGGAATGTATGGTCAGTCTTGCAGATCCTCTAAATAGAGACTGGTTTCCTGCTGCGTTTAACCATGTCAACGTGGACCATCTGAGTTCTGTGAAGAAGTTTAGATACAAATACAGAAGGGCAACAAAGTAGTTTTCACTTTTATGTTCAAGGGCAAAGTAACAGTCATATATCCAAGGAGCAGAATTTGGATTTAACACTGAAAAAAATCCCATATGCTTTCTATAATTCAGATAAGTGACAATTCCTGAAAGATTTTAAGTGCCTTCCCCCCCCCCCCAATTAAAATTAAATATATTAAGTAAAACTTGGATTAAGTAAGGTTTATTTGATGCACATTTCAGGCTTCCTTGTCTTCACTGTAACTGGTGAAAGGAGGGGGGAAAAGTTTACCTTTTCAGTGAAATTCTCAGACAAAGCCAGAACTTACTTCCCTGAAAAACAATACTAAAGAGTACATCTCCAGTTGGGACCTGGGCAGAACCTACATTATGCACTTGCAGATCTCTCTGTGCTATGGGGTCAATTACAAAATAGAAGCCCTGAAGTGTTGCGTTTCTACAGAGTCTGTGTCTGTGTCTCTCCAAGACAGGTTGCCTGAAAGGGCTCTATTTAGAAGCAAGCTGAGCAAAAGTTCTTTTCTCCCACTGGCCCAATCTAGCAGCGTGCTGTAACAGGCTCAAGGAAAGTTAAAAAAATCTTGACAAATAGAGTGCAGTGAGAAGAACTAAAATAAAGTTTTTGATATCCATCAAAGAAGCTTGAATTGGCTATTCAGGGAAAAACAAAACTTGCTCCTGAAGTATTGGAAAAAGGAAGCATGTTGCAGACTGCACTTGCTGTTTTAGTTACAGAGCTGACACTTTTTGAAGGACACAAAGCAGACCTACTCAGGTAGAGAGATGTCATGATATCACAGTGGCTGCCACTGAGCAGTTACAATAAGGATAAAACAAACACAGCAAGTAAAAGTGACTTCATAGCACCCTGTAGTAACTTTGGTAAAAGCATGTTTTAATGGCAATCACTTAAGACTTTCGAAGTGTCTAGGGAGGAAGAATGGGGAAGAATCCACAGAAAGGATTCTCAAGGCACAGGTAAGAGAAAATAAAACAAAAACAAACCTGGTCAAATTGAGTGCTTTTGCCATAGGGACCTCTGGCTCCTGGTGACTGTGGAGGAGCCTGGGTAGAGGATTTACTGCTAGACCGTTCTTCTGCTTCTTTCTGTCCATCAGGGCTCTCAGAGTCTTTTGAAGGCATATGTTCATCACTGCATATAAAAAAATAAATCAAACTGAGGGTCTGTTTTGAGTACACTTTCAGTAATACTTCTTTTCTCCCACTTTCTGCCATTTTTAGACTGCAAGCTCTACAGGGCAAGGACTGTCCTTTTACTACATGTACACATAGCATCTCACACAATGGGGCCTCAATACTGATTGTTTTATGTTACATTAATGCCAGGAGACCCCAATCAATTCATCATTTGAGAAACTAAGTTGTCAGCACTGATGGTCCACTGAACTTTCCCAAAGAAGTTTTTCACCTACATTAGAACATGACCTACACGTGTGGCAGCTCAGAAGGCTTGGAACATCAAATTACCTGCTTTCCCTTTTATCTTTCTGATTACTTCCTTGCTCATCATCATCGCTGAAGTTCAACTGCTCGGTGTAATCTACTTCACTCTGAGCACCTATCATAGGAGCAAAAATTCAGATTAATATATTAAAAGTGTTCAGCATGCAAAGAGCAAGAGTCTTCATAGGTTCAATGTTCTCACCAGCCCAGCCTTCATCAGCTTCAGCATCCAGATTATCAAATTTATCAAGTTCCTTGAGTTCATTAGCACTAAGGATGGACGGACGCTCGACGGGTTCTGAGCACCAAGAGGGCCCTCTTCCCCGTGGGCCTCTAGAACAAAGGAAGAATGCAAACAAAACAAAACAAAACAATCAGTTTATACAGCAATATCTGCTCTCCCCACGATAGCAACTAAGATCTTTAAAAATCACTATATAAAAGATTAATTTGTAGTTGAAGACTAAAGCAATAGGCTATTTTAAGTATACATTACTGCTTTTCCCTTATTAGCAGAGGCACAAAGTTTATACTACTTAGCCATGTTTAGCACATTCTGTATTATTTTATGTATAATTACTGATTAAACAATCAGTTATTATTTGTGAACATCAAAAGAAAAGGGAAGGAGGAATATTTCTGAATCAAGTAGTTTTATAATGGGGAAAACTGAGTGAAAGGGCCCCGGGTTTCCCTTCTTATTTGTGCATCTCACACAAAGCACCATTACAAGGTGAGTAAATACTGTTTTGGTTTTTATAAATACTGAAAAAGGGTTCTCTAGATTGAAACTGTCATTCAGTGATTTTTTAATCTCTTGGAAGGGGAGAATGAAGTTTATATTGATCAGAAATGAAGAGTTCAGGCTGCAGGAGGGGGCTCTGGGATGATTTTGGGGTGTAGAAAGGTGCTCCGGGCTGGGATCAAGGGGTTCAGAGGGCGGGAGGGGGATCATGGCTGGGGCAGGAGGTTGGGGCGTGGGGGGAGGCTCAGGGGTGCAGGCTCCGGGCGGTGCTTACCTCAAGCAGCTCGCGGAAGAAGCGGCATGTCTCTTCTCTGGCTCCTATGCGGAGGTGTGGCCAGGCAGCTCTGCACGCTGTCCCGTCCACAGGTACTGCCCCTGCAGCTCCCATTGGCCGTGCAGAGCAGAGCCCCCTGGCTGCCCCTATGCGTAGGAGCTGGAGGGGGGGCCATGCTGCTGCTTCTGGGAGCCGCATGGAGCAGCCCCCAACCCTGCTCTCTGGCTGGAGCGGGGCAAGCCCCAGACCCCACTCCCCAGCGGGAGCTCGAGGGCTGGATAAAAACAGCTGGCGGGCCGAATGTGGCTCGCAGGCCGTAGTTTGCCCACCCCCGTGCTAGATTGTATATGCAGCCCTGCTTTTATCACACAAAACAAAGAGCTGCCCTTCTGGGTCAGATTAATGGTCCATCTAGCCCAATATATGGTGTCCAACAATGGCCAGTACCAGAGATTCAGGGGGAGTATACAGAACAGGTCAGTTGGAAGGATTCATCCCATCTTCCCCCTCCCCTCTTCTGGCACTCAGAGCTTTAGGGTTGCATCCCTGACCATCTTGGCTAACAGATATATTGTGGGAAAGGGTAAACGATACTTCTCTATTCACTTTTTCCACACCATTCATGATTTTATAGATCTCTCTCATATCTCCCCACTGGTGTCTTTTCTTAGCTGAACAATCCTAATCTTTTTAGTTTCTCCTTGTATAGAAGCCATTCTAAACTCCTGATCATCTTCAATGCTCTTCTCTGAATCTTTTCCAGATCCACTATATCCTTTCTGAGATGGACTGACCAGAACTGGACACAGCATTCAAGGTGTGGGCGCACCATGGTTTTACATAGTGACATATATTTGGTCACTACTCATGCAATTCTAGTATTTATGAAAGTTATTACCTGCTAGCCTCAGATGAAGTAGGGAACCTGCTGGGACCCTGCATTGCAGGATATGCCATTCTAGGATATTGATTAAACATCTAGGAAAGGAAGCCAAAAATTACCAAACTGGCTTTTAGATATAGGAAAAACTGATTTAAAAATATAGCTTCATTAGAACTGCCAATGCCACTACTACAGAAGCCCTTATGAAAGAAAGATTCTGTCTTACAATCCAAGGAGATTCTGTTTTACAATCCAAGGAGACTTAAATAGTGGGTTGAGCTCACAAATTACAATTCCCTCACTTAAAGGTAGGTAGTTGCCCTGCATGACATGTTGAAACTAAAGACAGATGGAGTCATGACAGGGCTCCATATACATTAATGCTTGTCAGTGGATATCAGCTGTGGCTGCACACCAGATTCTCTTTCCATAGGAAAGATATGGTCTAATAGGAAGATCAGGCAGTATGAGACTAAATTACAAACCAAGTAACCTCCTGCCAGAAGGCTGGGGCTGGCTTTAATATGTCAATAGAACTTGCTCTTGGAAAAGGAGGTGTGCAAGCTTTCCCCTAGGAATAGCACCTATAAACCACCTTAATGGGAAGAGAAGAGGAAGAAAAACCCACACAGTCCCAAAACCTCTGTACAAAGAAGAACAAAAAGAGTTAACTTTTTTTCTTGATTTGTGCACCATTTAGAAACCAAGCCAATAAGTGCCCCAGAGAAGGAAGATGATGTTTCAGGTTAACTATCTAATGTTAGTATCCTATTGAGTCAACCACTCACACCGATACTTATATAAGATACAGTAGTTACTTACATAGGGTGGCATCATTGCTTTGTACTGGGAAGAGACAGCAGGTTGTTGCTGACCATTCAGCTTGGGTTGAGGTGGCTGTGTTACCCGAATATCCCTTTTCTCTGCTGCCTTGGGGACATCATTCTGTTCTACTGGTCCTGTTGCACTACCATCTTCTTGGCCAAGAGGCTTAACTTCTTGATCAGTTGGAGAATTTGGGGTGTTGAGATTCTTAACTCCACCTTCTCTCCAACTAGCAACATCTGCATGGAAGGAACCAGTAGGGGAGAAAGACAAGCACAACTTTAAATATGCTTCTGATTTGTAACAAAGTAAATAACACTTCTTATCAAATTGTTTTCTGTGATGTAGCAACACCAGTGCAAATGAGGAACATGCCTTGTAGTCTGTTATTCAGGCAGGTGGCAGCCACTGCAGATAAAGGGATTGTTGGTTCCCATTCCTCCTCAGCCCATCTCCAGATTGCTCTTCTCTGAGAACTTCCAGCGATGAAATTTAAACTGGCTAGCCTGCTCTACGCTCCACAGCTTATGGGATGACTTAGGAGGGGTATCAGTTTTCTAGGCAGAATCCAAGTACACCTCTACCCCATATAACGCTGTCCTCGGGAGCCAAAAAAATCTTACCGCGTTATATCGAACTTGTTTTGATCCAACCGAGTGCGCAGCGCCGCCCCCTGCCGGAGCACTGCTTTACTGCATTATATCCGAATTCGTGTTATATCGGGTCGTGTTATATTGGGGTAGAGGTGTATCTAGAAGCTCCCAGACAGATTCCACCATCTGTTATACAAAGGGGTGGACAGGAAGCACTAGCTATAAGAGCTGTCCTCAAAGAAACATGGAGATCTAGCAAAAAATCCATGACGACTATGCAGAAGAAATTGAGACTGGAACATTAGACAGGCAAGGCAAATTTTCCTACTTTCTCCCACTCCTTGCTGGTTTATTCTTCACCCGCAAACCAGCTTAGATTCTGATCAAATATACTGCTTCAGTCAGAGGTACCAGTGGCGGGTGTATAGAAGACAGGTAGGAAAAAAATGGAGATGTGAATGCTAAGGGAAGGGGGAGAATGGTTTAAAGGAGCTATGGAAGCCAAAATCCCTTTTTCTGACTACTACCTGCCTCAGGCCTGGTTTACACTACATTTAGGTCCACCTAATCTGCCTTATATGGACCTAATTATGTCAGTGTACACACTACAGCCTTGTCCCACCAATTTAAGTGCCCTACTACACCAACATAATGGCTGCACAGGTGGCAGCTACAGTACAGAAAATACTTCCCATGATCATTTGATTGGGACAAGGATGATGAATTTTAAGTGGAGAAGAAAAAAAAGTCACTTTGTTTTCCTGTAAGGAACAGTATTGCTGGAATCAAAGGTGTGGTTCCTGACTCCCAAGCCCCAGCGGCTACACAGCTCACTCACACACTACTTCTGAGATGAAAGCAACCTCCTGTAGGTGCTGTGTGGCCTTGATTTGTTCTGGCCACATCTAGCTCTCTGCAGGTGAGAGAGGTTCAGCTTGTTAAAGTCTTAGTCAGAGTGTCTCAAACTTTCAAAGTACGGACCATATCTTATCAGAGAATATCTTGTAGACCAACTTTCCTCCCATTCACAGTTCTGCAGACCACACTTCCTCCCATTTGTGCTTATGTAACCAGCCACCCTTTGGTAACTCCATGAACTGCTCACATGGTGAATAATATTAGCAAAGTATTTTTTATTTGTCATGACATTTAGCAACTAGAAATAAGAAGGTGCCAGCACCATTTGAATGTGACTAGCAAGTACTCTTTGGACCATGAGTGGACAGTTGACCACAGTTTGGGAACCTCTGAAGGGAACCATAGCCTAGGACTAAGGGAAATATTAATGTATCTTATTTCTATATGTAGACATTGTGCTGGAACAGAAGTGAAAGTGTGAAAATTTCCCCAGAGTAATCTCTCAGTAAAAGGTAAACACTGATATTTAAATAAGACAAACACAAGGTTGTAGATTCAAAGAAAAGTAAAATGAGTAAACAAAAAAGCTGACAATATACTGAGGCAGACAGGTATGAAAATATAATCTGGAAGAACATGCTCATACAAATCTGCAAGTGTATGTAATGTAGAATTTAGGCCAATTCACGTTTGTCAATTTTCTGTTGAGTGTTTGAACTTCTAAATGACAACATTCCATTTATTTCATAGTGCACACCAGAAATCCTTAGTAAAACCCTATACCAAATTGTGGTGGGGCAGCTGCCCCACACCGGGGAGAAGGGTTAAGGCAGCCTTGGAGAGGTTGCGCAGAACCCCGCCAATCAGGAAAGGGCTCACTGGAAGAGCCAATCAAGAGAAGGCTTGCTGGTGCAGCTCATATATAAAAGGCTGCTCAGTAGAGCAAAGGCAGTCTCTTCCTGGAGGGCAAAGGGGAAGGACTGTCTGCTGAGGAGCATCGGAGATACTGCAGTGCTGGGCAGGGTACCGGAACAATAGGGGAGCTCTTGGCTGACCATGGCCAGACTAAGGCCCTGAAGTAAGGGCAGGGAAGATGCTAGGGCTACAGGGGAAGTGGCCCAGGGAAAGTAGGCAGTGGGAATAGGAGGAGGGGCAGTAAGTGGTTGCCAGCTATAGGGTCCCTGGGCCAGGACCCAGAGTAGCGGCCAGGCCTGGGTCCTTGCTCCCCTTTACCCCTACTTGCCAATGAGGAGAGTGGCCTAAATCCAGACTGCAGTTTGCCCCTGAAGCCAGGGGCAAGACTAGAGACTGCAGTTGGCTACTGAGGCAAGTGGAAGGACTGAGGACCGCCTGCCCCCAGAAAGGAGGGAGACAGCGGGCTGGGGCACAGCCGAAGGGCCGTGTCCCGAAGAGGACACTGCAGTCCAGGAGCGACCCGGGTCCAGATGGTGGAGACGGTAGAGGAAGTGGAAGTAACAGCAAGTGACACCCCGCTAGTAAAAGGCACCCTTCCCAGCACAACCAGCAGGAGGCACCGTAGTGAGTCAGTCTCACACCGCTACACAAATGAAAATTTGGCATGCATCTTCACAAGACTTTTAAGGTATACCTACTTTGTGGCCGTAAACTGGGTCCAGGTCCATAGGGCTCTTCAGGTGCATCTTTCTCTTTCCCTGACTTTTCCTGATCCCCAGCTGCCTGCAGACTGGGAAACTCTTGCTGGAAATAACTGTTTACTGGGACACTTGGACCTAGACAATTACAAAAAAACAGTGTTACAAGTTTCAATAATGAATATAGTTTAGAAAATAGGACCCTATAGCTTGCCAACCATAAAGTTTTACTTTAAAAAGCTATACTATTTTTCAAATAAAACAAAACTGCGTATTTCATCCAAGTTTAAAATAATCGTTTGTGAAATTCCATATTCACTACTGAATACCAGGAGTAGTTAAATCCACTGAGCCAATTTACTTTCTTGTTGTACATAATGTTAGCTGGATCAAGATAAGAGGACAAAAAAAGTGCTAGAATAGCAATAATGGATCATTTGAACTACCTAAAATATTAACTGGTATTATGTCACATGGGGACAGCTTGAATAAGCAATTTCTCAACATCATGAATGCCAGCTTCTTGAATTAGCTACTTCTGGAGTACGCAAACACTACTCTTGGCTTAGTTTAAGGTAGCATGTTTAAGAAACAACCTGTGGTTGAGTTAACAACAGTGATCACAATAAACTTTAAGCTTAAGATCCTCTTGGAAGAACTCTACCAAAAATTAGTATGGTAACACTAAACCTTCAGAAGGGAAATTTTTAGGATGTTAGGTACTTTCTAACTAGCTTCCTCAAGAAAATAGTTCAGTAAAATTGAGCATGGAGGCTAGCTTAAAATTAACTGCAAAGGGGGGCGGGGGGGGAAGTGTTTGTGCCATTTTGCTTTATGATATGTAAAGAAGCCGTAGATAGATTTTACTTAAAACAAAAATTTAAAATTGGAAATTAAGATAATCTTTCTTGGTTATGTATAAGATGATATGAACTGCAGATCTAGTAGGACTATAACATTCCAAATGCCAAGGAAATGAAGTTTAATTGAGAACGGAAGTGACTTTTAGTCAAACTGTTTAAACCTTTTTCTTTGTCAAAACAAGTTAGAAGGACAGATCTTTGAATGTTTCCAAATCCCCAACCCTTCAGCTGAAGGTAAAGAAAGCTTGCAATCATTCTCTGGTCCTCCAAGGAGCCCCTTTTTGTTCTGAAGGGAAGATAAGACTATATTCTTGATGTTGTGAGGTAAGAATGAAGCACAAACCAAAGTTCTCAAAAGAATCTTTCATGCTTTCTTTATACAAACAAGGAAAGAGGGCAAACACCCAACATTTCCCCCCATGATTAACCGTTTGGGGATCTTGAAAGCTCTGGTATAACCAATCCTCACTTTGCCAAGATGTATATATATATATTTTTTAAGCTTTATCATGGGGGTCAGCAGATTGGGGTCTCTGGAAGCCCTGCTATTACTGAGAAGACATTTCCTACTGCTAACAGTGAGTGGCAGGCAGTAGAAGTCACTTCATACAGCTGCTCCTATGAGGCAAAAGCAACTTTTCCAGGATGTCTTACAGTAAGCAGGATTTGGGAGGTGGTGGTGGTAAATGTTTATGCATCTTCAAAATACTGCCTGTGTGACCATAAAGTCTGAATCAAGCGATTCTGTCTGCAAAGTAACAGTTTCCTTAGTGATAAACTTGACAATCAAAGCAAGTGGAGTCAATCTGAAATAACCACTGTCAGCTAGTGAACATTTCAGCTGTTAGAGACTTTAAAGATGGTGTTGAGACAACTACATTTTTCTTTATCTCCTACACAACAAGATCTAAAGATATGCTGCAACTGGTCAGGCATTGCACAAAGCTTCTGAGCTCTAGAAGTCTTTCCTTCTTAGTTAATTTTTCACATTATAAACATAAAACATAGCGAGAGACAAGAATGGAGCTGTGGAGAGGGAATTTAAGGAACACTTATCAACAGACAAGAAAAAAATCCTATTATATCATGAAGGATCAGTCAGCTGAATTTTATTCTCCCCAAGAGACAGCTAGAAATGCACAAGTTCCATCAACCAAGAACAGGCCGGAAATATAAGTTCATAACTTGTATGGCAGGTTCATCTGCAATCTCAAACTGAAGGATATTGGAATCAGTCCAAGACAAAAAGTATAATTTCCCTATTCCCCAAAATATCAACTTCCTGTCCAAACACCATATCGTGGCTAGTTGCATGAGATGAGACAACCATCTGGTTTAGTTCTCAAGACAGCTATAAAATCATTAACTAAATTCAAATAGACATCATCTGTATGCATCTCGATGTCACCAAGCATAGTCTAATTCCTTTGCCACCTCAAAGAAGAAGGTTTTACTGCAGAAGGGTGATGTGTAACCCAGTATGAGTCAGATCTTATCCCACTCACAGGACACTCACGCAAGACAAACTACAGTAACTCCTCGCTTAACGTTGTAGTTATGTTCTTGAAAAATGCGACTTTAAGCGAAACGATGTTAAGTGAATCCACTTTCCCCATAAGAATTAATGTAAATAGGGGGAAGGGGCTATGTTCCAGGGAAATTTTTTTCATCAGACAAAAGACTATCTATATCTATGTGTGTGTTTTAAACAAACGATTTAATACTATACACAGCAATGATGATTATGAAGCTTGGTTGAGGTGGTGAAGTCAGAGGGTGGAAGAGGGTGGGATATTTCCCAGGGAATGCCTTACTGGCTAAATGATGAACTAGCACTCGGCTGAGCCCTCAAGGGTTAACACATTGTTGTTAATGTAGCCTCACACTCTACAAGACAGCACAAAAGGAGGGAGGGGAGACATGAGCATTGCCCTTTAAGTACACTGACCTCACTCTAAGTACATTGCCTTTTTAAGTAGATTAGCAAGTTGAGACAGCCGCTGCTGCCAGAAAGCTTCCTCCTTCCTGAGCCCTGTCGTCCCCGCCTCTATGGAGATGGGGTAAGTGGGGGGCAGGAGCAGGGGGGAGGGGGACACCCTGACATTAGCACCCCTTTCCTCCCCCCTCCCTTGCACAGCAAGCAGGAGGCTCCCGGGAGCAGTTCCAAGGCAGAGGACAGGAGCAGTACATGGCAGTGGGGGGGTGGGGGGTGACAGCTGAACTGCCAGCAATTGATAGCCTGCTGGGCGGCTGCCGCACAGGGAACTTAGGGGAGCAGGGAGTTGATGGAGGGCTGCCGGTCCACCCTGGTTCCAAGCCCCCACCAGCTAGCTCCAGTGGGCTGCTCTTTCTGCAAGCAGTGGACAAAGTAGGTGACTGCTAAACAATGTTATAAGGGAGCATTACACGGGTCACTTGCTGGAAGATTCTCTGCACCTTGAAGTCTTTAAACCATGATTTGAGGACTTCAATGGCTCAGACACAGGTTTGATACAGGAGTGGGTGGGTGAGATTCTGTGGCCTGCACTGTGCAGGAGGTCAGACTAGATGATCATAATGGTCCCTTCTGACCTTAAAGTCTATGATTCTATGAACTTTAAATGAGCATGTTCTCTAATTGATCAACAATGTAACAAAAAAACAACAACGTTAACTGGGACGACTTTAAGTGAGGAGTTACTGTATCAGATCTAGTTTTGGAGTGAGAGATTTCCTATATTCAAGGATGGATGCCATATTAAACTTTAGGAAGGGCAGTGGGATGCCAACAATCTAGAATTGCCAACTTGATCCTAATATTTGCCCCACAATACAGCATCCAAAGACCTTATGTACAAGAATACATTAAAACATGCAAAAACTATGTCTATGCCTACAATAACAGAGGCTCAGAAGTTATTTCCATTGATCTTTCAGAGTAAGTTCACACTATGAGGATGGTTTGGACAAAGACAGATCACCACAATGCTGCAACCAAATCTGTTATTCAGTCAGAAGAGGCTTACAAGCAGATCTCTCAAAATTAAGCCAATAAAAGGGATCATGACTTATTTTCTGTGTTGTAAACAAAATTGCTTCCTGATTCATTGTCTAATAAAAGTGTGTTATTTCTCTGGTCAATTACTGATAGTAAAAGGTCAAACTTTTATCCTAGAATAGTAATGAAAATGCTGAAGAACTTAAGATTCACATTCATGGACATAATCTACCATTTCTTTCATATTGTAAGAAAAAAAACACCACTATTAATTCTTTCCCAGGAAAACTACTTGAGTCAATACTCTTTGGCTTTAAAAATACTGCAAGAGCTATACACAGCAACAAGTGGAAAAAACCATCTTGTAGCAGATATGCTGTTTGAACTGCAGTTACTAAACTTCATGGTTCCAGATTTTTGGTTTATGCTAAACATATACACCAGGGGTCGGCAACGTTTGGCACGCGGCTCGCCAGGGTAAGCACCCTAGCGGGCCGGGCCAGTTTATTTACCTGCTGACGCGGCAGGTTCGGCCGATCGCGGCCCCCACTCGCCGCGGTTCGCCGTCCCGGGCCAATGGGGGCGGCAGGAAGCCGCGGCCAGCACATCCCTCGCCCGCGCCGCTTCCCGCCACCCCCATTGGCCCGGGACGGCGAACCGCGACGAGTGGGGGCCGCGATCGGCCGAACCTGCCGCGTCAGCAGGTAAATAAACTGGCCCAGCCCGCTAGGGTGCTTACCCTGGCGAGCCGCGTGCCAAACATTGCCGACCTGATATACACGATTAGCTTGACCACTGGGTGTTTACTGTTCCCCCTCCCATGCCAGAGAAGAGCTACACACATCCCTGCCACGGGCTGAGAATTTCTTTATTTTCCTTCCTCTCTTAACCCTGCCATATTCAAGGACTTGCACCCCAGCCATCATCTTCCCCAGGAACGCCAGCAAAGGAGGGCTGTAAAATTCCCTGTGAAACCAATCAATAACACTACTGCTAAGTTGGCTTCAGGGATTCACTTGAGTGACAAGGCACTCCCTCACCTTAGAGGCAAGGAAGTTGTCTTCACAACACTCTCAGCCCCTGCTGTCCTAGGGAACAAGAGACAGGACCAAAAGAATATTGAGCCCAGATCTCCCACATAGCAGTGCCAAGCACAAATACTAGACCACTGGGCCAGCCTGGGTTTCCTCCACTTTAAACTTCACTTACCATCGCCTTGCCCACCTTGCTTGGTACTGGCCCATGATTTGGCAACAGGAGCTACTTCTGGAGGAGCAGGAACTACAGGTTTTGGCTGTGTCTGCGGCACTTCTGGTTGTCTGAAATGAAAAGAAACGCACTCATTCTTCACGGATGGAGGAGAGATTTGTTCTCAGGACAGAATGAGCAATTTTGTCAGAAGTATTAACTTATTCTGCTCACTTGTGCCTGTGATAATTATGGCATTGGAAGAACTAGGAACTGAAGTCCTAATCTGCAACACAATTGTACACCCAGTATGAACACAGGTTTACTTATTGTCATGCTATGTCCTAAAATCCTGATATGGATGCAACATTCTGGAAATGAACAGTAATTTACTCTACAAGTCTTCTCTTCTGAGCAAACTGTAAGACATAAAACTGAATTATGTTTACCCAATATTGGCTACTGTTTAGCCATGCATCAAAATACTTAAGATGACACCACTCAAAGGTAAATGTAAGTACTTTATTAGTCACTGCCTCCCATCCCTTTATACTCCCCCCTTTAAGCGATGAGAGAAGTAATACCAGAATAATGAAGATCTATGGTCAGTAAATTAAGTGAGATTTGATATGTAAGAAACAGCTGCCAAGATGAGACTTCAATATTATATTTGCAGTATTTTGGTGCACAGGAAGATAGCAATTAAACTAGATAGGATACAAAATTACATCTAAAATAAAGCAGAATTTTGCTTAATTTTTGTTTTTGTTTTAAAAAGATGACGACTGAAAAGGTGTTGGTTTTAACCTATGAATCCCTAAATGACTTGAGACCTGGTTAACACTTAAAGGAAATACTACTAGAGGAGAGGCAGATAACAGTTGTAATATAGATAAAAACACAGCCATAATAGTTAAATTTGTGAACAGCACTGAAAAAGTTATAGCTCTTCATTTGGAATATATGTAGGCATACTGTCTCCAGTGTAAGAATAATGAAATTCATTTCAACCAGCCTCATGTGGTGAAAGCCTCCCTGCCAACAATTAATATGGCATTATTTCCTCTATGATAATATCCCGACATTTTAGGCTTTTTGTCACACAGCCACCAACTTCCTATTTTTCCTCTGGCCTTCATTAAGGTGTTTGCAGTATGACAGGACTTTCACAAGTTATACTGAATGAAATCAGTAAGTTGTTCTGTTGTCGCTTACTTTTCTTCCTCATGCTGTTCCTGTTTAGAAGCCCATCCTGTGCCATCTTTAGGCACAATGATTACATTAGGATCATTGCCTTTGTTCTCTGCTTTGAGACTAGGGAGGTTAGCAGGGGGAGGCATCCTCCGTGAAATGGCAACTTTTCCAAGACTCTGTAATCCATGGCGTGCAGCAACTGTATGCCAAAAAGAAGAAAACATTAATTTTCACTTTTTTCCTTAAAATTCACAATGTTCATGTAAAGCTACAGATTTAGTAGAAGAAAAAATTGTTTTACCACAATATTTAAAAAAAAAAAAAAAAAGGGGCACTCAAGATTAAAAAGCAAGTCCCTTGAAATCTACATCTCACTGTCAAGCAGGAGTTATAAATTCCTTGCTTAGAAGAGTTCTGAAATAGTTTTCGTAGTTTTGAAGCTAATTTATTCTGATGTCCTCAGGATCAAACTGAAAATAGAGGATATGAGCCCCAAATTTACAGAAATGTTTCAAAACTAAAAAAACCCTTTAGATATGGCAAAGATCCTTTTGCAGGACTTCAGAAAGAACATGTAGATGGGTTTCCCACCACAGCGTGGAATGAAAATGATATCACTTTAAGAGAAATTGCAACTGACCAAAACAATGAAAGTGACCGTATACTATTCAAAGGCACAAATAAACTGAAAAAAATTCTCTAACATCTTCCAAATTATAGTAATCTCAGAGGTTACTTGGAACAGATTAACTGCAATATTATTAGATACAATTTTCAAAGTTAACTATGTCCATTTAAACATACTTAAAAGAGGGTCTTCAAAGATAGAATGGTAACTTAAAAATATAACTAACAGTCAACATTCCTTCTAACATTTGCCTGGTTCAATTCAGACCTAAAATTCAAGGCTCTCAGGGAATTTGAGTGTCATATTAGGGAAACAATATGATTAACCTTACTTTTAATGAAAGAGTAACTACATTGGTTTAATCTGGCATATTGCAGACAGACACTCCACAAGCTCTCTGTAGCTCTGTCAGAGGACCTGAAATGGAAGGTACCCATTCCTTGTCTCACTAGTTAAAAAAGCGAAACAGAACTTTTTCCACCAATGGGGATTAAGAACCAATTAAACAAAATCCAGCAAAAAACAGGAGATCAAAGATCTCTGCTTTAGGAACTAAATCAACTAAGTCCAATTCAACAAAAAAGTTTGTTTGCGTTGTATGGGGAGATTAGCAATACCCTGAAGCAGAAGGCTCACAATACAGCCACAAAGGTGAATATGCTATTATCATACCATTGTTTTCCTCTTAGCTGTCTCCATTTTATTACATTGCTACAAAGACTGCAAGTAGACAACAGTAAAATGCAACCATATTTTTATAAAGTATTATTTATACCTTAAGACTACAACTCCACTTACTATAGGAATGGAAGGAGTGCTCTGACCCCCGAAATTGAAGAACTATGTTACAAGTAACCATAAGTAATATTAAAACTAAAGTCTTTGCTACCATGCTTTCCATCTAGCAGCTTTCTATAACATACAATTTGACATCTTGTTGCATTTACATCACATACTCCACATGACCAATCTCAAATATAACTGTACTTACTAGCAGAGTTACAGAACATAAAAATAAGTCAACTCAATTTACTCACCTGTGGTTTTCTGTGTTTCCAATGACTTTCCCTTGTAAGTATTAAATAGACTGAGTGTTGCATACTTTGTTTTTCCATCCTTTGCTTTTGTGCTCTGGCTTGACTTTTCCGACATTTCGATGGAAACTCATCGAGTCTGGTACCTCCTGCTCACCCCTCAAAACCAATCTTAGTATAAAAGAAAGGAAGAGTCAATTTCAAATCAAATCCTATATTACATTTTTAAATAAAAAGTTCATAAATACTCAAGTTAATTGAGAACATATTCTTAGTGCATTGGAAGTTAGCGATATTTCACCTAGAACACTCTGGGTACTGTCATTTTAGAAGGCATTAAATTCATAAACTCAGCAATTTTTGTAATACTAAAGCAACTATTTTAAAGGATTTCAGATTTAGCAATTTGAACTTTTTAATTACCTAAGTTATAAAGGGGCAACTTCTGGTCAATACAAAATCCTATGGAAAATGTAAGTCAAAAGTGATAAAGTGATGCACTGGTTATTCCTGCTGAGTTGGATTCTCTGCTCTCAGTATTTTTGCCCAATACCAGATAATGGAAGGAGAGCTGCTCCTGGTACTTCTGCCCAAACACAGAGGATGGAAAGAGAGTGCTTTTTTGGAACATGAAACCTATTCCAACCGGCATGTTTATTGAACAAACACATCCTCCCCACACGCTGCCTCCACAGAGAACAGGGTGTTTTTTTGTTTGTTTGTTTGAATTTGGGCATGCACACCTTTGGAAAGAATTATTTTCCACTGGAAGAGGAGTTTCTCAGGAATTCTGAATGGACTGCACTGCTTATAAAAAGGGCAAATGCCCCCAAAACATTTCTACAGAGTTTCACCCCTCACCAGCCATGTTCAGTGACTTCACCCACTCCAGCAGTCAGTAGTGTTGCTACCGCCAACTTTGCTGTGCAATACATTGGAAATATTTGGAGGTTCAGAAAAACAGCTCCAGCTCCTGATACCCAGCTTCCTCCCAGTTAGGATCCATCATGGAGACAACAACAAACCAGTTTCTGAACCAACCAGTCTGTTCCCTATCAAAACCTGGGTCATAACTGAACTTGCTTGCAGGCTTTGTATTAAGGGAAGGAAAACTCCTTCAGTGGAGCTCCACATAGGGAAACATAACTATTTCATTTTGTCCCAAAGGCTTCAGGAAAAGCATTAGTACACGAATACCAATTTTTCCCTGCTCCTGTACCTCCTCCCTCGCAGAGGTCAGTAATTCTTGTCAAAGTACGTTTGTTCTATGCTGGATGCACAGCTCACTGGCTACAATCCTGTCAGCAGAGGGAGGGAGAAGCTTGCTGTGGATGCGTTTGTGTATGGACCAAGACTCTATGGTTCTCAAAGCCACGGGTACCTCCAAAAATGTACACATCCTTCAGATCAAAGCAACTTAAGTGGGCAAGGCTAATCAGCAAGCTTTATCTTCACTCTTAATAGCCCTAAACAAGGTTGTTTTCAGGGGGCAGGAACTTAGATGGTATGTGGAACCACAGAAGTAGTTACGGTAGCTAGCTGTCTCTCCTATGCTCAGGAGAAGTTCTTCACATCAGGGTCCTTTCTCACTTAAAATTTTTCTCAACCTCTGCCCCCCAAGTCACCAACACCCACCTTCCTCCCAGAAAGGAAAAGAAAAGGAGATAAGAAGAGAGATGGCAGTATCCCCAGCTCAGTCTTGAAATGCTGAATTGGAGTGATTTACGCCCATAACACAACAAGCAGCTACTATTTCACTGGTCCCCTTCTACGAGCTTCTATGGTGGCCTACTAGCTTAGTCTGTCTTCTTTTTGCCACATGATGGGTTTGAGCTACAAGTGCTGTGGTCTAGGAGTTCATACCAGTTATGCTATTCCTTCTTCAGGGCTATCTGACAGTAAAGATCAGGACTGATAACTAAAAGTGTTATCCCAAATACGACATACCGTGAAGATCTTACAACAGGGCCACTGGTGTTTAGTGTGTTTTAATGTAGAATGCGCCCCTAAGCGGCAGTGTTCCTGCTAAATGTGGTTGCCTGTGTTCCACACCAGCGAGCGTACAATTAAGTGAAACACTTTTATACAGATAATTTCATCTTAGTGAAACTGGAAATATGGCATGTGCATGACCAAGCTGTGATGTAAGAGATGCTGTTATCCAACCTATCCATTTTTCAACACTCAGGGAAAGTTTAATTTATATTTGCATGCTAATTAACACGCCCTTGCTCAATGTTCAGTAACCTACGTCCTCCCCCTACAACAGAGGTGGGCAAACTACGGCCCGCGGGCCCATTCTCCCTGTCCCCTGAGTTCCTGGCTGGGGAGGCTAGCCCCCAGCCCTTCCCCTGCTGTTCCCCCTCCCCCGCAGCCTCAGCTTACTGCGCCACCGGCGCAATGCTCTGAGCGATGGAGCGGTAAGCTCCTGGGGCAGCGCAGCTGCAGAGCCTGACCTGAACCAGTGCTCTGTGCTGCACGGTGCATGTCATGGTGCAGCTGCGCCGCCAGCCACCGGTGCTCCAGGCAGCAGGGAACGGGGTAGGGGGGTTGGATAGAGGGCAGAGGAGTTCGGGGGGTGGTCAGGGGCCGGGGCGGTCAGAGGGCAGGGAGGTTGAATGGGGGCAAGGGTTCCAAGGGCGGTCAGGGAGAAGGGGTGTTTGGATGGGGCAGGGGTCCCGGGGGGCAGTCAGGAATGAGAGGAGGGGTTGGATGGGCGTCTGGGGGCAGTCAGGGGTGGGGATTCCGGGGGCAGTCAGGGGACAGGGAGATGGGGTGGTTGGATGGGGCAGGGGTCCCGGGAGGGCAGTCAGGAAGGTGAGGGGGTGTTGGATGGGGAAGTGGGGGCAGTTAGGGGCGGGGGCGGTCAAGAGAAGGGGTGGTTGGATGGGGCAGGGGTCTCGGGGGGGGAGGCAGTCAGGAAGGAGAGGGGGGTTGGATGGGGCAGCAGGGGGGCAGTTAGGGGCAGGAGGTCCGGGGGTGGTCAGGGGACAGGGAAGGGGAATGGGGCAGGAGTCCGGGGGCGGTCAGGGGACGGGGGGGTTGGATGGGGCAGGAGTCTCGGGGAGCAGTCAGGGGCGAGAAGCGGGAGGGTCGGATAGGGGGAGGGGCCGGGCCACGCCTGCCACATCTAACCGGCCCTCCATACAATTTCTGAAACCTGAAGCGGCCCTCAGGCCAAAAAGTTTGCCCACCCCGCCCTACACCCAGCTGCCACAACTTGTATAAATAACAAATTTAACTCTTGAAATAGCCTTTTACCAGAAATTAAAAAGCAGGTAAAAGCCTATTGCACAGATCATAGGCCCTCAGAGGTTACCCGGCCCTTACCTTCGTATCCTCTTCCAAAATGCCACAGGCAATGTTAGCAGTATCACTTTTTTCTATCCACTTCTAACCTTTTCCAGAGTATGTTCTCTCTTTTCCTCCTATGTATATTATCTGTTTTATACAGCATTTTCTGCTCACCTTGCCCTGATGGCTCCTTCTGGGTTCTTCCCATGCTCACCAGAAGGCTACATGTTGCTCAGAGTGGTTGCAGACACCACTTCACAGCTGAGCCAACTAAGTGAAGCCTGGCACAATCTGATGGATGATCCTACAGCCATGTAAATGGTAGCTATTCTTGCAGAAAAGGAAGCAACATTTCAAAAGCTTAAGAATCATCTCTACTCTCAAGGCCAATAGAACAGTAGCACTACTGGAAGGCATCTCCTGCAAGCCTTTACAGACTTGTGGTTAGGAAGCTGCCACACCAGGTTCCCAAATCAATCTCCCAGAAGGAGCCATCAGGGCAAGGTGAGCAGAAAATGCTGTACAGTTATGCACTTAACCCTAGCAATAATGTACTGTGCTCAATGTACTCAAGTACTCATCTATCCTAATAGTCTAATTAAAAACTAATTTCCTCTTTACCAAGATTCACACTGCTCTTCGTTGAGAGCTATTTCCAAGCCAAAGTTCAACTTTCAAACCACCATTTTAGCTGCAGCACTGCTCAAAAATGAGGATTTTTTTAAAATTATACTTTGTATAATCAAACAAGCAGACAAAAAGGGGGAGTGAGAGGATGAGGTAATGAAATTAACAGAGTTTAGCAGAAAAATAAGTCTCACATCACCAATTGCCTAACCAATACCAGAAGTAACTTGTAGGCATCATAGCAGAGAACGGATTTAAAATAATGCAAAGTTTTTGCTCAAACTCTCCAAAAACTTTTCCCTTTGGGCAGAAACCACAGATGGAAAACTTTAATCTATAAAGTGAAAGTTACAGAAAGTTATGGTTTAGTGAAAACAGGGAATTGCAACAGCAACAGTTAGGCAACTTTAACAGCAATTCTTGCTAGAATGACCATTAAAGCTTTATGGGAATGCATAAAAACTCTGTATTTAAGTTGTCTTTATACTGATTTTGTTAACGTGCCATAGATGATTGTTCTATGCTGCCTTATGTTTATTTTTACATTATGTATTTTGCCATGGTTGGTTATATTTAAGTTCAACTAAAAACTGCATGAAGATGATGATTAAACTGATTCCTCAGTAAACTGGTCCCTGGGAAACTTTTTGAATTAGGTCGGTCAATACATTTTCATATTTAACTTAGTATAGGCATACAACTGAGTGCCAAAGAATATGGACTTCTAAGATAAAAATTTTGACCAGGCCCTAAACCCACACAACCTCTGCTCTTATTTATGCATGCAATCATGCTCCATAGTGCCATACACTGGATGTATTAAGTACATATAAACATATGCTCAGCTGAGGTTTTTAGATTCATTCGGCACACCAACTTCTTCAAAGTTAGTCCTTGCTAACATTTGTACTTTTAATCAATTAAAAAACTAGCCTGCTTAATATCTGATCTCCATTAGTTAACTTTTAATATTTACTATCAAATGTGCATCCATTAAGAGAAAACTATGCCAATCTGTTATTAGACATCTGAATCACAATATCAAACAAATCAGTTAATTAAAGGATATGTGATGGCTGCATGCCCTCAGGAAAGCAGAAGCATGCAATTTTAATTCTCTAATCACTCACTAAAATTAAATAATTAACCTGTTAGGAAGGAAAGGGATGTGCTACAGTAAATGAAGTAATAGCAACTGGCAGGGTTCACTGCATCCAAAAAAGAAGTTTAATATGGTCAATGAACCATTTCGGGTCACTATAGTTACCATTTGCACAATTACATAAGGCATTATGCTCCTTAACTTTTGGAGCAAAGATAGTACTTTCAGCCACTTAAACTTAATACTGTCAACAAATAAGTTATGACATAAAAGTTAACTGTCATAATAAGACTTATACAAATAAATTTTCATCAGTTAAGCCTACAGAAGTTACTGTACTTTATACTATACTATTTTTCAGATTACAATAAGAAGTTTTCTGTCACTTATTTAGGTCCAGAGTTAAAGCACAGGGTATTATGATATGTATATCTCCTGTACTCTGAGATCCTTCTAGTATGTAAAAGCACACCATATCAAGGCCCCATTATATTCCATTATTTTGTGGCCATAGATTATTGCAGAATGGTGGTCCAGAAAATAAGCTCATTTAAATGAAATTTCTCTCCCCCAAATGGGAAGGAAACCTTCCAAACATGAATACACTAGAGAACAATTTAACTATTAGAAAATATTTTAAATTTTGCACTTTGCAAGATTAAGACTAACTGCAGACTAATCAAGGAAGAACTTGCAGCACATGCAAAGGGTTGTCTTCTCTTTATAGAAAACCACAAAAGGTGAATCCCATATAAAGAAGCTCCTTCAACTATTAGGAGGATGTGAATGCCTCTAGCAAGTCCCTTTTCTTGAAAGTGGCCTATGTAGAGGAGTTTATCTGAATGTAATATCTCTTAAGGATAGTCTATCCCCTACATTTTGTAGTTTAGTTACTTCCTCTATATTTTCTCTCACATTTCTCCCACAGAATGGTGGTTTTTATTTATTTATATATATATTATATATATACACACACACACACACACACACACACACTTCTCATCACCTCATATTAAAGTGTCCAGTAAGATTTCTACGTTCTAGTAGTCCAGAGATAGAGCATACACATGCTAAAGACAGAAATGAAAGGGGGAGATGAGAAATGTTTGCAGCAATGCGAAGGTAAGATGTCAACTCCCCCCCCCAACAGCTTATGATAAAGAGGAGGATGCTGGAATGAGACTCCTATCATGGTGCTATCCCTGAGGCATGCTCAGGGGCTCCATATCTTATGATCCTTCAACTAGTAGCTTTCTGATCAATCTGAAGCACAATCTGCTGCAAATCCCTGACTACTAAAAAAAGCCTCAGTTTCCTACCACTGGAGTCCTCCTGGTTGGTGCAAGCATCAACTGGGGCATCTGTTACTCTATCCCTACATATTTTATATATTGTTAATTTTTTTTAACCTCGAAAAATAGAAGTTATACTTCAAAGAACTGCATAACACATCAGGCACCTTCTCTGCAACATCAGTCAGGACTATCTAATTTGACAACATTTTGGCAAAGTGGTTTTATCTGATGTACAAATATACAATACTCTACAATAGTTAACTAATCATATGCTGTACTTACATCATGATTTCTTCTCAGGATCTCTCAAAGTTTTACAAATATTAGCTAGATAATCACCAGAATAATTGATAGAAGATAGGCAAATATCCTCATATTATAGAGTGGAAAAGAAGTGCCAAAGGTCACACAGTAAACCAATGCCACGGCTTGGCAAAGAAGGATGGTCCGTAGTGGACAGACTCAGAACTGGACTCAATTCCCAGCTCTGCCAAAGACTTCCTGTGCAATCATAGGCAACTCACAATTCCTCATCTTAAAGAGGGCCTCATGATATTTACCACGTTATGAAAATAAACTCATTAATGTCTGTGAGGCACACATATACCACAGTAATGGAAGCCATATAAGTATCTAGGTAAATTGCACGGAAGTCAGTATTCCTGGGTTCCTTTCTATATTCTTTTCTAACCACTTCCTCTAGAAAGCGTAATCTTTCCCCTCTTAGAAGTAGGGTATTAATATCAGTTTGACAGTCATGTCAAGCTACAGTGCCAACATTGCCAAAACACACCCTCATTAATGGATACCCTGAAAAATAAGTCTCAGGTAAATCTTCAAACTACTGAGGAAGAGTGAAGACTTAATTGGTGTCTTTTTGCTACCCGGGTGATTAAATGTAATGGTCTGTGTTCCTCCAAACCCATTACTACTGGCTTTAGGAGAATGGTCCTGCTACTTTATTAAATTGTCTCACATGCAGAACAGGCCAGATGAAGAATAAGGTGTTAAAAGCTGCAACAAGAATGGAAAATTTTCACTGTAACTGTAAATCTGGCATATTTCCAGATTCTACATCTTTAACCAAGCAGAGAAGTTGCTTCACAACTGCAAAACATCACTATGATCTATGGTTAGAATGAACCTCACTATATCCTGAAAAGTATGTGAAATTTGGTAAAAAATTGAATTTGTGGGTCATCTGAAAAACGGACTGTTTACTCTAACATAGCAACAGATCAAGACTTATAAGTGGATTCTGGGGACTTGGAACCAGAAGTGACTTCCCTATTTTATTTATTTATTTATTTATTTTTGACAGTCCAACTTTTACTTTAAGCATTCCTGATTTATGGCCCATTTATAACACACTATCTTTAATAAATACTCTCAGATTCCCAATATGTTATTAGGATTTTAATGTTTTATCAAAAGTGACAGAGTGTCCTGTGGCACCTTATAGACTAACAGACGTATTGGAGCATAAGCTTTCGTGGGTGAATGAATACCCACTTCATCATATTCATCTGACGAAGTGGGTATTCACCCACGAAAGCTTATGCTCCAATACATCTGTTAGTCTATAAGATGTCACAAGACTCTGTCGCTTTTTACAGATCCAGACTGACACGGCTACCCTTCTGATACTTGACACAATGTTTTATCAGTAAGCGCTAAACAGCTTTTAGATATTAACCCCATATCACAAACTTAAATATTTTAATGTGATAGACTAAAAGTTTCAATGGTAAGCAAAAACTGAATGCAGTGTGGGGTTTTCCCTGTTCTGGCCACAGACCTCGCAGCTGCTACACTCCACATCTGCATAAAGTTGGAGAAAAACCACTGAGAAAACACTAAAAGTAATAAAATAAAAAACAACACTACGTTAATGCGAACATTAAGGTTGCACATGGCTATTCAAGTCACAAAAAGTAAAACGGTGAAATGTACAACCTTAACCCCGTTGACTTGTGCACATCTACTACACGATAGTCCAACTGTGTGAGATCTTATTTCCAGCCGCAAGGCTACAGTAACTTAAGCTGCCAACTTTCACTTTGGGGACTGAAATTTTCCAAGCTTGATCTCTGCCCAAAGATGAATTTTGATCAAAAATGGTTCAGCCATTGGGAGTACGAGGTGAGCATGTGTGGGAGGGAGAACACAAAATTTCCCTATTAGTAAGAGACACCTTTTTCTAACAGGCACCAAAATGACTTGGAGTAGAAAGCTGATGTTTGGCATGAAAATAGCCCTCATTAAGTAATACCTTTCAGCAGTGAAAGGTGGCTTTTATTGACAGTATGAGCCTCTTCAGGCAGAAATTTTTCAGCACTTGTTTAGCAGTGTTAGAGATAAGGTAGGCTGCACCTCTACATCCAATCAGGCTAACTTACCTGAAAACTACAAAAACAGACCCAGCGAATGACTAACCACTTCCAGAAACCCTTGGCTCACTTATTCCACATTTTATTAGGCAGAAGCTCCAAGGACTTGGAGGCAAGCAGCTCTTTCCTTTGGACGTTGTAAGATGCATGAGGATAGAGTGTTCTAGTGTTATCTAGACAGAAATCCCAGGATGTTGAACTTTTCCTATCATTTATTTAAACATGAAAAATACGGAGGAAAAAACTGTTAAGATTGTCAGAGCAAAAAAGAGCCAATTTTAGGTCGTTGATGACACACTTTTAAATACAGGTGTATGTTTAAACTGATTTAATTAAACTAATGCAAGTTTGTGCATAGCCATTCTTATTTTGTTTTACAAAAGTTTTAGTGCCGTTAAAAAAAAAACTGATTAAGCTGAAGATTAAACAAAATAAGTGCGTACACACAAACTTGCACCAGCTTAATTTAAAAAACATCTTAATTAGTGCCTTACACAAGTTTTTTAAAAACAGATTGTGCAGTGTTTTGCTACATCTTTAAGATGTAGATAGATGGTCTGTCAAGTTTTCTTCCCTAAAATATCAAGGATCTCAGGTCTGGCCTGAGAGCAAGTCCTCCAGAAAAAACTATGGACATCTCAGATCATGCTCATTAAGAGCTCTTGAGCTTAAAGTGTGGTAATTATGGTGTCTTTAACAAAGACATCCACAGGGACTAAAACTCCTTGACCCGCTCAACGATTGCTTTCATTCCTGTAATGTCATTATTTCACTAATTCTACAGTCATTTTTCAGAGAAGACAAGATCTAAATTTCTAATGTAAGAACAAGCTGCTTAGATTTCATTAAACTGCAAAAACACACACAATTGCAAAAGAGCCCTTAACCAAATCAAAATCCAACTCCCCTTACCACCAAAAAAACCACTCAACCTCGCCTCACCCCCACAACTCTTCCCCCCACTAGGGCTGAGAAGAGGGAACAAGGAGTTGAAGAATTTACTCCTGGGGGAATTCTGTGCCAAAAAATTTAAAAATGTGCAAAAAAATTAAAAATTCTGCACACAATATTTTCAAATTCTGCAAAATTCTGCATATTTTATTTGTCAAAATAACACAATATAATCACACCAGTTTCAATTATTTTTGGTCATTTATTTCAAAGTATCTGTCAGCAAGTATGCCGGACAACAATACAGACAACAAAACAGATTCCTTACTAGGCATATTAATACAGAACTCTGAGGAATAATTAATTTAAACTACAATTCAGAACTGTATTTTCTGCACCCCTTTGAAGCAGTGCAAAGGCTTGGGGGAGTCAGTGATAATGGAGGAGCTGAAGGAGAGGGAAGTAATTGCTGGGAAGGAACCAGAGTGTGGAGGGTTGTTGGGTATAGGTGGGAAAAGTATGGAGTAGGGTTTTTTTTAGGGTTGGGGAGGGATTGTTAGGGAGCTTCCCCCATGTAGACCCTGGCTGACCCCTAGCCTCTCCCATTCAGTCAGGCACATCTGCCCGTCCCCATGTGTCCCTCCACCCCCACTCACACACCCCCTCCCAACTCCCATGTGTGTCTGTGCCCCTACTCAGCCAACCCCTGTCCCTATGTGGCCCTGCACCCCTTCCCCCATCCTGATGTGGCCCCCCTCTCCCCTGTGGTCCTTGGCCTCCATTCCCATTCAGCCCCTGTCCCAGTCTGTCCTCCCCCACTAGCGTTTATGAGTCCCTGCCTGACCCTGCAGCAGCCCCATGCTGTTTGTCTCCCCATATCCCCCGTCTCCTGATCTGGCCTGACAGGCACTGTGAAGAAGGCAGGCTCTCTCTCTTCCCTAGCTGGCCAGGAGCTGCTGCTCTGTTCTATCGCCACAGTACCCTCTGGTGGGCAAAAGGCAGAACTGCAGCAACTTTCCGGCAGACTTTTTCTGCACAAAAAGTTAAAAATGCGTGGCTCATTAATTATGCATACAGTGGCGCAGAATTCCCCCAGGAGTAAAGCATTAATTGGTCAGGGATGATAATGCAGATAAAGAGGCAACAGATGAACAAATCTCACTTTATGCCTCTAACCAGTTTTGAAAATACATACTTAACTGAGCACTTATAATGTGCATGTACAATTATTCCCTTTAAATGCAAACTTCCCAACACAAAAGCTGTGTTTCAATAATAGCCATTTCTATGCTGCGTTCAACATGCCTTACAGTGGTTTTCAAACTTTTTTTCTGGCAACCTAGTTGAAGAAAATTGTTGATGCCCACGACCCAACAGAGCTGGGGATGAGGGGTTTGTGGAAGGGGCTCAGGGCTGGGACAGAGGGTTGGGGTGCAGGGGTGAGGGCTGCGAGGTGGGGCCGGGAATGAGGGGTTCAGTGTGTGGGAGGGGGCTCCTTGCTGGGGCAGGGATGAGAGGTTTGGGGTACAGGAAGGGGCTCAGCCCAGTCGGCAGTGCTGACCAGAGCCAACGCGACCCAGTGCCTTACATTCCGTGACCGAGTACTGGGTCTCGAACCGCAGTTTGAAAACCACTGCCTTATAACATGCCCTCTAGCTTCATTAAAGCCAACTTTAAATCTAATCAATTTTTAAAATGGATTAAGAGTAGTTTAGAGTACTAAGTCTTCCCTAAATTCCCCATATAAATTTACTGGTTTTACAAAATCATATTGCCTAAAAGTGTTAAATATTAAGAAAAGGGGACAAGAGTAAGGTACATAACAGAACCTTTTAATAGAGCACATCTGTAAACACTTGCGTCCAAGATGCGACACTTGAACTTGCTCTACTCATCATGAAGCATCAATGCTTCACCACATATGCAATGTCTAGCAAGCTTCCCCTACCATTTCTTGAATTACAGTTAAGAATGTTAAAGCCTACACAGTTGCCAAACACTGCAGCAGTTACATAACCTATGCCAGATATACAACATAAAAAAAACCCTGTTCAAAATACAATCTCATACTTATGAATTACAAGATTCCATCAGATGAAGAGTCTTGACTGAGGGGACTGGTAGTGGCATAGAGTCTGTTTTGTAGAGGTTCTTATACCACTCAGCATTGTAGTATCTGATTGTCTTTAGTTCAGGGGTCGGCAACCTACGGCACGCGAGCCGATTCTGAGTGGCACGCAGCTCCCTGCCGAGGTCCCGGCCCCCAGCCCCACTCAGCCCCCCCACCCACCGCTCCCCCCTGCGGGGGCAGGAGGCAGAAGCTTGGTTCTGCAGCAGCCAAGCTTCCCCCCTCCCCCGCTTCTTCCCCCAGCATGGTGCTTTCCAGCCCCTCCTCCTCTCTGTCCCTGCACCAATCAGCTGATGGCCCTAGTGAGGAGGAGGGGGAAGAGCGGCAGCGTGCACACAGCTCCATAGAGGATGCAGAGAGAGGTAGGGACGGAGCCTGGGGGAAGGGGGTGGAACAGGGCATATCCCTTCCAGCCCCCTGCCATGAGCCGCTCAGGGCAGGGGGCTGGGGGCACCCCCACGAGCCGAGCACCCCAGCCTTCTGCCCTGCACCCCCCCACCCCTCTGCCCTGAACACCCCCACCCCACAGCCCCATCCCTCTGCCCTGAACCCCCACACACACTCAGCCTTCTGCCCTGCACCCCCCACACCCCCCAGCCCTCTGCCCTGAACCCACCCCACCCCAACACTCACCCAGCCTTCTGCCCTGCACCCCACACACCCCAGCCCTCTGCCCTGAACCCCCCCACCCCAACACACACCCAGCCCTCTGCCCTGAACTCTGAACCCCCCGACACCCCCCAGCCTTCTGCCCTGAAGCCCCTCCCCCAGCCCTCTGCCCTGACCCCGAAACACCCCCCCCCCCCAGGTCGGGGGTCCCGGCCGCAGGCCCTGATCAGCCCGCTGCCAGCCTAGGTGAACAGAACCCCAGGCTGGCAGCGAGCTGAGCAGGCTGGTGGCATAAGATCAGCATTTTCATTTAATTTTAAATGATGCTTCTTAAACATTTTGAAAACCTTGTTTACTTTACGTACAATAGTTTAGTTATATAATATAGACTTATAGAAAGAGACCTTCTAAAAACGTTAAAATGTATTACTGGCATGCGAAACCTTAAATTAGAGTGAATAAATGAAGACTCGGCACACCACTTCTGAAAGGTTGCTGACCCCTGCTTTAGTTCATTATACGATATCCAGTATAGCCAATCCCAATTGTTCAAATGCGTTTAGACCCAAAAATTATAAGATTGGCTTAAAAAGTAATGAGATCTTGAAAAATAATCAGCTGGGGTTCTTTTCATTTGCCTTCTGGTTTTTCAGCCTTTAGGGCAGTGGGTTTCAAACTGCAGGTCACGACCCAGTACTGGGTCACGGAATGTAAGGCGCTGGGTCGCGGTGGTTCTGGTCAGCACTGCCGACCAGGCTGTTAGAAGTCCTGTCGGTGGTGCTGCCTGACTAAGGCAGGCTAGTCCCTAGCTGTTCTGACACTACGCTGGGCCCGGAAGGGGCCAGGAGCAGGTCCGGCTCCTAGGCAGGGGGACCACGGGGCTCCGCACGCTGCCCCCCGCCCCAAGCACCAGCTCCACACTCCCATTGGCCAGTTCCCAGCCAATGGGAGCTGGGGAGGAGAGGGCGGGGCGTTGCCTGCAGGCAAGAGCCACTAGGAGCCGGACCTGCTGCTGGCTGCTTCTGGGGTGCAGCGCAGTCTGCAGTGCCAGGACAGGCTGGAAGCCTGCTCTAGCATCCCCACTGCGCCGCTGCCCGAGGTAAACCCATGCCCCAACCCCCTGCTGCCAGCCCCGAGCCCTCCCCAACGCAGAGCCCCTTTCTGCACCCCAAACTCCTCATCCCTGGACCCACCCAAGAGCCTGCTTCCCCAGCCCAGAGCCCTGACCCCCTCCTGCGCTTCAATCCCGCAGCCCAATCCCGTGTCCCAGCCCTGAGCTCCCCAAACCCAGAGCCCCTTCTTGCACCCCAAACTCCTCATCCCCGGCCCCACAGCCTGCCCCTCCAGCCCTGACCCCCTCCCACACCCCAAACCCCTCATTCCCTGCAGCCCTCACCCCAGGACCTTAACCCTGAGCCCCTCCCAAACCCTTATCCCCAGCTCTGTTGGGCCCTGGGCATCAACAGTTTTCTTCAACTGGGTCGCCAGAAAAAAAGTTTGAAAACCACTGCTTAAGGGTATGCTTGGGTCATATTTTCAAACTCTTCCCTGCAATCATGAGGGTTAGAAACTTTTTTAAATGAAAGATGAAATTTTCATGTAAGCAGATAATTCCAGGAAGGGGGGGGAGGGAGGGTTTAAGAAAAAAGGATAAAATATTGTGAGTCTCATGATCAAATTGCAAGAGTTGGTAAGCCTGTGTATTTTACCTTCACTTCACTACATCAAATCCAGCTCAAGGCTGTAATGACCAAAAGTTACCATTCAGAAGGTGTTCATTGGCTTACAGAAAAGAACTGGTGTGGTCTTAGTCCAATCACATACATCACAATAATGCTGAGTTGACTATTTGGCTTTGTCTTCCATTGTAAATACCACTACATTGCTTTCTCTGTAAAACACAACACATTTATAATTTTGGATGATTAATCTAAAGTTCTGTATAATGTTTATTATATTTACTTGATATGGCTTTCCATAGAGCTACCTGAAGTAAATAGGGACGTACGTCAAAAAAAAATTGGTACTAGATGAGATCCTTGTTGGCAAACTCAAAAGCTAATTACTAGTGGTCTGTACAGTGAAATTCCACTCCCTTCTTGGGGTGATCCTCCTTTATGGGAAGGCCAAGGCACAATGGCAGAGAAGTATGGGGAAGTTTGTCCTTTCACTGGTTTACTCTATTTCTGTTGAGTTTTCATTTTCCAGGGCTGTCAGTACAGCACATTTCAGCAGTACCCAAGTTCATTAAATGCCACCAGAGCTCAAGCACTGAATGCAACATCACTGGATGAGAAAGACAAAGCTGATCCAACATATGGAAAGACTGCTGGTGACAGAGGTTATCATGAAGGAGCGAAAGCCTGTTCAAGACACTGATCCAGGACCATACTACATATACTCAGGGAATTCTGTGCCAAAAAGTTAAAAATTCTGCAAAATTCTGCATATTTTATTTGTCAAAACAACATAATCTAAGCACACCAGTTTCAATTATTTTAGTAATTTATTTCAAAATACCTGTCAGCAAGTATGTCTGTAACAAAAAAGACAACAAAAAAAGATTCCCCCAGGAGTAGAAATTTAAAGAAACCCCTTCGACAACCCAGCTCCTGTTTCTATTATGCTTTATTGGGCGCCTCAGTCTGTCTCTCACATGGGCCAGCTGAGCACAACTTGGAGGAAAACTCTGCCCCTCGAGTCTCAGACACCCACAGCCCCTCCCCCCTCCCAGAGCCCAGTCATAGGGTGCCCCCCAGCCCAGACACCTGCAGACCCACCCCCCCCAGAGCCCAGCCATGGGGCACCCCTCCCAGTCCAGACACCCGCACCCCCTATCCCCCAGTGATCCAGAAAGAGAGCCAACCTGATGCTGGCTCCCGGGCGTGTATGGAGTTTCTTGCATGCCGCCTCCTTCCTTCAGAGCATGCTGGGAACCACAGCTGCCTGGAACTCTCCAGCTTCCCCCCCCCAGCATCCTGTATTTGTAAGCTGGAGAGCCAGACTCTCCTGGGTCCAGCAGCCCCTAGTGGCGGCCAGCAGCTCTGCAGCACCAATTCTGCAGGGAAAAATGAAATTCTGCACAGAACATTAATTCTGCACAAATTCTGCATTGCCCCATATTCCCCCAAGAGTATACATAAAAGAGGAAAACAATTACAGAGCTGCAATTGCACTGAAGGGTTACAGTGACTACATAAAACACTTAAGTGATCTGTCATCACCAAAGCCCTTTGATAGTATTATAAGCCTATAATTCAGTTATCAGTTTGTTCTATATAACTCAGACTAACAGAAAGACATGCTTATTATAATAAGTAATCAGAAGTAAAAGATACCTGGTTTCGCAATCATTCAAGACTGTACTTCATTAAGAAAGAGCTGTGAACACACCCCAACTCTGAGTGCTGGCACATCTTCAAATTAATCAACAATCACTACTTAAAAGTTATTTAAGTAATTCCTTTGTCATTGACAATTTTTATGTAAGTCTGTGCATAGGTAATATGCTGACACAATATGGCTGTTTACAGAATCCATTAAGACTTAAGAATTGTAATTAGAGTAAACTCTAAAACGTGACTTGCTAATGCATCTTGAAGAAAAAATGAAAATATATATTTTCTACTAAAAATAATAGCAATATGAGACCCCTCTGGCAGCTCACGTTTAAGGTGAGTTATTTTATGCTTATTTAACTTGACAGTTCTTTTAATGTTTGCATTTCTTTGTCAGAGTACAATACCTTGCTAAAAAACTGCACTGCAAGGTTTTTACTTTTTCAACTACTTTACAAAGGTGCTTAAGTAATTTTCTGGCAATTAAGAGACTGCCACATATTAACCTATGTTGAAATTTAGTCTTACAGAAAAAAAATACTGAAGTGAAGCCATGAAGAAAAGTATATCAAAACAGACAGTCACTATCTAATACAGCATAACAAATGTAAGTTTATCGACAATATTAAAATCACATGGCATGTGTTCACTCCTTTAAAATGAATGGGAGGCAGGGATCATGACAGCACAGGTATTTTTTCACCCTGGCTAGTATGTTTATTTCTTGGGATAGCAGGTGTCAGGCAGACACACATCACCTCCATATTACATAAGAACGGCCCTACTGGGTCAGACCAAAGGTCCATCTAGCCTAATATCCTGCCTTCCGACAGTGGCCGGTGCCATGTGCCCCAGAAGGAATGAACAGATCCACTCCGTCACTCATTCCCAGGTTCTGGCAAACAGAGGCTAGGGACACCATTCCTGTCCAATAGCCATTGATGGACCTATCCTCCATGAATTTATCTAGTTCTTTTTTGAACCCTGTTATGGTACATAGCACATAACAAAATTCATGTGGCGGAGCGCAGACAAGGGGCACAGGGCTGAGGTGCAGGGGAGGGGGGGTTCCAGCTGGGATGCAGGCTCTGGGATGGGGATGGGGATGCAGCGGGGCTCCCCGGTGGGTAGAGAGGACTCTCCCCATCCCCTCCCCAGCGCTCTCTCTCCCCGCAGCAGCACCTGGGCTGGGAGGGAGAGGCGTCTCTCCCCTGGCCCCGGCAGGTCTGGGCTAGGGGCACCTGTCCCCCGGCCGCAGCAGATTCAGGGCTGGGCTGGGGGAAGGGGCACCTGTCCCCATGACCGTGGCAGGTTCGGGGTGGGCTGGATCGTGGGAGGGGCACCGCAGCAGGTCTGGGGCTTGGGGAGAGGCATCTCTCCCTGCCACAGCCTGAGCGCCTGCATGGCGCTTAATATGCAGCTGCGCAGCCACACAGCTTAGAGGGAACTAAGGTGTCAGGTAATTTATTTCCCCAATCTTGGTAAAATACACAGATGATTTGCTAGAAGGACTGCAAGAATTCTTCATAGAATGAGGAAAAAAAGTTGTAAATACATTTCAAAACTAAGTGCCAAAGCACTGAATATTTCATTCTTTAGTATAAATACCAAAGAAATATAATTTTTAAGTGACTACTACCAAAGCAAGTCACGTGCATGCTATCAACGAGCAGTATTAGCCTAGTAGGTAGGTAAATTATCCTTTTCATAAAGGATATTTCGCCTGTACTACCAACCACTGTGAATCACTTTATTCTATTAAACAAAGAAGAGAATTTATCTGTTTAAACAAGTTTTTCAATTACTGATTAAGGTAAATTCACCTTGGGTATAACTGATCTCTGTGAGTCTTCCTTTAAAAATGACCAACCATCTTAAAAATTGGACATGCGCCTACATTATGTAAAGAAGAGCCTAAAGAGGGTCTTTTTAAAGGGTCTTTCTGTTTGGTTTTTTACCTAAGAAATATCAGGATGCTACTGGTTCTGCTGGAGGACTTCAAGGGAAGGGTTTTGTCTCTCAAGTGTGGATAGTGAGCTCTTACACCTCAAATCAGTCATTTTTCTTCCAAATGTTTATTAGGCACTGAAGTTAAGCAGACATTACAAAAGTTTAAAACCGTGACTACAAAGCCTTCCCCCTCAATTATTTAGCTTTTAGTCTCATGTGATTTTATTTTTATTACTTCTCAAGACACCACAGGCCAACCCGACACAATGGAATTTCAGAAAAACATTTTATCTTCTGAACTGCTGAACCAATGGTAACACTATGAGGGTTTTCATCCTAAATTCCCTACTGTACACCCCACCCCCAATTTCAAATAAAAAAGTGACCATAAGAAGTTTTAGACTAAAACCTTTCAGAACTTCATACATCACCAAGCAGCAAAAAAGGGACAAGTCCAAGTTTTTGCTTTTGCAGACTACCTTTAAGCAAAGCTGGGGGGTTGCCAGATGAAAATCTTATGAAAAGAAGGACTTAAAATGCTTCAAAAGCAGTGAAAAAATGCCTCAATGGGGCAACAGGTTAGTCTAACCATGACTGCATACTGATGAGTCCTCTGGAAAAAAGGAAACCATCCTGAAAAAAACATCTTTAATTTAAAAAAGCCTAATAGATTCTGCAATGCCTATGTTTTCTCACTTGCTACAAGAGGTTTGGACGTGGATGGGGAGAAAACTGGTGTAGAACGAGCAGAAATGGTGTTACTGGTGAAAGAAATGGACTGCTTGTACCTTCCAGTAAGTGGGCATCATGCCATCCTTTTCTGATAAGGTAACAATGTTAGGGTACTACTGGATTTGCTTCTACATACACAAAGCAATAGTGAAAGGCCATGCAGTTCCAGCTGCAGATGATCAGCAGACTGACTTCTCTCAGATGTAGGCCTCGTAACAGTCACCTATGCCTTTGAAGCCTCCTGGACATTTTACTGTGGTGCACTCTTCCCAGGACCGTTCTTGATAAACCTCCAGAAACATAAGCTGGTGCAAAACAGATGCCCACCTTTTGAGCAGACCATGTTGCTAGGTTCATAACACTTGTGTTAGTTATCTTTAATTCAGATTCCTAATGTGCAGAATTCCAAGGACCAATATAACATGAGGGACTGGAGCTGAGATAATCCGCTGTTGCTTCTCTGCTCCTCACCAATGTCATCTGTCTGTTTTTCCATTCTCCCTCTAGTCTCTCCTATACTATCCCTCAAGCATTCCCAGCACCCGCGCAAGCTCTGAAATAAGGCCGCTTGAGTTGGTGGGCAGCTTCTTGCTCCCCGCACAGCTGATTTTTCACAAAGAGCCACTTCCTGATCAGTGCCCCTAGGCTCCCACAGCCAGGCTAAGCATCCTGCAGGCTCCCAACATGAAATAGAAGGTGGAATTGGCAGTAGAAAGATTAAAAGGCAGACCAGAAGAGCTTCCCCACTTGGAACAGCTCAGCCCAGGAATGCTGTCCTGGCCTCCCATTCCATGTGCCAGTATCACCTAATCCCCAACTCCATCCTACAGTAATGACCACTTTTGACAGAGAAAGTTTCCCCCCAGAATCCTCTCGGCCCCAGCCTTCTTTCTCAAACAACCACAACTCTCATTCTGGTGCTGGCTTCTCCCAGCACCATCTCTCTCCTTCAGGCCTCAAACACAGCATTTAAAGGATATCAGCCCCCAGCCACAGAAAAATTAAAGCTTGTCTTACTAATGGGTCGTTTTTAGGTAGACACTGGATTTTCAATCCTCTGCTGAGAGATCAATTCCAAAAAGCATAAGTAGCAGCAGCAAGAAGTTTTTCAGAGCAGCCTCTAGACCAGGGGTGGGCAAACTTTTGGCCCGATGGCCACATCTGGGTGGGGAAATTGTACACAGGGCCATAAATGTAGGGCTGGAGGTGCGGGAGGGGGTGAAGTGTGAAGGAAGGGGCTCAAGGCAAGGGGTTGGGATGCAGGAGGGAAGCTCAGGGCAGGGGTTCAGGGTGAAGGAGGGGTTGCGGCAGGGGGTTGGGCTGCAGGAGGGGTTCGGACTCCAGCCCTGCTTACCTTGAGCGGCTCCGGGGTGGCAACAGGGCTAAGGCAGGCTCCCTGCCTGCCCTGGCCCCACGCCGCTCCCAGAAGTGGCCAGCATGTCCGGCAGTGGCTCCTAGGGGTGGGGCAGGCGGCTCTGCTGCACATTGCCCTTGCCTGCGGGTACCACCCCCGAAGCTCCCATTGGCCACGGTTCCCCGTTCCTGGCCAATGGGAGTTGCGGGGGGCGGTGCCTGCAGGTGAGGGCAGCTCATGGAACCCTCTGCCCCTCCCCCAGGGGCCTAAGAGACGTAGTGCCAGCCACTTCCGGGAGTGGCGCGGGGCCAGGGCAGGCAGGGAGCCTGCCTTAGCCCTGCTGCGCCAGGGGGCTGGCAATCCCAAGGGCCGGACTGAAAGCCCTGATGGGCCAGATCTGGCCCGTGGGCTGTACTTTGCTCTCCTCTGCTCTAGACTCAGCTCCCGTCAGGAAATTTTTTCAGGGCAACTCCCATGCCCAACTGCAAATTAAACTTTATTCCAGAATTCTTTATATCAATGCACAAAAGATGTTCTAGTGGTTTTTAAGTGTTTAAGCCCTTCTTTCCACTCTAGAAATGAATTTGCCAGAATAAACATGATTTGTGCCTTCTATGTCCCCTATCTACTTTTTACTTCTCAATACATCTATGCTGTAGGAGAAGGTGCTATTCAAAAGAAGAAGTGCACAATAAGGGCTTGTGTACATGGGGAAATTGACTGGACTAACTATTCTTGGGGGAAAACGTAAGGACACTAATTTTTCTGGAATAAAATGACATTCTTGAATGCTGTGTTCACACAGGGAGCTATTATGGAACTTCAGAACAGTTTATTCCATAATATATCTACTTGTAATGTCTCAAACACTTTATTCTATATACAATATTTTGTTTTTGTTTGTTTTGTTGAAAATAACCTGACTGCAATATCCTCTCTGACTTGTGAGGATGGAAAGAATTTCATGTGGACTAATCCATTGCTTTCAAAAAATCTGCCAGCTGTAGTGTGGGGAAAAAGCTTAATTTACATTTTATTATGCAAAATCAAGCTTCAGGGACTTTTCTTGGACTTCAACCACAAGTGTAAACAGTATCACAGGGCAAGACCCATAAATGAAATAATTTATTTTTGACAAGTGAAAAAGTTGTCAGAGAGCAAAATACTATAGGGGACTACACATCCTTAATTGGAACTCATCAACTTACGTTTTGAATTTTATTCTTGAAGCAGTGAGAAGTCAAACAACTGGGGGGGGGGAAAGAAAACCTTTTTCAAGAGGTTCTTCGCCACTAACAGTCTTCTGACAGGGTGGATAAAAATTAATGATTTTTTTGATAAAATGCTTTTTGAGGAAAACCCTATCTAAAGATGTATCTTAATTAAAACTACTATAGCTCAAAGATATCTCATCATGGAATTGGGATTATAAATTCTAATTCTATGGTATGAGACAATATATTCATGTAATTTTTAAGAAAAGTTTTGTAAATGAGTTCCAATAGTTCATGGATTAGGGACCCAATCTTATGGGATTCCAGGGGCTTCTGTATAGATTATTTAGGTTAATCTTCTTATCTACCCAATGGGACTCAGTGCTCAGTCTAGAAGATACTATCAGATATGCTTAGTTTTGCAGTTCTCAAACTTTGGATTTGTCTCTCCAGAGATAAAATCCTTGTTAACAGCAAAAAAATAAATAAATATATAAATAAATAAAATATAATATAGAGGTGACAAATAACAGACCTCAACCCTATTGTCCCTCTGCAAATTTGTGTACACAGAGTCAATCCCTTACCTCTCTCTAAAAGTGCAAAGTTTCAAAAAATTCAATTAATAGAAGATTATTGGGGACGGAATAGATCTGGACAAGGAGAAGAAATCTGGAGATAAATGTGAGAAGGGAGGGAAAGACAGTAGAAACAAAAGTGAAACTGTTTGAGCAGCATATTCCAGAAGTCTTGTGGTCTTTGAGTGTAGCCTTCATTGATTTGAGATCTACCATATCATTCTCTCACTAGAAGGGAAAAATCTATAATGGCAGCAGGCCGTAAAAGAGAGACAGTTTGGGAATAAGAACCATTTATGAAATATATGTTTGCTGATGATGTTTTAAAGAAAGTCACACCAATGAACGGGTGGAAGTCACTTAAGCACTTGGATTCAGGAGACTGTTGAAGTGATAATCTCACTTTTAACAGCAATAACTTCTTCTGCTGGTGTAGAAAGTTCCTTTGGACTAATTCATTCCAAATTGAGAAATCGTTTGGGACCTGAAAAAGCAGGAAAGCTTGTTTTTCTTTTCCAGATTATGAACAAACAGGAAAATGAAGATGAAGATGACTGAGTTAGCTGCAGAAGCCAATATTTTAAGTTTCTCATGTTGACCTGGCTGACAGTTGATTTAATTTCTGTTTGTTTTTTAATATTTCATTTAACTTTTTTAGTTAACAATTTTAACAAAAACAAACCTGATTTTAAAAAACTTGAATGTTTAATTAACTTCAAAAATTCATATGCTTGTTTTGTTAAAATATTATATGTTTGCTGTTGAAGTAAAAAATCCAGAATACATAACGTTGTTGTTTTAGTTAAATAAAGCAATTTAAATGTCTGTCTGGTGATGTTCTCCTAACACAGCATGGCAAGAAAATCCTCCAAATAGTAATGATTAAACTGTTGAATTGGAGATAGTTCACCTCCCAATGACTTCATAAATATCTGCTTTAATTACCTTTGGTAAATGAAATAACCAAACAATCTTTCATTTTCTGATACAGCTGTAAAACTAATCTAAAAAGTTTTCAAAATAAATCACTTTAAAAATGTATAGTGTGTACCTTCTAAAAATGAAACCTACATCTATCTCTGAGTTGTGAAGAATATGTATTAAGGTTATAACAACTAACAAGAATGCACTTTTATGTAGAAATCCATGATTAAATCGAGTCTTCCTGACTAGTGACTTAAATAATGATTTAAATCAAATCCACCCTGTCTTCTGAAAAACTGAAGTTTAATTCACCAAATGGAACTGATTTAATCTCAGCAGACATTTATATTTCACATTTTAAATACTGATACAAATATTTAACTTAAATTAAGGTAGTACGAGAAAAATACTCTAGATATATTCACTTATAAAAGTTTCTTAAACTATTAGTTTTGCAAATATACTGTAAACCTGGTTATCTCTAGACCTTTGTGCTTTTAGTAAAAAAAAAAAAAATACAGACAAAAGGAAAAGTATTAAAGGTCACGTGATTATCTGTTTTTTTCTTCTTTTTTTTTTTTTTTTTAAAGCTGGGCTTGTGCCTTTTTTTGCTACTTTATGATGCATGAGGAAGGCCTGAAAGGGTTTACTTGCCCTTTTTAAGTTAATTTTTCTAAGCAAGCAAGCAAAAAAGTCAGGAATATCACAGGGGCTTGTTGTGATGCAATGATAATGGTACTCTGCAGAGGGTTCCATGTGAAGATAGTTGGGGCTCAGCCGGAGGGACGAGGGGGAGGGGGGGCTAGAGCTCAGCATGGGGGCTGGGTGTGGGGGGTCCAGATGCTGGGGGAGTAGGACTCAGTGGGATGGGGATCCAGATGCAACTGGTTGAAGCTCAGTGGGGTGGGGATCTAGGTGCAGGGGGCTCATAGGGGTGGTCCAGGTGCAGGGGGAGTTGGGGTCATTGAGGGGTGAGGCTTGGCAAGAGGGTCTAGGCATGAGGGGGACTGGATGCATGCGGGTTGGGTGGATGGGGGAGCAGCTCCCTGCACAGGGATCCCTCCCCCTGCAGCAGAGGAGCAATGGCTGCAGGAAGCAGGGGGAGTTTTCAGAGCTTCCTGCAGCCGGGGGTGGGTCTGACCCAGCCCCGGATGCCATGCAAGGGAAGAGGAAGTCCTGTCCTCCCCAGCCTAGCAGCTGAGGCGGGCACAGGGTAGGAGCCACCAATCAGGTCTTCCTCCCCCCTTCTGCCCCACATTGATTTACCTCTCTGCCAGCTGCCCTGGGCACCCAAAACATACTGTTGGGAAGGGTCACATGACCGCTTTTGTGGCTTCCCCGTCAGACAGTAATTTTTCTGCAAGGAAGCAAAGAAATCTGCGGGGGACAAATTCTGCGCATGCGCAGTGGCACATAATTCCCCCCGGAGTATAATGTAAAAACACAAGCAGGAAAACATAAAAAAATCAGACCTCCTTCAGTCATAAAATATCAAAAACTGACAGTCTGTTTTTTCCCTTGCATGGGTATCTTTTAAGACTTGTTTTACACATACCTTGGACACAAAGGTACAGTGTTTGCTTCTGACCTGTGTTTTTGCACTTGTAGTCTCATTTTGCCATGAACTAAGAGTACTAGATTAAATTTAAAGAGTACAAATCATAAAAAACTCAACATGCGTTAGCGCAATCTGTAACTAACAGCTTATAAAGAAATGCTAAAGAATTAAAGTTATGTAGTGTCTGAGGTATTCATAATAAAAACAGTAGTCTATTTGTTAGTTTGTACACTGTAGATATTGAAACTGTTTTCATCTCTGCATATTACAGTATCTTTGTACTTTATTACAATTTCTATCTCCATCTTCTGCTCCTTGTGTATTTTTGAACTCTTATGCGGTCACAACTTCATATTTTTTTTCTAGTTTTACAAACCTATCCAATGTTCATCTTTTTTCACACCTTTCAGCTGTGTTCTTTTCTGACCTGTTTCTGTCCATGTTATAGCAAATACATTATAAATTCTGTGTCCGGATCTATAAAACTAAAACTAAGGGTTGAAAAAATTACAGGGCAAACAGAATGGACTACTAAAGCCTTAGGTCAATACAAACAATGAGCAAAGTTTCTACCAGTAAGCAACATGGTAATTCCATGATGTCAAGTCCAGCATCCATCCCTAGCTAATGGAAATGGGGAAGGTGTTATCAGGTTACTTTTCTCTTATACCCTGCTTGAAGACTCCATCATTTACAGCAACCACTGGATTCAGGGTGTCTGATAAATTTGAAATTCCTCTCCTTCTTACCCAGGTTTGTTGCTAGAAGAGAGAAATAATTCTCTCAACCCATAACTCTAAAGTCTCATGGCTAGTGTGAGGGCTTCTTCCCCCTCAATATCTCCATCATCTGGTCTTTTCATCTTCATATCACATAACTCTGTAGCCTAGACTAGGTAAGTCTACATAAGGTAGCTTATGTCAACCCAACTATGTCAGTGTCTCCACTACAGACTTGCTAAGTGCCCAATTACACCATCATAACAACTCCATCTCCTTGAGAGGCATAGGGCTTATGTCTGTGTAGTTAGGGCAACACCATGTCTGTGTAGACACTGCATTCCTTACATGGGCTGTTGGCTATCATTCTTGTCAATTTCACGGTTCCTGGAACCATGAAATTGACAAGAAAGTCGGCTATGGAGCCAGGCTGCTGTCAGGTCTCCACTCCAAACTGGGCTGCCACCCAAGCTCCCAGCTTGGGCTGCTGCCCGGGCTCCCCACTCCGAGCGCTGCTGCCCCCCAGGTCCTGGATCACCGCTAGAAGCACGGCAGCTGACCGGACTCTGGGGTGGATCTACCTGCCAGAGGCGAGAAGCCCCAGGTGGCTGTCCCCCTGGTCCTGACTGGGAGCAGGGAGGCAAGAAGCCCCAAGGGAAAGCTGGGCTCCAGTGCGGAGCTGCACAGAACTGAGAGCTCTGGCTCTCAGCCCACCCCAGTGCCCCTCTTCAGTCGGTGAAAGCACTCCTAGTGCACCACGGACAGAAGGAGAGTAGTGTGAAAGTGGCCGCTGTAAGTCAACCTAAGACAAGTCGATTTAAGACTGTAGTGTAGACTTGCCCCAAATCTTTTGTCCAGGCCCTCATAACAATTACATAGAGCTTTTTTATCAGATCTCAGAATGCATTCGAAAGGTACAGTCCTCAAAGCAGAGCTTGTGAAGAATGGTTTGCACATATACATCACAATTTATCTATCATACTAAGGACTTTACAAAAGTGGTAATCTCCATTTTACAAATTAAGAAAATTAGGCAGTGCAGTGACTGGGTACACTCAAGGCCACAGCATGTCAGTCAGAGCAGAACACAGGTGATGAGTCCCAGTCTCCATCTAGATATTAGACTATGCTGCCTCCCATTTTAGCTCCACTGAAATCCATTATAAATATACCTTCTTAAAAGGTAAGTGGCATCTTTTAATGTTTATCATTAACTGATCGCATCAGAGAACGTGCTGCACTCCATGACACAAACCATGCTTTTGTCAAAGGCACACCAAGTCCTAAGAACTGAAAATGTTCATTTCTTAATTCAAAGAACAACACTGAGTAACAAACATACTATAATGCCCCTATATTAAGCTTGATAAAAAAAAATGACATTTTACTCTGAACATCATAGTATGGAAAGAAAAACTGAGAACTGACAAGCTTCTAGCAGCACAGATATTAAAGGTGACCTGCCAGGGGAATAAAATTAATTTTGTGCCCATTTTGCTTCTCTGTTATGTAGGAAGGAGACTGGAAGATTTCTTTCAAAAAAAATTTTACATTAGAAATTCACATCTTGCCTACCCAGAAATTCTATAGAAGACTGAAGGACAAGTGGAATTATATCACACTAGATAAGAGACTGAAAACTAAACTACCAAGAGGGAAATGGAATTTTTAATCTAACTGTTCAAAACTTTGTAGCTTATTTTTGCCAACACCTATTTGACTCAAATGCTTGAGAAACACTTGGGAAGGAAAAATGGACTTTGAATTAAGGGGTAAAAAAACCTCCTATTACACATCTGAGACCAGAACAAACAGGGAAGATCTGTCTGGCATTCCTGTTATTTAACACAAAAACACAACAATAAAAAAAAAAAAAAAAAAAAGAAAACCCACAGAATGTCACTGCCCTCACCCCCCAAATGTCCCCCTTCAGACCTTTTTCATACATTCCACTCTTTTCTTCATGAATTCGTATTTCCCTTTGTAAGTCTCTTTTAAAAACTCAAGTCTGGAATCCTCTGGGACAGGCTGGGCGGGGGCAATGGGATAATGAGAAACACACTGGAACAGCATGTATATTGGACAACACTTTTGACTACAGACAGGGATGCTTCCTCTTGATTAATCAGCAAAGAAACATTGTATTTTCTTGGAAACCTGTTGAGCTGTGTCTGCAATTAACCTTTGCCCCCAAAATTTCCAACCATTGCTTCCCTCAGTGGTGACTCCCAGAATGCTTAATGTAGACCAGCAGCAGGTCTAGACAGCACCATGTTAAAATGCCAGCAGCCTCCTGGAACCATGTCTACACTAGCACTCCTACTGCTGCTAACAATGGCATAAACAAGACTTTAGTGAGCTGCGTTTTAGTCTGAAGCTAAACGAAATAATCCTGCAATGTCTGCTCACCCTATTCACCTCAAGAATTATGAGTACAAAAATGTCAGTGTCTCATCATAACCTAGACATTATAGGGCATAGGACCTTGGAAATAATAGGCGAGTATCCCATAATACGGACATAAAATTGGAATAAAAACTGCAACTACAAACTAACGTCAACTGCATTAAGTACATAGCCCATGCCTTCCTGTATCTTGACCATTGAAATATTTTTAGGGTAAGAAGAAGAAAGAGATAAGATAACTAAACTGCATTGACCAGAAAGACCCTCTGATGCCCCATGCCTCCAATCTTGCAACAACCCATTTGTGTGATCAGTTGCCTCAATGGGGAGGAAAAAGCTCAGTTTCACCATACAATATTCCTGTACCAAGTGCCTTCCCCTTCGTGGCTATTCATACAGCTAGGGGTGAGCAGGGAAGAGATTGTACTTCTGCAGCGCCCCATGGAGCTCACAGTGCCTGCAAGGAGCAGGACCAATCGATCACTCTGGTCATGGAGCCAAGAGGGAAATACAGGCTCAACCCAACCCAGCCTCAAGAAGGGGAAGAAAAAAGGACCCATTACTCACTGCAAAGAAATACGGGCCCTTTGCTCAGCCCCAGGGATCAGCACTACGGGGCTGGGGCCCCTTCCACCCGCGCCTCTCCCCCCTTACAAGCACTATGGAGCTGGGGTCACTTCCCCGCCCGCCCGCCTCGTTTCACCCTCCCCCGGAGCAGCGCTATGGGGCTCGGGCCTCTTCCCCCCGCGCCTTACCTCACCTCCCCGCAGAGCAGCACCGTAGGCTAGGCCCCTTACCCGGCCCTCTTTCCCCCTCCCCCACAGGAGAAAGCAAAAGAAGGCTAACGGGGAGCCCCCCTCCTCATCATCTCCTCCCAGGGAAGGTTTCGGGGAGCCCTCTCCCTTCTCCATGCCAGCGGGCCAAACTCTCTCCCCTCGCCGCAGCCCCTGCACCTCCACGCTCCCCCCACGCCGAGCGGAAGCGGGACCCAGACGGAGCCCCCCCGGGCCATGCGGCGCAGGCCGCTCTCATCTGACTGCCGCTCCCACCGGCTCCAGGGGCCCGGCCCCGCCCGGCCGCGGGGGAAGCGGCGGGGAGCCCTCTCCCCTAAGGGAGGACCCTGCCGGCCAGCTCCCCTCTCCCGGCCCCCCTGCGGTCTCTTACCTGGCACGCAGCGTCCGGGGCCGGCGTTCTGGCCTGTACCCGGCTGCGGGACTCGGTGAGGCCGCTGCCGCCGCGCGAACCGCCTCCACACAGAGGCCAAGATGGCGGGCGGCCAAGCCGGCGCCAACGGCGTCTGACCTCACCGCGCAGCGCCCACGCAACGCCGGTCACGTGATGCCCGGCTGCCGCAGTAGCCTGGGCGGATTCCTCCTCTCCGCGGAGCCGATAGCGCCACCTGCAGGAGCCTTCTGGAACTGCCCCTCCAAGGAGGCAGGCACTGCTGCGGGTGTGGGAACTGCAGGGCACGTGGCTTTTGTTTCTCCAGGGTTCAGATATGTGTCTCTTTTGGGGTCAGCCCAAGGGAGATTGGAAAAGCTCCAGATTCCTCCCTGGCCTTCCTGACTCTTGCAGGACACAGCAAAGTTTGCAAAGCTCAGCAAATCTGAGGCCCGTGCTGGGCTTGTAATAAAGCTGTGCTGGTTGGATGCTGGGTTAGGAACTATCACACAGTCCGCTAGCACACCTTGGCAAAGAGCGGGTACAGACGCCCCCCAGGTTATGCAAACCTGACTTACCCAAATCCGCACTTACGGAAAAAGTTCCGTTAGCTAGAAATAGGGTTTTTTTGTTTTGTTTTTTGTTTATTTGCGTAATGGTCAGGTATACATTTCCGACTTACGCAAAATTCGAGTTACGCAAGGCGTTCTGGAATGGAATGCTTGCATAAATCGGGGAGCATCTGTATTGCCAGCTTGCCAACATCCAGGAATCAGGCTAAAAAAATCATGAGATTGGCTTCAAAATCACGAGATTTTAAAAATAAATGGGAAGTTCTTTCCCATCCCCTCCCTTTTATTTTCTGAGTTTGTGAATTGCACACAGGTTACATTTCCAATCTTTTCTCTGCAAGGACGAGAGCTAGAAAATAAGACCTGCTATACACACGGGGTATGTCTACACTGCAGTTAAAAACCTGCGGCTGCCCATACCAGTTGACTCAGGTTGGTGGTGCTCAGGCTAAGGGGTTGTTTAATTGCAGTGTAGACATTTGGGTTCAGGCTGAAACCCGGGTTCTAGGATCCTAGAGATGGGAGAATCCCAGAGGTGGGGTTGCAGCAATTAAATAGCCCTCGAGCCTGAGGCAGCCATGGATGTCTAATTGCAGTGTAGACTTACCCACAGTTTTTCTACAGTATAGCTAGTTTAGATAGGGGTATGATTTTTAAATATATATATATATATTTATACCTGTACGGCTAGTAGTGTGGAAGCTGTTATATTGGTGTAAAGGCACCATATAGCAGTATAGTGGATTCTCTTTCTTGTACAGGAATAATGTGTACTGATATAACTGAGCCCAAACAAGGAGGTTCTATCATGTAGTGGCCTAGTGGATATAGCACTGGACTGGGACTCAAAATAAAGAGGCTATGTAGCGGGATGATCACCCCGCTCATGCCCTGAAGGGCTTGACACAGCCCTGGGAGAGGGCTGGGGCGGGGAAAAGCTAGGCTGATTGGGGGAAAGCAGCCACAGGTGGGGCCACACCCCAATCAGGCCACGGCTGACCCTATACGAGGGCTGAGGGCCAGAAACTAGGACACACTCTCTCTCTCGCTAGCTTCCTGAGAGAGAAGGACCTGGCTGCCTGGTAGCTGAGAAGGGTACCTGAGGTGGAGCAGTGCTGGGGAAGGGCAGAGGGAGCTGGCCAGCTCCAGCCTAGTAAAACCCCAGACTGCAGGCCTTGCTAAGAAGGCCAAAATGGTACTGGGGCTGCAGGGAGGCAGCCCAGAGACAGGGAAAGGCAGCAGATCCTAAACCCCTTGCCAATGATGAGTGGCCATTACAGACTGCAGTCTGCCCCAGTGAGCGGGGGCTAGATGGTGACTGGCAGTAGCCACTGAGGCAAGGTGGGGATAGAGGGTTGGGGGTTCCCCTGAGTGGGGAGACCCAGATTGTGGGTTATTGTTGGGGGCAGAACCCTGATGTAAAGGGTACCGGGGTCTGGGAGGGACATGGGGCCAGTGGCAGGCAAGACACCGGCCTGCAGAAGGCGCTCTGGGCTGGAAAGAGCTAATTCCCGAGATGGCCAGCAGGAGGCGCCGCCCCAGTGAGTCGATGCCCTGCCACAGGCTATATAAGAGAGAAACCGGTATAGCTAAAGCAGTACTAGTATTGTGTGTAGGCAAGGCCTCACTTTATTTTTAAAATGAAATATGAGATTATCATATAATTTTTCTATGAGCTGTGGCTTTAAGTAAACTACCAAACAGGGCGAGATGCTGGCGCTGCTGAAGAGAGCCTGTAAAAACTCTCATGAGGTTTGATGTTTTACTTTAAATCCCCAGGTCTTAGAGTCAAGTGA